>NC_139623.1:47270713-47648213 GCF_964638095.1 Poromitra crassiceps
CCAAACAGCACCACCCTCCAGTCTCTAGCACCTGCCAACCAGCACCACATCCAGTCTCTAGCGCCTGCCAAACAGCACCACCCTCCAGTCTCTAGCACCTGCCAAACAGCACCACATCCAGTCTCTAGCACCTGCCAAACAGCACCACCCTCCAGTCTCTAGCACCTGCCAACCAGCATCACATCCAGTCCCTAGCACCTGCCAAACAGCACCACATCCAGTCCCTAGCACCTGCCAAACAGCACCACATCCAGTCCCTAGCACCTGCCAAACAGCATCACATCCAGTCCCTAGTACCTGCCAAACAGCACCACATCCAGTCCCTAGCACCTGCCAAACAGCATCACATCCAGTCCCTAGCACCTGCCAAACAGCACCACATCCAGTCCCTAGCACCTGCCAAACAGCACCACATCCAGTCCCTAGCACCTGCCAAACAGCATCACATCCAGTCCCTAGCACCTGCCAAACAGCATCACATCCAGTCCCTAGCACCTGCCAAACAGCACCACATCCAGTCCCTAGCACCTGCCAAACAGCACCACATCCAGTCCCTAGCACCTGCCAAACAGCATCACATCCAGTCCCTAGCACCTGCCAAACAGCATCACATCCAGTCTCTAGCACCTGCCAAACAGCATCACATCCAGTCTCTAGCACCTGCCAACCAGCACCAGGTTTCATCCGGCAGGACGTAGCGTGTGTGAGGATCACGCTACCCCCCCCCCCCCCCCAAACAGGCTGGTGGGTCGGGGTGACCGACCAGATGAGGCACTAGTGCAGCGATCAGGACTCATACCCCCACCGGCTTCCCACCCGCAGACACGGCCAATTGTGTCTGTAGGAACGTCTGAACAAGCCGGAGGTAGCGCTGCCGGGAATTGAACCCGTGTCTCTGCGAAGGTGAGTGCTTTCACCTCTCCACTACCCAGACGCCCCACAGCACATTCTCCTAAACACATAGCACATCAGTATAGAGAGCCAAAGTGAACGTCACTTCCTGCTTCAGCACTGTACCAGAGATTTTTATCCGCCATTTATTTTCCCATAGACATTTCATATAATGCTTATAAAAATAGTTGTACTTGTTCAAACCAAACGGTTCAGATATATTTAGAAACAGGACAGATGGCATAACATTTCACTCACACCAAAACGTAAAAAAATGCGGGTTTAAAGAAAATATTTTTTCAATTATGTTTTTTTAAGTTTTGGTCTGAGTGAAATGTTCTATGGTCTCTCCCGATTCTAAATAAAGCTGAACTGACCAAGTAAAACTATTTTTATAAGCATTTTACAAAATGTCTATGGGAAAATGAATTGCGGAAGAAAATCTCTGGTACAGTGCTGAAGCAGGAAGTGACGTTCCACTTTGGCTCTCTATAAAAGAGACATAAAAAAGCAGAGGCTCACCTTTTGTAGGCTGGTGGGATTCAACTGAGTTTTGTCAATGATTTTTATTGCAACCTGGAAGAGACGTCAAGAGAATTAGCCATGAGGAGATGTAGATATGCTCATCATCATCAATTCATCAGGAGAATTTATTACCACACTTATCAATTGCCACGTTTAACAGCCCTCTCACGTCCTCTGCTTAAAAGGAAGCTCGAGGACGCTCACAAGCTATTCCTATCTATCGATCACAACCAGGAATCCTTTTCAAATGTCCAAAAGTCATCACGCAGGGAATTTTACATTGTGTGCTGTGGAGCATTTCATAGCAATGCCAAAGAAAAGTGGATGTGGAATGAGGCCATCGCGAATATTTACTTCAATAAGCTGTAGTAATGGCAGTTTGAAAGGCCATTTTGAAAGAAGTGGTTTCAATCCCCTTTGACTTGCATTGGCAAGGCTAACAAAGGCTATACGAGGGATCAGCCGATAAGCATTTTGGTAAGCAAACCAAAATGGGGGGAAATGGCAATGGGGCCAGCCTTGAGTGGCTCACTCAACCCCCTTCTGTGTTGTTTACATTTT
Source organism: Poromitra crassiceps (assembly GCF_964638095.1). Classification (NCBI taxonomy): domain Eukaryota; kingdom Metazoa; phylum Chordata; class Actinopteri; order Beryciformes; family Melamphaidae; genus Poromitra; species Poromitra crassiceps. The sequence goes on from NC_139623.1 coordinate 47,272,691, forward strand.
AAAAACGGCGACAGTTCACACAACTTTAACGCGACATTATACATCAAACTCTTGAGCTACTTCTGCTCTCACTCAGAATGTGCAGAATGAATGTATAGAATGTATAGTTTTTGAGATATTTAATGTTTGTTTGACACAACTCATACTAGTTAACTGCTGCGGGCTTCCGCATTTCTGGGGGATTGTGATGTCACGCTGATTCGTCCTATATCATTCAGTAGTTTACTGCCAACTTTCCCCCAAATAAAAACAATGGTTTCAAAAAAAAAAAAAAAATGTTTCAAAAATATTTCAAATAAAAACTATGTTTCAAAAATGTTTCAAGCATCATAAGAGGGCACTTGGTTAATGGGACAGATGAAAAATCATGGATCCATTTAACACTCCACTAGTTCTAACCAAATTCATATCAGTATTCAGTACTAGCTCAATATGATACAAATAATGTCCATCTTATCAAGGCATTTAGTATTCACTCTAAAGTAAGTTTAATTTTAAGTAAGTTTTAAAGCATGCCACCAAATGTGACAATGGGGTGAGATCGGAAGTTTTGAATAAAACAAAAGTTAATAGAGATTAAAGAGGCCCTCTTTAGGCTTCGCTAATGGACACATCCTCACGCGACAGCGTTATACTGAAGATTTTTTCATACTTACCGCCACTGGCCACTGACACGCCCATTGAGATGTTACCTCCTTTAGGTTCGTAGGCTTCGCCCATTGAACTGCTCCCAATAAAATTCTTCGCTATTGTGGAGCAGTGTGCCTCGACCTAAAGGGGGCCTCGCTAGTCTCTATGAACTTTTGTTTTGTTCAAAACTTCCGTTCATATTCGATTAGCTCCGCCCTCTTTAGGCTTCGCTAATGGACAGGGGCGGAGCTTGACGGGGTCAACGCACACTGCGACACATTGGTCTTAGTGGCCGTCAGTGGATCAAAGCTCGCCGTCAGTGATGCTTATGAGGTAGTGTTAGGCCACGCCCCCACTGAGGGGGGGAGACCAGGATACCCTCAACTTATACACATAACACTCCAGGGGACTGTGTCCAGGGAGTGGATGTGTTTATGTTATAATATCAAGTGTTTATATCAACAGGGGGAAATATGTTATATTTCTAGCCTATTTGTCTGCTAGGGGGAGGGGAGCCTCCCGGAGCAAGTTATGTTGGCTAGAATACGTGATGTCTGATTCCCCAGGAACACTGTTCGGAGGAAAACATATGTGAACGTCGTTGGGAGACATTTATGGGAGGAAAATTTGGATGCTCAGAAGGGGAAGGATGTTCTTTTTGAGGAAGAAAACAGGAGAAAACCTAACAGGAGGCTCCTGTTCGATTAAGCCTCTAATCCAAGAATTTGGATAGACTAATATTCTGAGGCAAAATGTGAGGGAGAGCGCAGGAAGAGGGATCAGCTGCTTTCTCGTGCGCTGAGTACTGAATGTGTCAGTGATACTTATGAGGTAGTGTTAGACCACGCCCCCACTGAGGGGGTGGAGACTGAGTACTGAATGTGTCAGAGAACATTCAGAAACTTCCCTCAGATAGAAAGATATCATATTACTATAGATGGGTCACCGCAAGCTCCGCCAATTCTATCTAAATGGTAGCAGCAAGTCTCCTAAATGGGCGTGGTCAACCATTGACTCAGACCTGCCGAAAGTCTCCTAAGTGGCCGTGTCCGTGGAAAACCATGGGCAAAACCCACGTGACAAAATGACAGGAAGTGAGTTGAAGTTGGGCCGTCTTGCTTGAATCCCATCATCTTTGGATAGAAGCAGATGAAAGGGCCGGCTGACGCCCATGACGCCGCCGCACAGATGTCTGCTACTGACATCCCCTTCAGCAGGGCCATAGAAGAAGACATGGTCCTGGTCGAGTGAGCCCTGAGGCTCTGTGGAGGTATGGTCCCCGTTGCAGTGGAGGCTTCTCCACTCCACTTCTCCACTTAGCATCACAAAGCCAGTGGGAAAAGCGCTGTTTGGAGAGGGCAGAACCTGGGGTTTGGATCCTATGGTGGACAAACAGCTGTTGTGTTTTCCTGATGCCTGCCATGCGTAATACGTACTGTGATAACGCGTATATTGAGCATAGGCTGTGTGCCGCCTCTTCTGAAGGGTCCCTGTGAGGAGGGGGAAAAAACCCCTCTAGGGAGATACAGTAGCTCTCGAGCGGAAAGAGCTATTCAGGGACTTTGGTATGAAGGAAGGGTTGGGCAGCAAAGTGGCTCGCATCCGCTCTGATGGAGAGGCAGGGCGGTGCCACCGACACAAGTCACTAACCCTTTTTGGCTGATGTAAGAGCCAACAGGAGGGCACTTTTTAGTGAGAGCATTTTGAGCGAAATCTTGTCTATTGGCTCAAAGGGAGGCTCTCCCAGGTCGCGCAGTACCAAGGGCAGATCCCACTGGGGAGCCAGTGAGCGCACAAAGGGTTTGCTGCGACTTAGCCCCTTTAAGAAGCGTTTAAGAAGGTTATGGGAGAAGACCACTCCTTTTCTCTACACCAGATTTGGAAAGCAGTCCCTTTGGCTGCGTAAACCATCATGGTGGATGGGGCTCTGGCATTCTGAATGGTGCGCACCACATTTGGGGATAGACCCAGTTTGGTTAAGCGCTCCCGTTCAGCGGCCAGCCCCACAGGCACTGTGATATCACCGGCGGGTGGAGGATTGCACCGTTCAGCTGTGACAGTGTATCCGCGTGCCAGGAGAGACGCCACGGTTTCGCCTGCAACAGCTGTATCAGTGTTGGGAACCATGACGCGCCTGTGCGCTCTGGTGCCACCAGTATTACGGACAACTCATCCTCCTGAATCCGTGACAGGAGGTGAGGGATCAGAGGAACGGGGGGGAAAGCGTATAGGAGGGTCCTGGGCCAAGGCTGGTGGGAGAACGCATCCACCCCCAGGGGGACGGGGGGGTTGTCCTGCTGGTTTAGAGAGAACCAAAGTGGGCACTGCACATTTACTCTGCTGGCAAAAAGGTCCCAACTATTCGCCAGAACCTTCTCCTTGCTGGGCTCCACAAACGCACACTCCTTCAACTGCTTCAGCTCTGGAACGGCAGGCCAGAGTGGGGGAGGAGGGTTTCGGGAGCCAGATGGAGCTGGTGGGGGGAAGCTCGATATTTTTGAGGCAAGCTGCCCTGGAGATCATGCCCGGGAGGCACGAGAGGAGAGCCCGGGCAGTGAAGGTGGTGGGGGTCTCGGCGGTGGAGGGGGTAGAAGAAGAAGGAGCCGGAGAGAGGGAAAGCTATGGAAGCAGGGCCCCCTCGTCGGCAAGGATACCCACTAAATCCAGGCTTCCCAACGGGGAAGGAGGAGAAATGGAGATAGCATCCTTGTTGTCTCCTGCTGCTATGACGGGGCTAGCTGGTGGGACAGCCGTCGGGTCAGAAATATCCTCATCCATGGTGACGAAGTATTCGACCTGCCAGGCCAGCTCGTGGTAGGGCAGATCTCCAGCTCGTGGTAGGGCAGATCTCCAGCTCGTGGTAGGGCAGATCTCGGCAGTAGGCACACGGGATTCGTGGAGCGCTCAGGGCGATACCCGCGTGACGTGGGCTGAGACAGACGAAGCAAAGATGGTGTAGCTCGTCGGCGTTGATCAAGCCAGTCCGGCACTGGAGGCAGAGCCAGACATCGGCGGAGAAACGGCCGTGGAGGAGCTTCGGACGCTGCTCCACTCCGCTGTTCTCGCTGGCTCATCATGACACTCTTCGTTGGTAAGTCTCGTCTGTTCAGCAGTGAAGAATTTTGGGAGGAGTTCGATGGGCGAAGCGGGGTTTTATACCTCGCCTACGGACTTAAAGGAGGTAACACCTCAAGGGGCGTGTCAGTGGCCAGTGGCCACTGACGTGTATGAAAAAGTCTTCAGTATAACGCCGCCGTGTGAGGATATGTCCATTAGCGAGGCCTAAAGAGGGCGGAGCAAATCGAATATGAACATTTGGCTTTGGTCGCAATGCATTTTCACTTGTTTCCTGAACTTTCTTTGATCAGGGCTAAAAAAAATAAAGTTCGGTTCCGGTTTCCGACCGACCCTGTCAATTTACGTGCGACCCAAATTTATTTTATGAGCTTGTTGATTTGACGGTGGCGCTAAGGGGCGGGGTTTGCCACTGCGCGAAGGTGCTTTTCGCTACGGATACTTGAAAACGAAAATGGCAGGGAGCATGACGGACATGTGCTTTGTGTCGCTTCTCTGCCCATGCAGCACTAGCGTAGCCTGGGTAAACCCAGCCACTACGCGCTACAGGATATTATTAAGATTATTGGGAGGATAATCACTTTGACGACCGGCCATACTCTGAACCTGTTTCGATTTTGGAGCGTCTCGCATATGCTCCCCAAACAAATGAATCTCACGGCAGTTTAACAAGCGTGTAAACAACGCGACTCTATAGCAAGATTGTCTGGACAAGTGAGGACACAAGCACATCGGCTACCAAAATATATTTCCCTGCTGCATGTCATGATGAGATCGGCAAAAGTTTGGATAAACTGGATTGCTTCCCAGCAGCAATGCCTTTTCCCCCCACACTGCCTGATAGACAGGTAGGAGATTAACTCATTGAGTGCCAGCCACTTTTGGAGAACGGACGCTCCCAGTGCCAGAGTTTCAGAGCGTTTTCAGTGATTTCTCGAGGCCCACAGAATATTGTGTGATATTACTATGTAAACACCGAACACGCAAAAAGAACGATGAGACTCTCTTCTATCATCAGCAAAAACAGGTTTATTGATATCATTTTCCGTTCTTTAGTTATCAGCCAGAGAAGATAGCTTGATTTAACCAAAAACAGACGTTTTTTTCTAGAAGCTGAGATAATGAGCCTTTTGTGAAATTAAACATTTCATGCACATCACTGACTGAAGCTAATATTTTCTGATGTAGTCACACCTCAAAAATAATTTCCTTCAATAGAACAGCGAAAACCAAGGAATTTTGTTTGGCAAAACAATATTTTTTAGCTGCAACCAGCAGCGCTGGCCCCTGCGTGCGCTGCTGGTTGCAGCTTCTTGCTGGTCTTGATTTACTGCTGGTGGGCATCAGATATTCTAGCTTGCGTTTGCCAATCCTGTCCTGCTGTCTGGGTCTGTCTGGGTCAGTGTTGTATGCTGCTCTGCGTGCCCCCCCCCCCCCCCTCAACTGCACACTCCTCCTCCGTGTGGGAGTGTCTCTGGGGCTTTCTGCTGCGTTTGCTCTGCACTGAAAAGTCCGCTACATCCAGCTTTTTTACAGCGTTCCGCGTGTATTTGTCACCGGCTCCCATGCTTCCAGTTGAGAATAATAACAACTAATAACAAAATGATGCAGATGGGCTATCGCAGCGGACACGGAGGTGCTCAATTGTGGCAGCAGATTGGCTGCTGCAGGCACAGCTAACGTTATGCTTCATGCATATCGATGCATACGGATGCGATGCGATTTCCATTTCCCCAACGACTTCTTCTCTGTTTTTTCCTCGCCTTTCTGTAATCTGGAGAGCACTGTCGCCACCTAATGGGTCCCTAAAATAGCTTTTACACATTCAACAGCCACCATACTTTCACAGGAGATGGATCTGGCTTTGATGCACGTCCCACCGTCAAAAAACGCAATTGACGAACATACTCGTCCTTGGCACTCTACGTTACTAAACCAATTGACGAACATACTCGTCCATGGCACTCAATGAGTTAACAGCCTCTGACTGGCAGTGGCAGGGGCTTTGAAACTACGGTATAACAACTTTGTATTCATTGGTCATTCATTGTGATATAAATTAGTGACATTTTCCCCAAAATACTCATGGTTCTGTGCTGTTGGTATTTGGTAGCCTATCTGAGCGTCAATTAACGATATGACGGGAGGCTTGCGCAGCAGCAGGATGATGTATTCACGCAGATTTTCAGTCCTAAATATCAAACATGTTTGATATGAAAGCATTCATATTGACTTAAATATTTGGTTCATATAAAAATGTGTGTAGAGCACAGTGGTAGAATACATGTAGGCTATGTTATGAAAAAAGTATCCATCACTGCTATAATTTTAAGGAAAATAAAAAAAAATATATATTTCCTATCTATCCCTTGCTGCCACTGAAAAAAATAAAAAATAAAAAAATAAAATAAATTCCCTACCGACCCATCACCTCAACTGACAACCAACAGGAACCAAACTTTATTTTTTTTTAGGCCCCATAATATTTTGAGATGAAGCAGGTCGCCCCACCAGCATCAGGCTGATGACGCGTGATTCAAGGATTTTTTTACTTTCTTTTTATCCTGATTTTCGCCCTGTTTTCTCCCCAATTGTACTTGGTACACTCCCCTGCTTTCCCAGTCATTGCTCCACCCCCCTGCCGCTCTGGGGAGAGTTGTAGACTAGCACATGCTTCCTCCGATACATGTGCAGTCACCAGCCGCTTCTTTTTCACCTGACAGCGAGGAGTTTCACTGGCAGGATGTAGAGTGTGGGAGGATCACATTATTAGCCCCAGTTCCCCTCCCCTCTGAACAGGTTGACCAGAGGAGGCACTAGTGCAGCGATCAGGACTCATATACCCTTAATCTGGCTTCCCACCCACAGACATGCCCAATTGGGCCTGTATGGATGCCTGACCAAATCTTGAAACTAGGTCTCAGATTAGAAGAAAGAGCAATTATCTCACCCCATTGGAAGAAGTCCTAGATTAAATGACACGTCAACACATCGGCAACACCATCTGACCCTTGCAAACATCACAACACAGCAGTCCACCATCTTTCTCCCCATCCACCCATGGGGGTCGCCCAGGGGTCTCACCTCCTTGCCCGTCAGGATGTGGCGGGCCAGCTTGACCTTGGCAAAGTTCCCCTTGCCGATGGTCTTGAGCAGACGGTAGTTGCCGATGTGCGGCTGCTCGTCGGAGCAGGAGGCGATGGAGTTCCTGCAGCGCGCGCCCAGCGAGCGGCTCGACAGGCTGGTGCCCTTGTCTGAGCGGCTGGTCGCCAGAGACACATGCTGGAGAGAGAGAGTGGAGAGAGAGGGGTACAAGAGATGAGCAACGAAGGGTCAGTGGCATCAACAACACCAGGGACTGTCATATACTTCTGCCCTAACAACCCTCTTGGATCCTCTGGGGTAGGAAATAAGGGTTGGGGGGGCAAAGGGAAAAAACGCCCCGTGAGATCTCAAAATGCCCCTAAAAAGTGTGCGTGAGGGGCAAAAATAGACAAGATTTCATTTATTTTCATTCAATTCATTTAATTTCCATTTCTGCGATACGATGGACTGGTACCTTGTAAAAAAAAAAGAAGCTCCAACTCTTACCGAAGAAAGCAACCCAAATCCCTGCTTTCTCTCAGAGAGATGATTGCACACTTCTCTTTGGAACAGAAATAGTTTGCTTTTGATGTACTCGTGTTGGTGATTACTGTACGCAATTTAATCTGGGCTCATTTCACATTAAACACAGCAACGTTATGCACTAAATAATCTTTTAAGTGCATGCCCCCAAAATCTTGTAAATGCCATAAAAAGACAGTGTGTGTGTGTGTATGGGGGGGGGGGTTGCCCCCCAATTTTTTTTTCTTTCCTAAACTGGCTCCCATAGATGAGACATGTACTTATGGAGCGCCGATCATCTCCAGAAGTGACCCAGGTTAGCTCGTGTTCTGTGTTTGCCCCTTAAGGAACATGATGATAGATGATAATGCCATTTTAAGGTTGATTTCATTGTTTCAAGACATCTCTCCTCTTGAATATCTACTGTAAACTCAATGGAGGCATTAATGAGTGTCTCCTCACCACCAGAATCATCCCCCAACAGATGTTTGCTTGACAGATATCAAAGAAGCAATACTCCTGAGCATGGGCTGCCTGCATGTGAGTAAGTAGTATCTCATTTCTGGGTTAACAGCTGCTGTCCAGCGGATGAACACTTGAGCCTGTTTCCATTTTGGTTTCAGCGTCGTCTCTACTCTGCAGGACAGAATATAAAAGAAACACTTTGCTGAAACTGAAAGTGAGAGCTGCCATCCGACAAGCTTCCACGGTGCCCACAAACAGTCGGCCATGCTCGTACACGTCGTGCAAAACCTCCTTTGTGTCACAGATCATTTTGCAGCCGGGAAGCGGAGCAGGAGAGAAAGGCGGGACATAACAACAATGTGCGTTCAGAGAAACAAAGCACGGTGTGTTTCAGCAGCGTGATGCGGCTTCTCGTCACGTGGACAATTAACTCATTGAGTGCCAGCCACTTTTGGAGAACGGACGCTCCCAGTGCCAGAGTTTCAGAGCGTTTTCAGTGATTTCTCGAGGCCCACAGAATATTGTGTGATATTACTATGTAAACACCGAACACGCACAAAGAACGAGGAGACTCTATTGTATCATCAGCAAAAAAAAGTTTATTGATACCATTTTCCGTTCTTTAGTTATGAGCCGGAGAAGATAGGTTGTTTTCAGCAAAAACAGGCGTTTCAAATTAGAAGCTGAGATATTCAGCCTTTTGTGAAATGAAGCATTTCAAGCACATTCACTGACTCTGAAGCTAATATTTTCTGACCTGAAACATCTGAACAGTAATTTCCTTCAATAAACAGCACCCACACCCCCCTCAACTCCAAACTCCTCCTCCGTGCGAGTGTCTCTGGTGGCTTTGCTCGCTCTGCTGGCTGCTGCGTGTGTCAGGCGAGTCTCTGCTGCCTGCTATGGCAGGCTCTGCTGCCTTACGGATCCACGTTCGGATGGCGGCCGCTCGTCGGGGGAGTCTGGATCGGGCTCGCGTTCGTCTGCGTTTCTGGGGTTTCGGTTGTGAGCTGGGATGAAGCTGCGTCCGATTATAGGCTTTCTGCTGCGCGTTTCAAAGTGCGCTGCACCCAGTCTATTTTGGGAGCGCTCAGCCTTGTGCGCCGGCTCCCAGCGCGACACTGAAAAGCCAAACCATTCTCATGAGAATGGTTTGAATTGGTAGGAATGAATTGACGACTATACTCGTCCTTGGCACTCAATGAGTTAAGGGCCTAAAATGGCCCAGACACACGAGAGAGAGAGAGAGAGAGAGAGAGAGAGAGAGAGAGAGAGAAGGCAATACCAGGAGATGGAGAAAACATGATCGCAGATGGAAAATAGAAAGCAGAGAAATGGAGATAGGCTCACTAGGAAATAGGGGTGGAACAAAATATCAATACTGGAATATATCGTGGCGCATTCTCTTGCGATACGTTATCGATACACTGGCACCAAATATCAATATTTTCATTAAAACAGGCACTGAAACATGTCCAGGTTTACATATTAAAACACGTTTGTTATGTTTGTTAAGCACTGAGATCCCCCCCCCCCCCTCCCCTGTAAAGTGAATTTGGACAGATTGAAAAGATTTGAGTCAGGCATAGTTGGATCCTTCCTTTAAAGCAGCTACGAGCAACTTTTTCGATTGTTATTAAACAGTATAAATTTAATATCAATGCATCACATCTTACCTCTAATAGTCGACGAGAGCAACGCAGAGTAGTCTCGCTTGAACCCCGAGTGAATCGGCCAGTGTTAGTCTGTCTGTGGCCAGGGCAGATCAGGAAGTGAAATGAAACGGTTTGCAGCAGCCACTTCGGCCATAACCACAAAATAACTTCCAAAAAACCTGTTAGAATATAACGAGAGATGTTCCCGAGAGTATGCGTGGCGTTCACATTGTTTATGTTATGTTGCTAGGCAGCGCGAACGGGGTAGGCAGGCAGCTGCGTTTCACTTCCGGGTTTCACTTCCGCGTTTCACTTCCGGGTGTAGCCGGTCCGGCGGTAGGAGAGAGAGAGAGAGAGAGAGAGCCCCCTGTTGACGCGAGTTTAGACAGACACAGACTTAATAATCACCTAAGGGAGCAATCTCCGATTGACACGGCTTTGGTCTCAGCTACTATTATAGGTAAGATGTGATGCATCAATATTGTAATTATACTGTTTAATAACAATCGAAAAAGTTGCTCGTAGCTGCTTTAAAGTGTAACTTACCCCCAAAACACTTTGTTTTCAGCTTTTAACCAATATATATGACTTTTGGGGTGTTGTGTGAAGTCTGGTCAAAATTTCCTCAAATGAAGTGGAGATTTGGTACATCGTGACGTCACGGTGGTATTTGCGCGTGCCCCACTCATGTGAAAAATTGTTTCCCCCCCCCCATGTGATTACTGTAGTTCACGCGGCGCGAGCCCTTTAACAGCAATGCATCCATGTGTAATCGCCTACTGTGGCTAATATTAGCCGCTAGTTAGTTATGTTACATGGCAGTAAAACGCCACTGAATGACCAAATTGATATAACTTTTAACCACTTCGAGTAACACTGTTTTCTATGATATCTATCTCGGATACACTGAAAATACTGGGAGGCGGGCCATAGCGTCTCTGTCGATGATTTGATTTGACAGTTCTGGGCACTGCCGTTGGCGTTGGCCAATCCTGGCGTGTTCCACCCCCAAATCGATTGTGTTCTGGTGCAAAGCGAGTGGGATTCAGGACGAAATAGTCTTGAGCCATTTACGTTATCTTTAGAGCAATATTCCTGGAATGCAAGTTTGGGGGAGCAATTCTTCCAGCTAAAGAAGGGAGTATAGGCGGCCATCTTGCCTGCAGAGTTTTCAAATCAAATATCAATATAAAAAATCTGGGGGGGTCAGTCCCCCTTTAAGCATTTTAACTCCACAACTGTTTGGCTTCCTGCCAGTTAATGGCTATTTTACATTGGAATGATGGCACACGTGGACAAGTTGCAGTGTGTGTGTGTGTGTGTGTGTGTGTGTGTGTGTGTGTGTGTGTGTGTGTGTGTGTGTCTAACACTCTATGCACTTTGTTGTACATTGTTTCATCTCAGTTGTCAAATTGTGTGAAAGTGACACGACCACAATGCAGTGAATAAATACATCATTCCTGCTTTTTGCCATTTTAGGGGTATTTTTAAACGGTGCAGCAGCTTCTATAAGTGATATGTGTGTCCCTGTGTAGCATGAGATGCCCGTCCAAGCCCCTCCCTCCAGCTCCACAAGCGGGCAAGCGAGAGAGAGAGAGAGAGATTTTCAGTGGTCAAGTGAGGTCGAGAGTGAACGGAGAGAGCCACAACGTCATTGTCAACCCGGCACGGACACACGCACGCACGCACGCACGCACACACACACACACACACACACACACACACACACACACACACACACACACACACACACACACACACACACACACACACACGTACATGTACACACACACACACACACACACACACACAGATTAACCAATTAGCGTGCTAAATTTGCTAAAGTGTTCAAAACACATCTACCTCTGCAATCGAGCAATTACTTTTTTTTTACTTTAGTTTTTATTTAGACAACAGAGACAGACACACAATACAATCCTTGACAGCAAAGCAAGACAGTATGGATAACCTGAACCTTACAGAATTAAGTCATAACAAAAGAAAAGAAAGATTTATTAAATGAAAGGCGTTACAGGCAGGGCCCGAAATTAACACCCGCCAAGCGCCATTGGCGACCAGATTTTACGTTTGACGGGTGACGCTCAGGGGTCTACCCACGTGGCGGGTCCCAAAATAGTGATCATGTCAAATCAAAAGTAAAACTATGTTTTGGTGTGCAGCCGGCTAACATGAGTGCTTAGTGAGATTGTCTCTAGTTTTCTGGCAGGGCGGGGTCCTTCGGGCTAACACTGTTTAACACGGGGATCAACTCACACCGGCACGCACCATGAGAACAAACAAACGCACCCAGCAGCCAGGCAGCACACAGGGACGTGAAAGAGGCCGTCTTATAAACATGAAACTTCATACACTTGTAACTTGTAACTGTGTGAACATAGCGTTAGGCTGGGTTCACACCGGGCACCCAAGCCTTGCCTACGCCTTGCCTTTACCCACGCTTTTAAATAGGCGTCCGTTTTAGTCAACGAAGCTGTGTACCCCGGGCGCCTGAGCGTGAACCCTGCGTGTACCCACGCCTTGCCTGTGCCTTGCCGATTTTATCGTTTAGGCGTGAGTTCTATTTTCAAGCCGACTAGGCGCGTGCAGGCAGGCTTCTTATGTCAAGCCATGAAAGAAAAACGCGACAATACTAGGGGTCGACCGATTATCGGTTTGGCCGATTATTATGGCCGATATTCAACATTTTGCCGATTATCTGTATCGGCATTTTCATTGGCTGTTTGCCGATATAATAATTCAATAAAAAAATGCGCTAATTTGCAGCTGCTGCGGCTGGAAGGAGCCTCTCCTACAGTACTGTAGTTCCCTCTGTGTGATCTGGAGCAATGTCCCTCCCACAGCGCTATCTGATTGGTTACACATCGAGCAATAGCCTATCAGAGAGCTGCTCAGAGATGAAATCTGACACCTCAGTGCTCCAGCCTGCACAGAGGCAGGCCGTGGCCGTCTGAGCTGTGCTGCCTCTGTGGAGCGGACAGCGGACTTGACTAGTTGGCTGTTGCGACTGTGTGACAGTCACAGTGTTAAGGTAAAGCTGCAGATATTGCCATGCCGAAGTTGTACTAAAGTTAATATACATAATAATTACCTACGCTGACATTTCAAAAACACCACGATCTTATGAGCGATTCGTATGAAGCGCAGCCTCGCACAGTGCAAAGAGTGTGGAGATAGGTCTGTCTATAAGTGAGAGAGATGATTGTTGCAGTGATAACGATAAGATAACAGAGATTATTTGTGTACTGATAGCATATATCTTTGAGTAACGTTGGTGCCTGCTGTGCAAGTGCAACTCAAACTTATCACCGTCCACCGCTGTTGAAGAGGGCAAAATAGCCTAGTAACCTCACAAAGCAGTGTATGGGGCACTAGTTTTTAATTCCATAGTAGCGTGCGTGTCCACGGTGTAGCGTCGCTCTTTTTGAATCAAATGGCCATGGTTGTCAGTAGCGAAGCTGTTTTATTGATCCAGGCGCGCTGCGTGTCCGAAAAATACATTGGCAGGCAGGCATGTCTGGGCAAGCTGCAGCGGACTTTTTTTCTGCTCTCTCTGACTCTCCACCCGCTGGACTCTCTCTCTGCTTGGAACAAGGAACCGAATAAACTAGGACGAGACATTTCGTCAGCGGACTCTAGAATGAAACAAGGAACCGAATAAACGAGGATGAGACATTACATCAGCGGATGCACGGATGAACGTGTTTGTTTCAGTATTCTCCTTTGAGAGCCTGGGGGTGAGGTTAGTGTCAGGTGTAAGCGGAGGGAAACCCTCTATTATTTTGTTACTGTAGTGAGTCGGTGTTAGTTTGTTAAAAGTATAAGTCCACAGCTTTATCTTGATAATGTGCCCAAGTCTCCACTAGATTGAACAAACACACACACACACACACACACACACACACACACACACACACACACACACACATACACTTTGATTCATATCAATATTAATAGAGTGAATATTTTCAAATAATATTGTAGTTGGATAAACTGAAGAAAATGAATTTCAACAACGGGTCGTGTTATTCTAAATTTTGACACCAAGATTTAAATTTTTACTGCAAACATATATCGGTTCCAAAATATCGGTTATCGGTGTCTTTCATTGCCGATAATCGATATCGATATCGGCCCTGAAAAACCCATATCGGTCGATCCCTAGACAATACCCGTGGGAAATGGCAAAGTCAACTGAATTTCAAAATAAAATGGAGTTACTACAACAGTGTTGAGCAGCGAGAGAGAGAGAGAGATCGACGGGTGGCTATCACGTGGGGCTTTCTCCCCGTTGGCAAACAAATCTTCAGGAGAGAGAATAGCGACCGAAGAAGCTTGATGGACAATGTTGTTGTGATGTTGTTGTGCTATTCTTGCAAGATTACCTCTCTAAAAAGTCAGACTATAGTCAGACCTGGTTATACATACTGTATATCCAGCATCAATAGCACATTAAATATATCAGATTTATTTTACCTACCCATGATAATTCGGGACCACACGTGAGAGAGGAGAGGCGCTTGTGACTCGGCTCCAGGTTCAGCGTGCAATAGGCGTGCGGTGTGATCGCAAAAGCGTGTAATAGGTTCATGCCCAGCTCAAGGTCTGCAGGCGTAGGCGTGGGTTGAGGCAAGGCAAGGCGTAGGTTCCCTGTGTGAACGTAGCGTTCTATCGTTGCCATGGAGATGTGAACTCGCGGTGATCAGAGGGGATATCTATCACCTATGACTTACAGAGGGATTTATCAGACGCATGCTAAAATAAACACGTGTAGGCGGCACGGAGCATTGCTCCTCGCGTCCCATGGATCGTATAGGTTACTTTTACTTTCACTTATGCCTTTCCCCTTTTTATTGCTGTGACGGCCGTAACGTCAAATGTATTATAATATTCCTATGGAGTTATGGATTTGTTGGGATATAGGCTATTTAGTCGGCTATAAATGCACAGGAATACCATTGTTTTTCGGAAGGGAATTAACGTGCACAGACGAGACTGCAGTAAACAGTGATTTGATCCGCCTTCCCGCGGGTTACCCGTACCCGGAACGAAAGACGTAACAAGATGAGTCGCCGTTCCGTCCTTGTGACTTTCAAACAGGAGGCGAGGCGAGGTGTAACGATGCTGCAACGATCACAGCTTTCACAGGCTGTGTAAAAGGGGCTTATTTATCATTGTAATTTAGCAGTTAGCTTCCATTACATAAACCTCCTTGAGTTGTTGCTTCCATTGACCCAAAGTACTGTAGGTGGCTGTGGTCGAGCTTTCAACAGCTTTCAACACGGTTTGCACTTTGCACCATTAGAATCAGCGTGACAAAGCTCAGGGACTAAGCGCAGTGGGGTTGCTTACTTATGCAGCCTAGTGTACTTTACTAAACCTGCATGGCTTACTTCAACACCTTCAACATTTTATTGCCCCAGTATGCAATGACACAAGCTATTTTCACACATGAACTCCGGATCAGGTGAGGGTTGCCCCCCACTGAGCCTGCCCCGGATGATACGTGAAGTGTACCCTTTCACACATGAGGCATGTTGCTTTCACACATGAGTAGCACCTCCGCAGAGTTTGTAAAGTAGAGAGGGGGCGGGGGCGGGGGCGGGGGTGGGGGAATTTGGGCATGACCACACGAGTTGTGAAAACGAAAAATACATAATGGGCGATAACTGCCTAACGTTCACGGTATATAATCGTTTGCGCATAACGTTAGTAAGTAATTAAACAACCCTACAACTCACGCCCAGATGCATCGATTTCCTCGAGTCGCAAGCACTACAAACAAAACAGGTCTTTGCTATGTTCAGTCCCAAAATGCATCCAACCTACTAGAATTATACAGAATACAGGAAGCTAGACGTTTTTACCTTCAAAATAAAATAAATGTTGTATTACTTAGTAACAAAAAATCAGAATGTCGACTCACTACGGGTTAAAATTGACTTTTCGAAGGGAGCAGATATTCTTCCAGTTTATCTCCGTTCTGTATCTTTCGAAACACACACAAAAAACATTACACGTGCATTTACTTTATTTAATTGCCATTATTGCGAAGGTTATACCCGGAAGTTTTCGTTTTATACTGCCTGACTTGACGCTACTTGGAATTTGCGGTTCTGCCATTGAATCTTCACAAACGCTGTGTACACGTTAAATCAAAGACATGAACGCAACCAGATCCAGATACCCTACCCGATGTCCAATACTGGGAAGCGGTCCCTTGATCTGGTTTGGCTAAACCAGATAATTGCCATCGAGCTGGATTCTAGTTAACTAGTTCGCCACTCGTTGGAACCAGGAACCAGGTTTTTCCAATCAAGCTGAGAGCTTGTGCACATGAAAATGCCCGTGCACAGGAGCTCGTGCCCGCAAAAGAGGCGTGGTTTTTAACAACTGCCAATCACAATGCAATATGGACTGCTCCAGCTTCTACAGCGCCAGACACGCCTATTTCCTCATTCATTCAAAGCGCAAATCGTGAAGCTTTACTACTGTATGTCTGAATCAAAATCCGTGTTGGATATTATTAGTCTGTTCCCGAATGACTGTCTAAAGTTACCACTTTTACCCCCAAAGCCGGGCCTGGCCTCCACGTAGGCTATCTACAGCAGCTCAATTCACCCTCTCAATAAACTCAATATAACCATGTCTATTTCCAAAATCCGTAGGCGTTTTTAGACCATCTCATGATGTGTTTGGTCTCATGGAATAATTCCTATAGGCTAATAGGTTATCAATAAAAAAAATAACGATAATACAATTTAAAAAGGCTGCTGAACTGAATCGACACGGTACGTGCGGGCATAGATTTCATCTATAAAATATAGCATATTTTGTGGTCACATATAGGCTATTGGCAGCAGAGTCGCATATCTCCATATTTCATACAATGACTATGCTGGAAATAATATGAAGTTCAATCACATCATACAGGCCAAAAGCAACACAGTTGCAGCTGCAAAATGCAGGAGTAGCCTAAATATGAATCATCTGTGTGCAGGCGATCCCATATTAAATTGCTTAGATACAGTAGTAGTAGGCTATTCTGACATGTATGACCATGTCCAACCCAACATCAGCTCCATTGCGCACACGGCACCGTGTGCTTTGGAAACGTTTATGTAACCTTTTTATGCCAGTTTAGTGATATTTCTCCACTCACCATTCAGCTGCAATCGATCGGCGGGATCAACCAATGTATCTACTTGAGAGCACAAAAATTAATATATAAAAACATATTCCAAAGTGGTAAGTAGGGCTTCATTTAAATGTAGCCTGCAACAAGTGCAAGGCTAATCAGTCCTCGTTTAATTCACAGGAGCCATTTTTTTTCTTTTCATTTGATTGCAATGTATTTTTCATATGGGGACCATATGAATGGTGACGCCCTGTTTCCAGAGAGCAGATTGGTAAGCAGGTGGGTCTTTCATGGGTTTTGATCTTATCCTCTGAACTTAACCTGTTACAAAGCAGGTTAGCCGTAGAGCATAAGTTGCTATGGTGATCTATCTCGGTAAGAAGGTAACTAGCGTCGTGGTACGGCAAACCTAGGGTTAAACTTGAAGTTACCTCGCTAAGCCACTAATCTTGCTTCATGGTACACCCCACAGGGCACACTCACTGCCCAACGCAACGGCATGCGAGGTTTGCATTGCAATTGCATTGATCGACAGACAGACAGACAGACAGACAGACAGACAGACAGACAGATAGATAGGGAGCTCACTTCTCTCAAGAGAAAAGGTTGTTTGTTGGTTGAGAGTGTTAAATGTGAAATGGAGTGAAGAAAAGGGGAAACTTATTTATCTTAAATTAAAACACTTCATTTTAAGATGCACATTTTTCCAAAGCACTCTGTTGTATGTTATTTTTAAATGCATTATTTTACTTGAAATGAGAAAAGAACATTGCTTTATTATAGTAGGCTAGTTATGTATAATTAATCCAGTTAAATATGAAAACTGTAAATAAGCATTGTTGATGTTTATTTTGATTTAACAGTCAGTTGTTGACTACATACAGACGTACCATTATGCTACTTCAATCATTGAGTTCAATGCGACTGAATCATAGCGCAAGCTACGTTACAATGTTCCGGACCTTTGCTTGAGGAAATTTTCTCTAACTGGACCTCTTTCATTTTTAATTGAGTGCCCCTGGTCTAAGCGGTGCACAATGTAGTTAGCAAGAGTAATCTAATGGTATAGAGTTCTGGTAGAAGAAGCAGCTGTAATACTTTAAGTGACGAGTGAAGGCCAGCTGCAAAGTGATGTTTGTTGGTGGGGGGTTCTCATGTCAGTGGGGGGGGATTCAGGTGAGTTCAGGAGGAGGTAGTGGGGTTTGTGGGGGGTGTTGGTAGGGACCTTGGTGGGAGGGGGTTACGGGCCTTGTTTTTGAGGCTGACGGCAGTTGGGAAGAAGCTGATCTTGTGGCGAGAGGTTCTGGTCTTGACTAGTCTCGCTAGCCAGCCTCCCCTCAATTCTGTGAGAAGAGTCTGGCTGCATGAAAACAGGCTGCTGGCATAAGCCCTCCCCTGCTCTACTCTGCTCTCCCATTGGAGCGACCATTTCAGTCGCCGCCGGATTTCTGCTCCCCGCTTACACAAGCTTTGTTATTGGCTCCGACCATGTCAATCAGAGCGGCTTCCGCTCCCTCCTCCCTGTGTGTCGCTGTACATGTTCCCGGCCGCCGCAGTGAAAACAACAACGCTAACTGGCTAGCAAGCTAACGGAAGAAACCTACACGCTAGCTCATTGCTACACGCTGAAAATGGCAAGTTGGATTGTTGGAAACTATTTTCCAAGGGCACTGCCGCTAAGCACCGCCCATCGCAATTCCAGAATGGAGACCTGCGCCGCCAGACTCCTCTCACGGAAGGGAGGGAAGGCTGGCCAGCCAGATTAGGTCTTGACAGACCTCAGTCTCTTGCCGAGGGCGAGTGTTTTGAAGAGCTCGTTCCCAGCATGGTAGGGGTCGGCCACGATCTTACGAGATCGCTTCAGTGTTCTAGCTGCATGCTGGTCCTGAAGGGATGGCAGGTTGCATCCGATCACCTTCCTAGCACAGTCGATGATGCGCTGCATTCTGTTAATGTCCTTGAGGGCAGCAGCAGCGTACCAGACGGTGATGGAGGAGGTGAGGATGGACTCAACGATGGATGTGTAGAAGTGCACCATCGTTGCCTTTGGCACTTTGAATTTCTTCAGCTGCCGCACGGAGTAACGCATCGTGAGTTACTCTGTGATTCCCACCCCTACTATGAGACTAGAGGAGAGAGAGAGAGAGAGAGCTATAAGAGAGAAAGAGCTATAAGAGAGAGAGAGAGAGAGAGAGCTATAAGAGAGAGAGCTATGGTGAGAGAGAGAGCTATAAGAGAGAGAGAGCTATAAGAGAGAGAGAGCTATAAGAGAGAGAGCTATAAGAGAGAGAGAGCTATAAGAGAGAGAGCTATAAGAGAGAAAGAGCTATAAGAGAGAGAGAGAGCTATAAGAGAGAGAGCTATAAGAGAGAGAGAGCTATAAGAGAGAGAGAGCTATAAGAGAGAGAGCTATAAGAGAGAAAGAGCTATAAGAGAGAGAGCTATAAGAGAGAGAGCTATAAGAGAGAGAGAGCTATAAGAGGGAGAGAGCTATAAGAGAGAGAGAGCTATAAGAGAGAGAGAGAGAGAGAGAGAGAGATAGCTATAAGAGAGAGAGAGAGAGAGAGCTATAAGAGAGAAAGAGAAAGAGAGAGCTATAAGAGAGAGAGAGCTATAAGAGAGAGAGAGCTATAAGAGAGAGAGAGAGAGAGAGAGAGAGAGAGAGAGAGCTATAAGAGAGAGAGAGAGAGAGAGCTATAAGAGAGAGAGCTATAAGAGAGAGAGAGCTATAAGAGAGAGAGAGCTATAAGAGAGAGAGGGCTATAAGAGAGAGAGAGCTATAAGAGAGAGAGAGCTATAAGAGAGAGAGAGCTATGAGAGAGAGAGAGAGAGAGCTATAAGAGAGAGAGAGCTATAAGAGAGAGAGAGCTATAAGAGAGAGAGCTATGGTGAGAGAGAGAGCTATAAGAGAGAGAGAGCTATAAGAGAGAGAGAGCTATAAGAGAGAGCTATAAGAGAGAGAGAGCTATAAGAGAGAGAGAGAGAGAGCGAGCTATAAGAGAGAGAGAGGGAGAGAGAGCTATAAGAGAGAAAGAGAAAGAGAGAGCTATAAGAGAGAGAGAGCTATAAGAGAGAGAGAGCTATAAGAGAGAGAGAGCTATAAGAGAGAGAGAGCTATAAGAGAGAGAGAGAGAGAGAGAGAGCTATAAGAGAGAGAGAGAGAGAGAGCTATAAGAGAGAGAGCTATAAGAGAGAGAGAGCTATAAGAGAGAGAGAGCTATAAGAGAGAGAGAGCTATAAGAGAGAGAGCTATAAGAGAGAGAGAGCTGTAAGAGAGAGAGAGCTATAAGAGAGAGAGAGAGAGAGAGAGCTATAAGAGAGAGAGCTATAAGAGAGAGAGAGCTATAAGAGAGAGAGAGCTATAAGAGAGAGAGAGCTATAGAGAGAGAGAGCTATAAGAGAGAGAGAGCTATAAGAGAGAGAGAGAGAGAGAGAGAGAGCTATAAGAGAGAGAGCTATGGTGAGAGAGAGAGCTATAAGAGAGAGAGAGCTATAAGAGAGAGAGAGCTATAAGAGAGAGAGCTATAAGAGAGAGAGAGCTATAAGAGAGAGAGAGCTATAAGAGAGAGAGAGCTATAAGAGAGAGAGAGCTATAAGAGAGAGAGAGCTATGAGAGAGAGCTATAAGAGAGAGAGCTATAAGAGAGAGAGCTATAAGGGACCGTTCGTTATTGGAGGAAAATAGGGGAGGGTAATCTTGTTTTAAATTTAGTTTGAGGGAGGGTACACTCTCTTTAATTTGAGTCCAGGGGAGGGGTATACAATTTTGATTAGATAAAAATATATAAACTTTTTGTTTGTGTGTAATGTTTGCTTTTCGGACTTCAACAACTACTGAGTTGCTTCATTTACACCCCTCCTGTCCAAACTGTTTGGTATGTCCCGGTGCATTGTTTCTCTTTGGCGGTCTGATCTGTCGATCTTTGTGCTTGGCCTATCCAGACAGTAGGCGTGTACAGTATCTGGCGAATCAGTGGCGCTTTTCTGGTGATTCCACGGCTGCTGGGCTCTGTTTGCCTCGACGGAGGGCTGGGGTCTTGTATGCACCGCTGGGGTAACCTATACGTTCATACCAGCGAGGCTGCGACAGGCTGGTGTGCTGTTGCTGCTTTCTTTCGGGAGCGCGAGCCCCAGAGGTGTCTTTCGTAACAAGTGGCTGACTCATTGTGATACATTAGTTTGATTTGATTGTATAACTTAGTGTAAGACCACCATCCTGCGGGAGCCCTTACACGTAATTATTGTTGCTGCGTGCTATCATGACATGGTGATATGTAACAAGTGTCAACCAACCTGTGCTGTGATGCTATGAGCTGTTTTAATTAAAACATATATATATATTTTTGTCGATAATAAAGATTCCTATTTTAAGCTGCTTCTTGGTGTGTGTGCCTTAACGGCGTTGGAGCCTGTGGCTGTGGTCTCTAGGTGCCACAATATGGAAGTAGGCTACATTTCCAGCACGAAAAGTCGAGCAAACAAACAGACATGGCATCACAAAATATATATATGTCGAGCAAACAAACAGACATGGCATCACAAAATATAGATGGGCTCTATCGTTGCGCCAGATAAGTCTAGGAAGTCACAGTAGAACCGAGTTACGGCTCACTCATCTCCTAAATTACGTTAAGTCTACAAGGGATATTTATACCACCAGGATGACATATATGTTTCACATAGGGTTGTGTTTTGATTTCGAGATTTTATTTTGTCCAATATTGAAATGTTCGACAATTGCATGTTGTGTTAACATTATTTCTATCTACCTTTCTATCTATTTAGGCTAATTTGGATGCTATTTGTTATCGAAATGTAGCTCAATGGATGCTGGGAGATTTTACATGTGTGGCTTTGTGCCTGTCTGCTGAGGGAGTGAGAGAGAGAGAGGGGGGACAGAGAGTGGAGAGTCCGCCACATAGAACCGGCTAACTTTTTTCCATCAGTCATTGACTGTTATTTAAACACAAATATTGATATACACAGACTGAAGATTGTTTCACAAGCGAAAATAGCATTATGTAGCGACCAGAGGAGGCGGTCGCTCTGATTGGTGACAGTTCTGCTCTAAGAAGCGCAAAGGATTATGGGAGTTCATGTTCTTGTGGTTTAGTGATGTTGTGCTCATGTTTTGATTGCATTATGTGGTAATGGCAATGTTTGTGTGGCCAGGATGTTTAGTTTTACTATCAATGTAGCCACCACGACTGAGACTGTTAGTGTGTTTGATCACCTCTGGCCGGAGTTTCTGCATATGTTTGGTTAAAAGTAAGATATCGGTGTCAGTCCGCATTCTTCCACGCTTGCCACAATATTGTTTGGGGAGGGTTAATCATATTTTTCAATGGAGGTACGGTGGTGCAGTGGTTAGCACTATCGCCTCACAGCTCGAAGGTCGTGGGTTCGATTCCCACCTGGGGACGAGGTGAGCGCTGAAGGAATGCGTGCCCGTCCACACACCGCATGTCCTCGAGTGCCCACCGCCCGGGTGGGGTCGGCAAAATGGCCTTTCTGTGTGGAGTTTGCATGTTCTCCCCGTGCCTCCTGGGGGTCTCCTTCATATAGGAACCCCCTTCACAAAAACATGCAACATCCTGGTTGCTAATGTGGTTCCTCCTCTGATCGTTAAGGGCGCCTGTTCAGAGGGAGGGGAACTGGTTGGAATAGCGTGAACCTCCCACGTGCTATGTCCTACCGGTGAAGCTTCCTCTGGCAGGTGAAAAGAAGCGGCTGACTGACTGCCCATGGCTCGGAGGAAGCATGGAATCAGTCTCGGCTCTCCCCAGATCGGCAGAGGATGGAGTAGCAACCAGGATTGAGCAATCAAATGAGCACTAAACGGGGGATAAGATGGGATAAAAAATCTGGAAAAAAATATTATAAAAAAAAAATATATATATTTTTTTTTCAAATCACTTGGGGAGGGTCAAGGAAAAATATATTTTGATCGGGGAAGGGGCACAGCTTTTTATTTCAGAGCACACCAAATCCCTCCAGTGACCCCCCTTCTAAATAATGAACGGTCCCTAAGAGAGAGAGAGCTATAAGAGAGAGAGAGAGCTATAAGAGAGAGAGAGAGCTATAAGAGAGAGAGCTATAAGAGAGAGAGAGAGAGAGAGAGCTATAAGAGAGAGAGCTATAAGAGAGAGAGCTATAAGAGAGAGAGAGAGAGAGAGAGCTATAAGAGAGAAAGAGCTATAAGAGAGAGAGAGATATAAGAGAGGGAGAGCTATAAGAGAGAGAGAGAGCTATACGAGAGGAGAGAGCTATAAGAGAGGGAGAGCTATAAGAGAGAGAGCTATACGAGAGGAGAGAGCTATAAGAGAGAGAGAGCTATAAGAGAGAGAGCTATAAGAGAGAGAGAAAGAGAGAGAGCTATAAGAGAGAGAGAGAGTTATAAGAGAGAGAGAGCTATAAGAGAGAAAGAGAAAGAGAGAGCTATAAGAGAGAGAGAGCTATAAGAGAGAAAGAGAAAGAGAGAGCTATAAGAGAGAGAGAGAAAGAGAGAGCTATAAGAGAGAGAGAGCTATAAGAGAAAGAGAGAGCTATAAGAGAGAGAGAGCTATAAGAGAGAGAGAGCTATAAGAGAGAGAGAGCTATAAGAGAGAAAGAGAGAGCTATAAGAGAGAGAGAGCTATAAGAGAGAGAGCTATAAGAGAGAAAGAGAAAGAGAGAGCTATAAGAGAGAGAGAGAAAGAGAGAGCTATAAGAGAGAGAGAGTTATAAGAGAGAGAGCTATAAGAGAGAAAGAGAAAGAGAGAGCTATAAGAGAGAGAGAGCTATAAGAGAGAAAGAGAGAGCTATAAGAGAGAGAGCTATAAGAGAGAAAGAGAGAGCTATAAGAGAGAGAGAGCTATAAGAGAGAGAGAAAGAGAGAGAGCTATAAGAGAGAAAGAGAAAGAGAGAGCTATAAGAGAGAGAGAGCTATAAGAGAGAGAGCTATAAGAGAGAGAGCTATAAGAGAGAGAGAGCTATAAGAGAGAGAGCTATAGGGGAGAGAGCTATAAGAGAGAAAGAGAAAGAGAGAGCTATAAGAGAGAGAGCTATAAGAGAGAAAGAGAAAGAGAGAGAGAGAGCTATAAGAGAGAGAGAGCTGTATGAGAGAGAGAGCTATAAGAGAGAGAGCTATAAGAGAGAGAGAGCTATAAGAGAGAGAGCTATAAGAGAGAGAGAGCTATAAGAGAGAGAGCTATAAGAGAGAGAGCTATAAGAGAGAAAGAGAAAGAGAGAGAGAGAGCTATAAGAGAGAGAGCTATAAGAGAGAAAGAGAAAGAGAGAGCTATAAGAGAGAGAGAGAAAGAGAGAGCTATAAGAGAGAGAGAGTTATAAGAGAGAGAGCTATAAGAGAGAAAGATAAAGAGAGAGCTATAAGAGAGAGAGAGCTATAAGAGAGAAAGAGAGAGCTATAAGAGAGAGAGAGCTATAAGAGAGAAAGAGAGAGCTATAAGAGAGAGAGAGCTATAAGAGAGAAAGAGAGAGCTATAAGAGAGAGAGCTATAAGAGAGAAAGAGAAAGAGAGAGCTATAAGAGAGAGAGAGCTATAAGAGAGAAAGAGAGAGCTATAAGAGAGAGAGAGCTATAAGAGAGAAAGAGAGAGCTATAAGAGAGAGAGAGCTATAAGAGAGAAAGAGAAAGAGAGAGAGAGAGCTATAAGAGAGAGAGCTATAAGAGAGAAAGAGAAAGAGAGAGCTATAAGAGAGAGAGAGCTATAAGAGAGAAAGAGAGAGCTATAAGAGAGAGAGAGCTATAAGAGAGAAAGAGAGAGCTATAAGAGAGAGAGAGCTATAAGAGAGAAAGAGAAAGAGAGAGAGAGAGCTATAAGAGAGAAAGAGAAAGAGAGAGCTATAAGAGAGAGAGAGAAAGAGAGAGCTATAAGAGAGAGAGAGTTATAAGAGAGAGAGCTATAAGAGAGAAAGAGAAAGAGAGAGCTATAAGAGAGAGAGAGCTATAAGAGAGAAAGAGAGAGCTATAAGAGAGAGAGAGCTATAAGAGAGAAAGAGAGAGCTATAAGAGAGAGAGAGCTATAAGAGAGAGAGAAAGAGAGAGAGCTATAAGAGAGAAAGAGAAAGAGAGCGCTATAAGAGAGAGAGAGCTATAAGAGAGAGAGAGCTATAAGAGAGAGAGCTATAAGAGAGAGAGAGCTATAAGAGAGAGAGCTATAAGAGAGAAAGAGCTATAAGAGAGAGAGAGCTATAAGAGAGAGAGAGCTATAAGAGAGAGAGCTATAAGAGAGAAAGAGAAAGAGAGAGAGAGAGCTATAAGAGAGAGAGAGCTATAGGAGAGAAAGAGAAAGAGAGCTATAAGAGAGAAAGAGAAAGAGAGAGAGAGCTATAAGAGAGAGAGCTATAAGAGAGAGAGAAAGAGAGAGCTATAAGAGAGAGAGAGCTATAAGAGAGAAAGAGAAAGAGAGCTAAAAGAGAGAAAGAGAAAGAGAAAGAGAGAGCTATAAGAGAGAGAGAGCTATAAGAGAGAGAGAAAGAGAGAGCTATAAGAGAGAGAGAGCTATAAGAGAGAGAGAGCTATAAGAGAGAAAGAGAAAGAGAGAGCTATAAGAGAGAGAGAGAGCTATAAGAGAGAGAGAAAGAGAGAGAGCTATAAGAGAGAGAGAGAGTTATAAGAGAGAGAGAGCTATAAGAGAGAGAGAGCTATAAGAGAGAGAGCTATAAGAGAGAGAGAGAGAGAGAGAGCTATAAGAGAGAGAGAGAGTTATAAGAGAGAGAGAGCTATAAGAGAGAGAGAGCTATAAGAGAGAGCTATAAGAGAGAGAGAGCTATAACACACACAGACACACCTCCCCTTCCCTCTCTCTATTTCAAGCATAATCAATATGTATATTTAAGCAATATAGCATGAGAGCAAGTGTGTTGTGGCGAATATATCCCGCTGATAAGCTGTTATCAGCGGGATATATTCCACAACACCACGCAGCTCGAGTGCTATATTGCTTTTATAAAACGGTTTCCAAGTATAATAATATAATAATAATAATACTATAAGTCCGACTGGCATGGTATTCTGATAGAGTCAGTTGAAACACTACTGTAAGGCGGGACCGCAAGAACGTGCGGGTGATTTGATTGGATCGTTCTGGAGACTGAAGTTGACATTGGCCAATCCTGGCGCTTGCTGAGAAGCTGAGAGCTTTCTGGAAAGCCGACAGGCAGCTCGAGCGCAGCGCTGCATCCTCAGCGCTTGCTGAGAAGCTGAGTGCTTTCTGCAAAGCCCGACACCAACTAACGTTACGGGGTTAAATGCGGGGTTAAATGCGGGGTTAACAGCCTTTTTTTTGCAAAGAAGACATTAGCCTGCATTTATTCTTGTACAAAACATAATTTTCTGCAAAGTATTAGTAAAGTTATAAGCGAAGATCGATTCACAAGGATCTGACAGCTGTCTCCGCCATTTGTTTTTTTTGAGGTAACCAAAGGCTTTTAGTAAGATAGTTGCCATGGCAACCAATAACCCATGGCCATGGGTTATTGGATTTATACAATGGCTGTGAACCAATCAGATTGCTTGATTTGAGAGAGCCGTTTTATAAATCTGTATATATTTCATTACAAAATATTGTTGACACGGTTGTTGTTCGAACTACCTGTATGTTGTTACAGTAACATAATGTTTCCGTTCTGTATGTTACAAACTATGTCTGTACTACCATGTACAATGTGCTTTGGCAATACTGTAATTCACTATGGTCATGCCAATAAAGCCTCTTTGAATTGAATTGAGAGAGAGAGAGCTATGAGAGAGAGAGAGAGAGAGAGAGAGAGAGAGAGAGAGAGAGAGAGAGAGAGAGAGAGAGAGAGACCTATACGAGTAAATAGAGCGAGCAGATGCCGGCACAGTGGTCCCTGGCCGGACCCAGGGCCTGAGGCATCACACTTCCATCCCCCCAGCATTGCTCGCTGCCACACACACACACACACACACACACACACACACACACACACACACACACACACACACACACACACACACACACACACACACACACACACACACACACACACACGGACACTCCCTCCCTTCCTATGCTTCCATTCGTGTCCACTCACCCCACCTATTAGAGCCAATTTGGACCCACTTGCTACAATAATCTAGTCAACAGCGCTCACTCCTCACTTTAAAGTCCCTGGAAACCAGAAATATTTCTTTATTATTTAGCATTTTGAGTTAATCACATCACAGGACCCTATGTTAATAAGCCACCAGCCAAATTTGAACGATGATGAACGTCGCAAAGTATATAAATTTAGGTTTGACAGCCATGGCAAAACTCATGAGATTTCATTATTTTTTAGAGTGTACTTTCTCCCGCGGAATGTGTGGGCGTGTCCAGTCTACAGCAGGGAAATTTCTGTCTCTCGGAGAGCGCGAGAGAGAGGGGGGGAGGGAAACGGAGAAAGAAAGAAAGAGAGATGAGTGCACACACCGTGTGTGTGTGTGTGTGTGTGTGTGTGTGTGTTCGCGCGTTGCTCCGCGGCTCTGAGGAAGAGATCTCTGTCCGTTCTCTCTCTCTCTCTCTCTCTCTCTCTCTCTCTCTCTCTCTCTCTCTCTCTCTCTCTCTCTCTCTCTCTCTCTCTCTCTCTCTCTCTCTCTCTGTGTGAGATTAGCAAGGTGTCGGGTTTCAGTTTTTCTCTCTCTCTCTCTCTCTCTCTCTCTCTCTCTCTCTCTCTCTCTCTCTCTCTCTCTCTCTCTCTCTCTACCTCTCTAGAGAGAGAGAGAGAGAGAGAGAGAGAGCCGCACAATGCCGGGTGTCGATGATTTGATTTGACAATTCTGTTGACTGGCTTTGGCATTGGTCAATCATGGCGTGTTCCACCCCCAAATAGAGTGGGATTCAGCGTGTTGTCGTGCTACGCGAGTGGGATCCGCGGAGTACCAGGCAGCCACCTGCTTCGAGCGGACAATCCGATGCATGGGTGGTGCCCGCCCGCCTGGAATGTCCGAGGGGCGACCCCTGACAACCACGCTCTCAAGCGCGCGCCTTTTACGCTACTTCTGTAAATACGATATTCCTGGAATGCGCGTTTTAACGAGCCAGTTACATTTCTTTGCATTCTTAGAGATTATAGTTTTTGTTTTTTGTTCATGTTTCATACTATTGGCCAAGTTATTAGTTAGTTAGTTTATGCGATAGGAATTCTGCCAGATGACAGGCACTAGGCGCCATTTTCTACTTCATTTGGAAGAGAAAATTATCCTGAAATGATAGAGAGAGATGATTGACAGCTGCCATGTCGTGATATGATTGGTTGAAATGGGGAAGAAATTTGATAGTACTAGGTGAAAAAGTGTGAAAAACTAAAGAAATTAGATTTTTGTGATTTCTTTTTATACACCATTAAATAGGTGCACTGCATACCCAGGTATTTGAACTAAAAGAAAAGAGAAGTCATTTTTGGGTTCAGCTCAACTTTAACACCGCTCACTCCTCACTTTCAACACCGCTCACTCCTCACTTTCAACACCGATCACTCCTCACTTTCAACACCGCTCACTCCTCACTTTCAACACCGCTCACTCCTCACTTTCAACAGCGCTCACTCCTCACTTTCAACAGTGCTCACTCCTCACTTTCAACACCGATCACTCCTCACTTTCAACAGCGCTCACTCCTCACTTTAACACCGCTCACTCCTCACTTTAACACCGATCACTCCTCACTTTAACACCGATCACTCCTCACTTTAACACTGCTCACTCCTCACTTTCAACACCGCTCACTCCTCACTTTCAACACCGCTCACTCCTCACTTTCAACACCGCTCACTCCTCACTTTAACACCGCTCACTAGGGGTGGGGGGGAAATCGATACACCATAGTATCGCGATATTTTGACTGACGATATTGTATCGATATTTGGACGGCAAGTATCGATATAAAAAAAAAATAATAATAATAATAATAATAATAATTCTGCAGGCCATGCCATGCCAGGCCACTGGGCATCTGCCAGAAGCGCCCGATGGTGCAGTCCATGCCTGCAGTGGCGTATTGAGCCCAGAGAAGCTTAATAATGTAGCCTACATGTGGGGCAAAAACAAAACAAAACAAAAAAACACTGCATGTTTTACTTCCGGTGAGGTCAAGGAAAAGGTAGGAAAAGGAGTTAGACAATATATCGCAATACTAGCTTATCGCAATATCGCAATACTATCGTATCGTGACTCAAGTATCGTTTTAGTATCGTATCGTGGGCATCTGATGATTCCCACCCCTACCGCTCACTCCTCACTTTCAACAGTGATCACTCCTCACTTTAACACCGATCACTCCTCACTTTAACACCGATCACTCCTCACTTTCAACACCGCTCACTCCTCACTTTAACACAGATCACTCCTCACTTTCAACACTGATTACTCCTCACTTTCAACACCGATCACTCCTCACTTTCAACACCGCTCACTCCTCACTTTAACACAGATCACTCCTCACTTTAACACCGATCACTCCTCACTTTCAACAGCGAGCACTCCTCACTTTCAACACCGATCACTCCTCACTTTCAACACCGCTCACTCCTCACTTTCAACATCGATCATTCCTCACTTTCAACACCGCTCACTCCTCACTTTCAACACCGCTCACTCCTCACTTTCAACACCGCTCACTCCTCACTTTCAACACCAATCACTCCTCACTTTCAACACTGATCACTCCTCACTTTCAACAGCACTCACTCCTCACTTTAACACAAATCACTCCTCACTTTCAACACCGCTCCTCACTTTCAACACCGCTCACTCCTCACTTTAACACCGCTCACTCTTCACTTTCAACACCGATCACTCCTCACTTTAACACCGCTCACTCCTCACTTTCAACACCGCTCACTCCTCACTTTAACACCGCTCACTCTTCACTTTCAACACCGATCACTCCTCACTTTCAACACCGCTCACTCCTCACTAGAGATGCAGCGGTATGATTTTTTGACGGTATGATAACCTTGGAGAAAATTACCACGGTTTCACGGTATCACGGTATCGCGGACCTTTATGTATTCTTGTCAAATATGGCACAAAAAAAACATACAATTTTTTACCATGAACAAAATGATAGTTGAATGGGGACCATGATGACAAAAATATCTTTGGCAATGAAGTATGCCACAGCATAATTTAATTATTTGGCATGTTTGGATTTGGGTGCATAGGCAAATGCATGTTGAATTGTTGGCTGGTCTCTGCAGCTGTTGATGTGGATACCCCTCCGCTGGTGCCAGTACTACTGCTAGCCTAAAAAAAGAAAAAATACATGTTAATGTAACCTACATCTGTAATGACAGTTAACTGTTGCGAATGTGTGTGTGCTTGGATATATAACGGTACTATTCTTACTTATCATAAATGACGATTTATTTAATCTAATTTTATGTAAAACTAAAACACATAATATCAAATAGATGCTTATCTTTTGTAAAAATCGGATGGACACTGACTGCACTGGACACAAATGATTGTTTCACGTTGATGGCGCACACCCCCACTCACACACACCCCTCTCCCTCTGTCTCACACATTAGCCTCTGTGCTGAGCGCTTGTCTTTTCCCCCTCTCTCTCTCACACACACACTGTTTGTGCCTCAATTCACTGGCAGGTTGGAGGAGTCAGTTTCTACATTATTGAACGTTACTTCTTCAGTGCAATATGTTTTTGATAACGAGGCGCTGGCCAGCCTGGCCTACACAAGACGTGATCACTCAGTCAAGAAGTAACGTTACGTTAACGTTAGTCAGCTGATGCTAATTAGCCATGTTAACGATAGCCTATGATGAGTCATGAGTGTTTATCTTACGTTAATGTTAGCTACTCCTCAAACCTGCCGGTGGAAATGGTTTAGCGTTATGTCCGATGTGATGTATGATGAAGCAAGACAACGTTAAGTACCTTGAATTTTGCAAATGAGGACGGCTGGTGTTGATGGGCTATCATGTTTGAGGTAGGCTATTGCCTCCTAGTGCAGCCACTCTTCGCCTGCATGTCTTGCATGTTGGCTGTCCTTCCTCCTGTAAGCCCTGGCCATCCGTTTTTCTGATAACCAAAATAGTCCCACACTACCGATTTTGTCCTTTTTTGACTGGGGAAAAAGTTCGGGGGGTTCTTCACCTCTCTGGCAGCCATTGTCACGCGGCCACTCACAACAATGATGACTCCTTGATGATGATAGCTGCGGTCTGCCAGCTACTGATTGCTCTACACACATGCAGCAGGGGGGAGGGGCCGCGTAACTGCACTCTGTCTCTGCAAGGGACCTGAGGGCACTTTCTCTCAGGGAAACAGCTGATACCGTGGAGAAGGTATGACGGCAAAATTTAGTGGTTTTGATACCGTGGCTTTTTCAAACCCCGGTATACCTTCAAACCGGAAACCGCTGCATCCCTACTCCTCACTTTCAACACCGATCACTCCTCACTTTCAACACCGATCACTCCTCACTTTAAAGGAGAATTTCGTTTTTTTTTAACCTGGATCCATCTCCTGGCATTAATTATGATTTGGCCACTCACCAGGCGATCTCCGCGGCGTTTCTGGCCGTCCTAGCGTTGTTTTGAGATGAATAGCGTCCAAGTCAGTTGTAAAATGGAGCTGACTTGGGGCCAAGTGTGAGCCTGTCTTTCCTGCATCTAAATAGCTATTTTTATTCCCGTTTTCGCCAAATATCGTCAAAATCTGATCCCTCAAGAATCACCACAGTGATATTTCGCCAAAGCTGTTTCCTGGAGTCCCACAGGGATCAAATTACCTCAAACGTGATCTCGGTCACCAAGTCTCGTGAAGTCCCGCGATACTTTCCTGTCGACTGGCCAAGTACAGGAGGACGCTTTGCGGTGGTGGTTTTAGCGCAACCTATGTGGGGTTTGGCATAACCTATGTGGGATTCGAAAATAACGAAGGTTTTGCCAAACCCCACATAGGTTGCGCTAAAACCACCACCGCAAAGCGTCCTCCTGTACTTGGCCAGTCGACAGGAAAGTATCGCGGGACTTCACGAGACTTGGTGACCGAGATCACGTTTGAGGTAATTTGATCCCTGTGGGACTCCAGGAAACAGCCTTTGGCGAAATATCACTGTGGTGATTCTTGAGGGATCAGATTTTGACGATATTTGGAGAAAACGGGAAAAAAAATAGCTATTTAGATGCAGGAAAGGCAGGCTCACACTTGGCCCCAAGTCAGCTCCATTTTACAACTGACTTGGACGCTATTGATGTCAAAACAACGCTAGGACGGCCAGAAACACCGCGGAGATCGCCTGGTGAGTGGCCAAATCATAATTAATGCCAGGAGATGGATCCAGGTTCAAAAAAACCGAAATTCTCCTTTAACACCGCTCACTCCTCACTTTAACACCACTCACTCCTAGGGCTGGGTATCGAGTTTCGATACTTACTTGGCACCGAAATGAAAGCATCGATACTAAGGGTATCGAAACCTCCCTTGTCAAATGATACCAATTTTCAATACCAAAACAAAACAGCATCATTGAGCCTATAAGCATGAGACATGCTAATACAGCTGGTGATTGGCTGTCATGTAGAGGCATGCAGGAAACGTTACGCCCACTTTAGCCGGTGTGTGTTTGTTGTGAGTCAGGCGTGCGGTGCGGATATAGTATACAAGAAGTTAGCCACTCAAGCTAGTCCTATCCTGGAGTACCATATGGCAAAGATGATGAAAAGCAGGGAAAGAAACAGAAACAACAAGGACTGGTTTCCACAGACAAGAGAAATAATCGAGAGGTGGGTCAGCTTACCGCAAGTTGTTGTTGATGTTAGCGGTTATCAGATCCCTCAGTCTGACAAATCCATGCATCTGGCTGTGAGTTGTAGCTAGCATTAGATCGTTTAATTAATTGGCGCGGTAACATTATGCGCAAGCGGGCATTATGTATTTTTAGCAACTCGTTAACAAACGCTGATGTCATGATAGTTTGTTGAATGCAAATGCGATTCATTTATATTGATAGGCTAGTCAGTGAATGCATGAAGTGGAGCTGTCTCGTCAGATTTGACAAGAATGATGTTCTGTTGCAGCAGTGAGCATTAAACACTGATCTGCAACGCTAGCGTTAGATGTTTCATTAATTAGTGTTAACGTTATGTGAAAGCGGATAGTTATCGCCCATTATGTATTTTTAGCAACTCGTTAACAAACGCTGATGTCATGATAGTTTGTTATATATTTATATAAATGGGATTCACTTTGTGCCATTATTGATAGGCTAGTCAATGTTCAACTAGTCTTCCATGCATGAAGTGGAGCCATCTCATCAGTTTGGACAAGAATAGCGTTCTGTTACATCAGTGAGCATTAAACACTGATCTGCAACTCTCTGTTTTGCACTGAAAACTATTGTACTAATTTATTTGTTTTACATTTCTTTCCTTTGTAGTACACGTGTTACGACGATGAGGATGCAAAACATGTAATTTGCATGTTTCGTTCCACCCATGTTTCGTCCGCGCTGCCAAATTCAATGGAATGAAACGAATCTTGTAGCCTATGTTGGACGTAGTGAAGTGTTTTTGATTGATTTGTTCATCGGACTCAAAACGGTCTCCGCTGATAAGACACGGAGATCTCTGTTACAGGCAGGTGCTACGCCTCCTCCTGACCAGTTTTAAACATTAAAACACCTGCGGCTTATAGTCCAGTGCGGCTTATATTTGCCCAAGGGCCGTGGCACTCAAAGTGTTAAACATTAAAACACCTGCGGCTTATAGTCCAGTGCGGCTTATATATAACAATCATTCAATTTAGCTGCTGCGGCTTATATTCAGGTGCGCCTTATAGTACGGAAAGTACGGCTGACGAAAGCAAAGCGTGTGCTTTGCAACACAATGATATAAACGTTAGAGCACAATATGAAAGTTAAACGATGGACATTGAAGACATGAAAATGGGCTGCCTCATGTTTCTCACGTGCAGCATGATCGGCTATGCGATCGGCGACAATAAAGAAATATCTGCAGCAGCAGATCACATATTTGAGGTCAAAATCGGCCGACACAGATTGCGTGCCGATCGATCGGTGCACCCCTAATCAAAACGGTATCGATATCGAAAAATTTGGAACGATACCCAGCCCTACTCACTCCTCACTTTAACACAGGGGTGTCAGACTCATATTAGGTAGAGGGCCGGATTTGTTCAACTGAGACCTCATGGGGGCCGGATTTTTTTTTTACTAAAATCAATTCGACTCATTTACCCATTTACTTCACAAAAGAAATACTGCTCTTTCCATTTCTCTTGAAACTGCAGTGCCTGCATTCCGTGTCAACCTTTCTCTTTTTCGACAGCATCTTGTTGATTCCTTTGTTTTTTGGTAGGTAGCCGAATGCGCGATTCAATTCCAGCGTGGCATCATGGCGGCTTTGTTTACACCTGATGACCTACTGACATACTTCCTTGTAGTGCAGGTTAATTAACTTATGAATGAACTCTTAGCTTGCTTATTAGCCACACGTAGTTCATGATAATGGGGTGTGAATTTAATAATAATAATAATAATTAAAAAAAAAAAATATATATATATATATATATATATATATATATATATATATACAGTATATATATATATATATTCCAAAACATCTCGCGGGCCGGATGAAACCTGCCCGCGGGCCGGATCCGGCCCGCGGGCCGTATCTCTGACATCCCTGCTTTAACAGCTATCACTCCTCACTTTCAACAGCGCTCACTCCTCACTTTAACACTGATCACTCCTCACTTTAACACCGATCACTCCTCACTTTAACAGCGATCACTCCTCACTTTAACAGCGATCACTCCTCACTTTAACACCGATCACTCCTCACTTTCAACACCGCTCGCTCCTCACTTTCAACAGCAATCACTCCTCACTTTCAACAACGATCACTCCTCACTTTCAACAGCGATCACTCCTCACTTTAACACCGCTCACTCCTCACTTTAACACCGCTCACTCCTCACTTTAACACCGCTCACTCCTCACTTTAACACAGATCACTCCTCACTTTCAACACCGCTCACTCCTCACTTTCAACAGCAATCACTCCTCACTTTCAACAGCGATCACTCCTTACTTTCAACACCGCTCACTCCTCACTTTAACACAGATCACTGCTCACTTTCAACACCGCTCACTCCTCACTTTCAACAGTGATCACTCCTCACTTTCAACACCGCTCACTCCTCACTTTCAACAGCGATCACTCCTCACTTTCAACAGCGATCACTCCTCACTTTCAACACCGCTCACTCCTCACTTTCAACAGCGTTCACTCCTCACTTTCAACAGTGATCACTCCTCACTTTCAACACCGCTCACTCCTCACTTTCAACAGCGATCACTCCTCACTTTCAACAGCGCTCACTCCTCACTTTCAACAGCGCTCACTCCTCACTTTCAACAGTGATCACTCCTCACTTTCAACACCGCTCACTCCTCACTTTCAACAGCGATCACTCCTCACTTTAACAACGATCACTCCTCACTTTCAACAGCGCTCACTCCTCACTTTAACACCGATCACTCCTCACTTTCAACAGCGATCACTCCTCACTTTAACACCGATCACTCCTCACTTTCAACAGCGATCACTCCTCACTTTCAACAGCGATCACTCCTCACTTTAACACCGATCACTCCTCACTTTCAACAGCGATCACTCCTCACTTTCAACAGCGATCACTCCTCACTTTCAACAGCGATCACTCCTCACTTTCATAGACAAACAGAAGACATGTTTAGAACCCAGAGATGACACAGTGATTTGGATATGCATCATAGGGAGTGTGCAAGGGAAATTGTTCACATTGTGTTACTTTCTAGATAGATAGATAGATAGATAGATAGATAGATAGATATAGATAGATAGACACTGACATGCTGCAGACTACATTCAGTGTGTCTTATATATAATACCCCCCTGGCTTCTGCAGGCCCCTACTGGTTTCCACTGTGCTGAATGCATGGCGCTGTCTGTCTGACACCCACTGGCTCTGGGGTTGGGTGCTTTGTAGGCTGCGCAGCAATGGACTGCACATCGTTTTACGCAGTAATCCTCTCGCTTCATAGGTGGAACAACCTAGATATGCCATAGACATGCATTTACACCCCCCCCCCCCCCCCCACACACACACACACACACACACACACAAACACATGCATCCCACCCATCCAATTTCTGGGGAATACACACACACACACACACACACACACACACACACAAGCAGCAGCAGTAGTAGGGCCATAATGTGACATCACTATCTCTCCACAGCCTTATAATAAGAGGTGACAGAGGCTGGTATTGAGGCTTTCTGCGCATATCTGCTGAGTGTTATCGCAAGCGGATGGACTGATTCTGGGCTGTTTGCCTGCCATCAGCTCTTTCCCTGCACACACACACACACACACACACACACACACACACACACACACACACACACACACACACACACAAGGATAGCCCATTTTGAGCGAGGCTGCTCTGCTAAAACATCCGTCCAATATCACCTCCACAGTGCCTTTATCCAGCAGGAAAAACAGCATAGGCCCAATGGCCCCATCTGCACTGGAAATAAACAGCTGAGGGGCAGCGGCTCCACGTTACGTATTAGGACATCTTTGTTCAAGGATGCATCGTTTTTTCGTGCATGCACACACACAGATAGGCTATATAACGGTAGGCTGTAATTGCACTTACATGGTCTCCAGTACTCCTGTCGTTTGCAGACGGTAACGCAGAACGAGAAGACATGTTTTTTTCCCTGAGTAAGAATCACGCTGTCTTGATAATATTTACAGGCTCTGGCTCCACAGACTGAATAACATCCGCAGATGCGACCCACCGGCATCGAATCAATCTGCTTCTTCTCCGAGCGGCCAAGCCGTGGTGGAGAGGAGACCTCTGCCTGTCATGGCAGCACTGGGTATCTGGTGGGGAGGGAGGGGGGGGGGTCCTCAAACAAGCTGCATTTTCCACCATGCACTTGCAAAGAAAAAAGAAAAAGAAAAACGGCCGAT
Organism: Poromitra crassiceps; assembly: GCF_964638095.1. Lineage (NCBI taxonomy): Eukaryota > Metazoa > Chordata > Actinopteri > Beryciformes > Melamphaidae > Poromitra > Poromitra crassiceps. Next base: position 47,309,304 of record NC_139623.1, read on the forward strand.
CAACGATGCAGCAAATGCAATGTAATGCAAATCCCGAGCATCGAAAGGGGCTCAAATGCGGTGATTGGCCGGAGCCCAGCGTCTCTGTGGCGACTCTCCACCCCCTGCCTCATTTCGCCATGCAAAACAAATAGGAGTCCTTCTGGAGACAGGGTGTCATCTTCGCTTTATCAGAACGCTGACCGATAGAAGCTCTCGGTTCACCGCCCCGACAGACGCGACGCATCCACCCGCTCCCCTTCACACAGCCTACGGTGCAGGAGGCACGGGAAAAGGCCGAAATGTTCACAGTCCGTATTCCCGGTCGGCGAGTGCGCACCAGGCGTCAAGACAAACCCAATCAAGAAATATTGGACTTCCGGTTATACATTTCAAAATACAACCCCTGTTATCGATAATTTTGCACACACACAAAAAACCCTACTATAAAAGTAACAGCAGAGAGACAGATAATTAATTAAGCAATTAAATGTGAATACTTACAGAGATAAATAAATAATAAAAATGTTATTTATTTATATATTTATTTATTCTTCTGCTATTATGATTATACGGTAATTGTGATTATTATGATTTGTGATGATGATGATGTGAATGTATGACAAAGGTACACGACGGACGGACCTTCTTTATTTGTCACAATGCATGCATGCACACTCATAGCTGCTACACACACACACACACACACACACACACACACACACACACACACACAGACACAGACACACACACACACACACACACACACACACACACACACACACACACACACACACACACACACACACACACACACACACACATATGCTTTTAAGGCATTAGAGGCGGTGGGCAGCTCAGCTGCAGTGAATAGCGCCCCGTGGGTCAAATTCTTACGAGAATCAAATTGCATGTTTTTCACGTTATTATATGGAGGAAACCCCAATAACAACTAATAATAACAATATAATAATGTTTAGGCTATTTACTGTAAGCTACCTATATCATGTTTCTTGAACCGAAAATAATGAAATCAACAGATTAAAAGTAAAAGAAGAATTAAATTCTGGGGGGGAAATGAAAGATTAACCTACAGGACTAAAGAGAGACAAAGAACAAAACAAAGGGAGAAATGTAAAAAAGCCCTGATAACATGCATATTATTGCACTTTTCAGAACATGATTAAGCTCTGCAATTAAAAATAGCCTAATATTAATAAATGCATGCAGCAGCAGCAACAACAACAAACAACAACAACAACAACAACAACAACAACAAACAATTATATAAATCAACCAGAGCGTCTCTCCATAATAACTAATCTAATAATTCCAATAACATATTTTGATACCCCCGCCCCCCGCCCCCCGCCCCCCCACGCTCAAATTTAATGCTTTTATTTTGGAGACGAAATCTCCTAAGGTCCTGTCTGGGCCCGTCTAACTCTGTCTGACTTGACGCAGCTGAGATGCACCAGCGCCACATCAGAGATGCTGACAGATCCAACACAACACAACCCGCTACCGGTATCACCATCAATGCGTAAAATAGGAGAATACTCTCCAAAGATGGCCGGAATAGAGCTAGAGCAAGCTTATCAAAACCTCTGATTCATTTGGCAGTTTTGTGTTTTAAGTCATGGGGACTGTTCTGTTCATGATGAGTGGTTCGGATGACAGTGCGTGCACAGGGACAGGGCAGGGGTGTCCTATAGGCCTACTTGCGTGCCTGCCACGGTTCCCATTTCTGATAAAGCACAATTTTCAATTCACTAAGGCAATCTATGGTAAAATCCGTGCACCTCATTATCATTTGCCACCAAATCTCCCCCAAAACTAGGCATATAAATTCCTCTGGACAAATGGAGGAAAGACTGATGACTGCAGGACATTAAGCTATTAGGCTACTGATATCCATGTTTGGTCCACATGAATACATTAATTATTAAATGTTAGGTCAGCAATTTAAAATCTCTCTATTATTATTATTATTATTATTATTATTATTATTATTATTATTATTATTATTATTATTATTATTATTATTATTATTATTTTTTATTCTTCTTTTTATTATTATTCCTATTCTTCTCCTTATTATTATTATTATTATCCCAAATATGGCTTCCAAATTAATTTCTGATGGGTTTTTTCTTTTTAGTTTAGTTTTTTTTTTGCTTGATCTTTACTCTCATCTCCATCTGAGGTGAAAGTCTACAGGGACCTGCTTCAAGATGTCACAGGATCTTTGATTATGATTTGCATCACAAGGTTATGCATGGGAATCCTGCAAGGGAAACAATACAGTGTGGAACTGCAAAAGCAAAGTTGCTCAAGAGAGTTCCTCTCTATAAAACAGAAAATAAATAAATGTCATTCAAAACTCTGATGCGATTCAATGAATCACCTTAAGAGCCTGGTCAGCCCTTTTCTGCAGCACAGTAACACGCCAATATATATCTATCGATCGATCTATCTATCGATCTATCTATCTATCTATCTATCTATCTATCTATCTATCTATCTATCTATCTATCTATCTATCTATCTATCTATCTATCTAAATTATCTATCTATCTATCTATCTATCTATCTATCTATCTATCTAAATTATCTATCTATCTATCTATCTAAATTTATCTACCGGTATCTATCTATCTAAATTATCTATCTATCTATCTATCTATCTATCTAAATTTATCTATCTATCTATCTATCTATCTATCTATCTATCTATCTATCTATCTATCTATCTATCTATCTATCTATCTATCTATCTATCCTATCTATATAGAGATATACAGTATAGAGATGGGGACTTGAGGCTTGGTGACTTGGACTCAAGTCGACTCAATCCCTGTTTTGATGACTTGTGAATTGGCTTGACAAAAAAAATTGGCTTGACTCGAGACTTGATTTGGAAGTTAAAGACTAGTGACTTGACTTCACTTGACATGTGATGACTTGTTTGTGGTCATTCATCAGTTGAAATAATTTATTAAATATGATATCCTTTGAATTGCCTTTGTGTATGAAATGTGCTATATAAATAAACTTGCCTAGCCTTGCCTTGTATTCGCCTTTTTCGCTTCCCACCCAATTCACCCATTTTGTGTCTAAAAGTCAGGAAGTAACACAGGTGCAAGCAAGACATTAATGCGGGTTTCCAACTTCCAATCCATTTAGGTGATCCAGTGCCAGGGCCCTTGTTAATGTCTTGCTTTCACCTGTGTTACTTCCTGCCTTTTAGACACAAAATGGGTGAATTGAGTGGGAAGTGAAAAGATGTTCTAGATGGTTGCTATGGTGTTTCTAAGTGGTGCTGGGTGTACTAGGTGGTTGCTAGAGCATTTCTAGACAGTTATAGGGTGTACTAAGTGGTTGGGGTGTTTCTAGGCTTTTTCTAGGCCCTTTCTAAGTGGTTGCTAGGGTGTAGCCTACTAGGCTGCTAGGGTGTGCTAAGTGGTTGCTAGGGCATTTCTAGGCAGTTGCTAGGGTGTACTAAGTGCTTATAGGGCATTTCTATGCGGTTTCTAGGGCCTTTCTAAGTGGTTGATAGGGAGGTGGCTGCTATAGGGTGCAGGTGGTTGGTTGCTAGGGCATCTTTAGGTGATACTGGGTTTCTAGACAGTTACAGTGGTTACAGTCGACGCTCAGGGAATTCAAGTCCCTTATCCAGAGTGTGTGTGTGTGTGTGTGTGTGTGTGTGTGTGTGTGTGTGTGTGTGTGTGTGTGTGTGTGTGTGTGTGTGTGTGTGTGTGTGTGTGTGTGTGTGTGTGTGTGTGTGTGTGTGAAAGAGCTCAAGCTGAATTAAAGCTGAATTTAAATTGTGCAAACTAAATTTAAATTCGAAGGGAAATTATGAATTTATTTTCAATAATAATCACAGTCATTTTCAGGCCATTGCACTCACTCTCTCTTTCTTGATTTTGACACTGAAATAGCAAGCACCTGGCAAAGAAAAGAAAGGAAAAAGCATATTCGTCTACACATCAAAAATCAAATCTATTTGTTAGACTTTTGTCATTAATATTCAGTTCTGAAGCAGCACTGTTTGGATTATTTTGTCTATGGGTGAATGTCCCAGCAGGTGCATGGTCTTGTAATGCAGTACTTCATAAAGTCCACCAGATGGTAGGAATGTCTCACTGACCCATGTTGTCTGATGGGTGAGGGTCTTCAGAGAAAAAGTGGGACGGGAAAGAAGGTTGAGCATGTTTGACCATCTCAAGCTCTCTGTTAGTAAAACTGTCAGGGATGTCATAGAAAGTTCAGCTTACCCACCTTTGCATTTGTAGAATAGAGTTTACCACCATTTTAGGCTGAATTTCTTTTATGACAACAATTCATAGATCAGCATTAGTCCAAAATTATGTAAGTTATATTAAGGTTATTGATGCTGAATTGATTTAGTTTCTATTGATACTTTGCCTCAAGAGATCACTGCCTGGGGTTAAATTACTATTTACCAGCACATCACTGTATCATACTATAATACTACCATATAATATAAACTATCATTATGTTATATGCATCAATATAATCACAAATCATACTATGTAATAATCAAGTGAGATTAATTAAATACTTTATTGTATATGGTTCATTTGTTTATGTCAAGTGTCAAGATTTAACGTGATCAAAAGTATGTTTCCTATATGTTTTTTTTTACCTTTAAATATAGGGTACATGAATTCTATTTATTATGAACAGTGCTGATAGTGTCATGTCATTCCTCTCCTGGCCTCTAGGTGCCAACACTGAGCCTCCTTACACTGATAACTTTGCTGAGGTCGGGGTCAGGCATTTGCCCTTCAGCTGGTTGGTCAAAGGTTCACACTACATGCCGACAGCTTGTTATGTACAGAGTACAGACAGACAGACAGCCAGACTGACAGACAGACAGACAGACAGACAGACAGACAGACAGACAGACAGACAGACAGACAGACAGACAGACAGACAGACAGACAGACAAACCAGACAGACAGACAGACAGACAGACAGACAGACAGACAGGCAGGAGAAAGCATGCCATAGGACATACAGAGAGACACAATGATAGGCAAACACAAAGATAAGTAGGTTCACGGGTCAAAGGTCAAATTGGCCTCATTGTTAAGTGTGAAGGGGTAAGCTTGCAGGGCGCTGTCAGCAGAGGGGATGGAGAGGATGTGGAGTCATTAGGCTCAAACCTCAAGTCCAGATGATGAAAGATGGCTGGAGTTCATGAAACGGTGAGAGAGGATTGAGGGCATATGGGAACGAAGGCACGGGTGGCTTGGAAGAGTTTAGGCGTTTCAACCCTCTTGAACCCATCCAGACTGCAAGGGCAATGTTACTGTACCTGTAGATCATACATGGGCAACATACGGCCCGCGGGCCGTATGCGGCCCGCCGGCGCCCCCTGTGTGGCCCGCGATGGTATTGCAAAAAAAAAAAAAAAAAAAAATTTTTTTTTTTTTTTTTACAGTGCATCTGAACGCAACATGCAAGATACCCGCTGAATAAGTGTCCAAATGTTCATGTCATTCTGGCCAATACTCTTCTGTTATAGCATTTCAGTCTGGAATATGGAATATATTTCAATAATATTTATGACTAAAAGGCTAAAAGTAATCTCATGTGTAAGAAATGACTGTTCTACATTGAAGTAGAAATTTAAATAATTAACTTGTTGGTTTTGGATTTATTTAGCTTCAAGAGTGCATTTTTGTTCTTGTGTGACCCTCAACACAGGCTTTGAGAATCCCGGGCCACTTACTGATACTTATGCTTAAAATAACCCACTCATATTCTGGTTTATTTCAAGAAAAACATTTCGGCTAGTGGAAATTCGAATTGGCTGGTAACTTTAAAATCTAGCAGCCATATTGGCAGGTGGTGAAAAAAGTTAATTTCAAGCCCTGCAGGGAGAGCAGGTGGTGACATAGGAGTGCGTGAGAAAAGGATCAAATATTGGTGGTTAAGACTGAATAATGACATCACAACTGTTAATTTAAAATGAGTTATTCCTCTAAACCTGGCTTCAAATGCCCAAAATGTTTCGCGCTGGCGCCGTTCAGCCCTCAGCAAAAACTGGTAGCGAGGACATTTTTTTGTGGCCCTCTCTATCATCAAAGTTGCCCATCCATGGGTTACGGCGTGACAATATTTGTTCGGCCCCCGGCAACAATCTGGGTTTCTCATGTGGCCCCCCATGAAAAACAGTTGCCCACCCCTGCTGTAGATGTATGTATGTACAGTATATATCTATATCTATATCTATCTATCTATCTATCTATCTATCTATCTATCTATCTATCTATCTATCTATCTATCTATCTATCTATCTATCTATATATCTATATAGATATATAGATATATATATACAATATATATATATATACACACACACACACGCACGCACGCACACAGGCACGCACGCACGCACGCACACACACACACACACACACACACACACACACACACACACACACACACACACACACACATATATATACTGTATGTATATAAATAATTATTTGTTTTCAAGTGGGGAAACTGGTAGCTTATGTCCCCATATGACTTGATGTGATATATCTTTTCTCAAATGTCTCAAACTGTTGAAGAAGTCTCCAAGATCTCCCCTCTGATAAATACTGTCCTAATTGAAGAGTTAAATGTGGCATTGACTATGCTGATAGGTAGCCTGGTTAAATGTGGCATTGACTATGCTGATAGGTAGCCTGGTTAAATGTGGCATTGACTATGCTGATAGGTAGCCTGGTTAAATGTGGCATTGACTATGCTGATAGGTAGCCTGGTTACATGTGGCAGTGACTATGCTGATAGGTAGCCTGGTTAAATGTGGCATTGACTATGCTGATAGGTAGCCTGGTTAAATGTGGCATTGACTATGCTGATAGGTAGCCTGGTTAAATGTGGCATTGACTATGCTGATAGGTAGCCTGGTTAAATGTGGCATTGACTATGCTGATAGGTAGCCTGGTATCCAGCTAATTGAAGAGATAAATGTGGCATTGACTATGCTGATAGGTAGCCTGGTTAAATGTGGCATTGACTATGCTGATAGGTAGCCTGGTTAAATGTGGCATTGACTATGCTGATAGGTAGCCTGGTATCCAGCTAATTGAAGAGATAAATGTGGCATTGACTATGCTGATAGGTAGCCTGGTTAAATGTGGCATTGACTATGCTGATAGGTAGCCTGGTTAAATGTGGCATTGACTATGCTGATAGGTAGCCTGGTATCCAGTGGCATTGACTATGCTGATGGATAGCCTGGTATCCAGCCGCATATGAATCACAGTTGTCAGCCCTCTTCTAATCAAGGATTCATTGGGGCTGGTTACTGAGCTAGCTGATAGGCACAAGAAACCTCGCATTCCCTCGGCCTTAACACGTTTTCTAACTCATTGTACATCAAGGGCACATTTATGAGATGATTCATACCTGTCAAATATCTTGAAATATTTGCGTTGTAACATCAATGTGTATGTTTTTTTTTTTTAATCATGTGTACTGTCTATCTGTCTTGTGATGCTAACTGTGTTGTAAAGTCTTTGTGGAGCCAGCTGCACAGAATACAAAATGAAGGACTTGTAAATTTGGGACTGGGAAGCTTAAAACTCCTTCTCTAAGTTGCTTCTCTTTATCTACATCTCCTACTAGTCCGGGAGCCATGGGGTTGAACCTCGCTTCGTCGGATAAAGTTTTTTTCTCTGCTGATTCTTGTAGTTTGGGGGTACGTATTCAAAATACAGGAGGGTGCCCGGTGAGTACCCTTGAGCATTTTCAGATATTAACCCCTTAAGTGCCAAAATCGCAGAAAAATAAGGATTTATGAGATTTCATGCAAAATACTCAAATCAAATGCATCACATTTGTTTTCTCCAATGTCTATTCATAAAGGAGGTCATGTACAATGTATTTCATTCCAAATTACATAATATTGACCCTTTTAGGCCATGCCAGCAAAACAAACTTTTTATGACAATATGGGTCGTGCTGGATGAGAACATCCATTGAGCCTTTGCTCATCTCAAGTAGAGATTCAGAGTAGATGATACACAATGGGAGGTGTGAAGTGAACGGCACATTTTGCTGATGGTCTTCACGGTAGTTAAGCCTATTTGGATCTTGAGCATCCTACTCTGAAACATGCACAGAACATTGTGCATGACAAACCATGCACTTCACAGTTGCACTTATTGGAGTTAGAAGGGTTTTCATCTCCAAAATGTGTCTGGGACAAGTTTGCAATCTTGAGAGTGGTTGGGCTCAGTGACCTGTTGCATGTGTCTTTTTTTGCATCCAAATTCCTCAGTGTTCAATGCTAGTGGCAGATTTACATTGAGATTTCACCACAAGATTGCATGAAAGTGGGCCCTTCTTAACATTCTCAATGAATGCTTCATTCGATGGCGGTAGAGCAGCTAAGTTTGGAACAGGCTGAGATGAAGGCAGTGACTTGGTCGAGGACCTGCTGGAACAGTGCAACCACATTGTCAATGGCCGATAGTTTGTACAGTTTTGAGGACTTTGATGACAGAGCCTTTTCCATAGTAAGACGCTACAGTGTCGCATCCCAATATGGCATGGGCTGGTAAAAGGTTCTTCACAACTTGTGAATGCTTGGCCAGTGTTGACTTGATGTCCACTATTGCCCTTTCCTTGTGGAGCGATTCCATGATGTGTGGGACATCCAGTCCTTCCTGATGGTAATGGTGAAGGAGTAGGATGAACACATCTGTGTCATCAGAAACCATTGAGATTTGATGTGCTTCTCCAGCACACCAGACCTTTTGGACAATGATGGTGTCAGCTTCTTCCTGCTGATTTTGTAGATCATATCGGCTCCTTCTTTCTTCCAACCTGATCTCAATGGGGCATGGCTCCTCCCCTCTCACATGGCTCCTCCCCTGTCACCACCAACTTGTAGATGGAAAAGCCAATCTTGGGTCAGTTCCTCACATAAGAGCTAAGATATGGTGTTTCTAGCTGAGCCCTGTCTCTGTGACATCTCAGGTGATGGACTTGATACTGTAATCATAGCACCTGTCTAAGATGAGGTAGACATCACTGTCTGATAGATATAAAGTCAGCCGTGTCATAACATTTTTGATTAAATCAGCTATGGTGCCATCAGCTGGCCAGTGGATGGTCCAAAGAAGGGCTGATCCATCACTGACAGTGACATCTGCAACACTGGCATTCCTCCTGGAGATTTTGACTTGGAGTGACTTCTTCTGTGTAGACTTGGATTTACAAATTCACATTCCGTCCTTGGTAAACATGGCAGTTGGGACTGGTGCCAGCTCATAGGCGAGGACATCCTTCATGTCAACTTCATGGTCACTAGACAACAGTGTGATTACCCTTTAATCAATGGCATTTAGGTAATACATTGTGGAGATGCCAACTTGGATTGATTTGGTTGTTGTCATTGTCTTCACTTTGTTTGAGATGGTGAGACTTTGTTTGAGATGGTGTTGTAAGATCCCTCTGGCCAGGTCTTCTCAACATCTTCTAACATTGCCTCCTCAATCTTTATGGCACTGTCTACAATAGAGAGTTGATAGGGTGATCTTGATGTTCATGATGCTTTCCCCTGGATGTTCATTGGGATCCAATGGATGGAGGCAGGTTTCCAGTTTCTGACAAAGTCCTTGACTTTGGCATGTGCTTAACCCATGGCTTTAGCCTCCACCTTGTGATAGAGATGAACCTATCTGTCTTATCCTCTTCTATCTCCTTCATGTCTGACACAATCTTGCAGCATATGTGGTGGCTCAGGGCCCAGATCTTCAGTGCCTATGGCTTCACGGTAATCCAATGATCCCTCCATCACTGTGGCCGTACCTCATGAAAGTGGACTCTATGAACTGGTTGCTCCACAGGCCATTCCATATTCCACTAATGTGTCGCATCACATGCTGCTCCTGGAGAAAATTGCTTTGTGGAGGAAGCTTCTCCATGGAATGAAGATAGTAGAGGCCATACCTGACATGGTTGACATGGCCAGCTGCAAAGTAGTAGGTAAGCATCTTCTGGAATGTGGTCAGATGGAGAAGCCAGTCACCCTCACGTTCAGCCCAGATGTATGACATCATCAGCATCATTGGTTTCACCAAGACCTAAACCCAAAGTCTGGCTGTTCTGGTCTGACTCGTAATCTGATCCAAGGCTCTCATCAGGTCATCTGCTTTCTGTAAATGTCTTACCTGAACTCCAGAGAGCCCACTATCAGCCATCAGTGAACATAGCCCCAACAAAACTCATCAATGTGTGCATACCCCCAAGTAGGGATGTAACGATAACCGGTTTAATGATAACCATGATAAAATTCCTTACAATAACCGTACCGTTTAAAATTTTCATTATCATTAAAACCGTGGTACCGTGATTACAGTGCTTTGAAAAACATGATAAATACTGTCCATCATCAAACAAAGTTGGCAACAGTCTCCCAGATGCAAACGTGCAGCCTTTGAGAAATGATTTCAATGAGTGTATCAATCCTTTTTGGATCTGAGTTTTCAATATAAAATGTTGTAAAATGATTTCAGTGAGTCTCTCAGTACTTTTTGAACATTTTCAGCATTTTCTTTATGAATACAGTGATAATACAATGATCGTGATAATTTTAGTCACGATAATCATGATGTGAAATTTTCATACCGTTACATCTCTACCCCAAGACGTTTTAAGCGGCACAGCCACATCTATAAGTGACGTGTGTCTGTTTAAGGTGAGATGTGTGTGAGGCGAGATGCAGTGTCCCAGCCATCTTGACTGGGGTGGCCCAAGTGGGGCACAGACTCAAGCAAGGGTAGCACTGATTGTGGCATTTAGGAAGGATGTAGAAAGTTTTCCCTCACCAAAATTTTGCCTAACTTCACTCTAGCTTAAAAATAAGCCCGCTACAGCCTCTGAAAGACAGTATTGTTGGCCACAGATGCCAGCATCCTCAGGATTTTGGGGTGGCCAATTAGATTTCAGGGGTGGTCAGTGCCACCCCTGGTCACTCCCTAGAAACTTCCCTGCCGAGATGTGCACACAGGATTTGAGCAGTGCACCTAGACCCCTCCCCCCGGCTGTACAAGGAATTGAGAGTGGAGACAGAAAGTGTTGCAGCTCAAAGCCAGTGAAACATGCACACACGCGTGCAGTCGCGCACATGCACACACACACATACACACACACACACACACACACACACACACACACACACACACACACAGTGCCAGAGAGAGGGGAGTGGGGGAGAAGGGTCTGACTTGCGCAAACATGCACCGCTTCAACACCTGGGAGTGATTTATCAGGCTAAAAGTCCTCTGCTTATTTCATGTTTTTATTGGGGGGTGGGGGCACATGGCACAGGAATCAAATAGGCTACATTATACATGACATCCTTGCTCCTTTATGAATAAACATTGGAGAAAGCAAATTTGATGCATTTGATTTTGCATGAAATCTCATAAATCCCGATTTTTATGGGATTTTGGCACTTAAGGGGTTAATATCTAAAAATGCTCAAGGGTGCTCACCGGGCACCCTCCTGTATTTTGAATAGGTACCCCCAAACTACAAGAATCAGCAGAGAAAAAAACTTTATCCGACGAAACAAGGTTCATCAAAAAAACAGCCTTTGGCTCCCGGACTATACGTGATTGGTACAGATTTAAAGCAGGAAATCAGTAAGTGATCATGGCTTTTACTCATCAGTGTACCTCGTGAAAAGACGAAAGTGTTCCTAATGTTTTGTACTTTCAGTGAATCGCATGGTTGAACTCAGCTCTTCACCTGAACTGCTGTCCCGTCAGGATGTGTGGAAAGAGATTTGGAAAGGCGGAGACTACTCGGCTGAATGAGTCTGTTAAATTTGTGAACTCAGGTGGTAGAAATACTATTCTTCGCCTCATTCAAAGATTAGATGAAAGAGCGGACTTACACTGAGAGGAAACTCTCGGAGATCTAGTCCCTTTAGCATAAGGTGACCAGACGTCCCTGATTTTCACGGACAGTCCCCGTTTTTGGTGACCTGTCCCCCACTGGAGCTGTCCCCGAAAATGTCCCCGATTTTCTACTCCTCATCTACGGCCGACATTACTGTCTTTCAGAGGCTCTAGCGGGCTCATTTTTAAAGCTAGAGTGAATATACTGTTATCATATGAAACTAGAGGGCCTAATGTATCCATTGGTCAGTGGTCACAACCATATAGCGGCTAAATAACGCTCCAAACTTAGGCTAAATTTTGGATTGTCCCTTTTTTGTATTTCATAGATTTTAACATTGGATATTTTAATGACTGCCGAACTGGAAATGTCCCCGATTTTCATTTCAGAAATCCGGGTCACCTTACTTTAGCACTGCTGTTCATAGGCATGCTAGCCTACTCAGCTAAGCAACATTATGCTCACTTAATGTAACATAGGTACTTTTTCATTTCTTCCTCAACAGTCCGCCCAAGGGTCATTTATGTATCAGAATTTGTGAACAATTGTTTGACGCAATTGAAAGTTCATGATGATTGATATCACTGGGATTTCACCTCTGTGGGTTTATCTGACATTTGTGTTGGTCAGTATAACCTTGCAGCAGTTTGGAAACAACACGGCCTGCAGTCAAATCCAGAGGGAATCATCTTTTGCTCCCTGTGGCTTTTTTGGTCCATAGAGATCGTGCATTGTGCCTCTAGCCTTTTTGTCAACTCTCTGAGAGATCAGATAAGATCCTACTTGGGGTCCAATGTGGTGATTTGACTCTAAATCCTAACTCAGGTTAACGCCTCTTCCTGCCTGATGGGGCACAGAACACAACCTGCTTACGTAAAGAAGCCGGGGGAGAAAGCACAAGGAGCCAAAGGTGAGCCCCTGTTGCCATATTTCACACGAGGCACCATTGTTTAGCTCCACACTTATTCCTCACCATGCAAAGTAGTTTCCGCTCTTGCAATTGGCTTGAGCCGATAAATGTGTTGTTAACAGTAGAAGCAGACAACTTTCTGGCGGCTAGGTGAGCTCATGACAAACTGGATTGGGGGGACGCTTCTTCGCTCTGCGGGTGCTCCCTGTGCTTTGCTTCGTCACACAAACAGTGATGAGCTTTGCTCATTATTAGAAACATCAACAGAGGCAAACAGCCGGCCATCGAAAAACATGAGGACCGTGTAAGCAAGAGCAGGTCCTTCAGTACAACTGATTGGTTGGTTGGTTGGTTGGTTGGTTGGTTGGGTCATTCATTCATTCATTCAATAGCTGAGACATTAATTCATTAAGCCATTGAGATTCATTCATTCATTCATTCACTGAGTCATTGATTCGTTGAGTTATTGACTCATTGAGTTATTCATTCATCCATCCATCCATCCATGATCCATCCATCCATTGATACTTAATCATGCCCTAGTGGGGTTACGTAATGTCACCACTACACCACCACTACAACATTTAAAAAACTGTCACTGTAAACCAGGGGTGTCCAAACTTTTTTTGATTGGGGGCCGGATTAGATAATGAGAAAATACCGCATTGGGTTATAAAAAAAATTAATAAACACATCACATTCAATACAATTGTACTCTAAGGATTTTGTTTACTGTCTGAAAACATTAGTTCCACTTGCTGCTTGTCTACAAGCTGTATGATAGTGCTGTAAGCTGTATGATAGTGCTGTAAACTAAGCTGTATGATAGTGCTGTAAGCTGTATGATAGTGCTGTCATCGTTAGGTGAATGGAAAAAATACTTATTGAACTTGTTTGATTAAAGCCCCCCTCCAGTCCGTTTTCCACCTGTGTACAGTCCTGCTGTACAGTGGAAATGAAAAACTGCACGCGCCGTCATCAACTACGTCACGCAGTCTAATCTTTTGCACCAAAGTTCGTCTATTTGTAAGATGTTCCACTGCAACGTCATGGCTGGAGCACTGTTGTCCAAAAAGGATAACTCTCTCAAGGTTCCTACACACCGCCGACGAGTCAAAGCGATAAACTCGCAGGCACTCGCATGTACTCGCAACTCGCCCTGCAGCTTGGTTGGCTGCCTTGCTGTATTCCCGTCTTCAATTGGTCTATTTCGGTTTTGGCCCCTCCTCTCGTCTTGTCGCCTGCGATGTCCACTCGCCAGGTCTCCCAGCATGCTTTGCAAGCTGGTGAGCGACAAGATGGAGCGGGGGAAGGAGGGGCATTTCGAAATCGACCAATTGAAGACGTAAATACAGCAAGGCAGCCAACCACGCTGCAGGGCGAGTGCGAGTGCCTGCGAGTTTCTCGCTTAGACTCGTCGGTGGTGTGTAGGAACCTTCAGCGCGCTCTGCTGCTGAGAACGTTTCTACAGGCTACAGCTCCAAGCTGGAAGCGGGTTTCCACACCCACAAAATGCTGCGACGAGGCGGAAAAGCGATTTTGCCATTGTAGATGTGCACGAGGCGTTACAGCTCGTGCACACCATGAAACGCTCGGCGGCATGCCTCCTGTGAAAGCCTCTTTGACGCTGCATCTTGATAGGCTGTCTTGCTCCATTTCCGCGTCTGATTGGTCCATTTCAACCTCGCGCCCCCTGCCGCTGGACCCGCCCAGTGTTTCGCTGTCGCAGACTAGAGGCGGCTTGTCTCCGAGCGGCTTGTCTCCGAGCGGCTTCACGCTCGCGGGGCGGGACTAGGGCGGGACCTTTCGTTAAAGCTACCCAATGACAGCTCTTCCTACACATTTCGTCCCCCCACCCTCCTGTGTACCTCGACCTGAAAACGTTTCTACAGGCTACAGCTCCAAGCTGGAAGCTGGTTTCCACGCCCACAAAATGCTGCAACGAGGCGGAAAAGCGATTTTGCCATTGTAGATGTGCACGAGCCGTTACGGTACGTGCACATCATGAAATGCTCGGCGGCTTGCCTCCTGTGAAAGCCGCTTTGACGCTGCATCTTGATAGGCTGTCTTGCTCTATTTCCGTGTCTGATTGGTCCATTTACCTCGCGCCCCCTGCCGCTGGAACCGCCCACAGCGTTTCACTGTCGCAGACTAGAGGCGGCTTGTCTCCGAGCGGCTTCACGCTTTCGGGGCGGGACTAGGGCGGGACCTTTCGTTGAAGCTACCCAATGACAGCTCTTCCTACACATTTCCTCCCCCCACCCTCCTGTGTAGCTCGACCTGAGAACGTTTCTACAGGCTACAGCTCCAAGCTGGAAGCTGGTTTCCACGCCCACAAAACGCTGCGACACAGCGGAAAAGCGATTTTGCCATTGTAGATGTGCACGTACCGTGACGCCTCGTGCACATCTACATTGGCGAAATCGCTTTTCCGCCTCGTCGCAGCGTTTTGTGGGCGTGGAAACCAGCTTCCAGCTTGGAGCTGTAGCCTGTAGAAACGTTGTACACAGGAGGGTGGGGGGAGGAAATGTGTAGGAAGAGCTGTCATTGGGTAGCTTCAATGAAAGGTCCCGCCCTAGTCCCGCCCCGCAAGCGTGAAGCCGCTCGGAGACAAGCCGCCTCTAGTCTGCGACAGTGACGGTACGTGCACATCATGAAACGCTCGGCGGCTTGCCTCCTGTGAAAGCCGCTTTGACGCTGCATCTTGATAGGCTGTCTTGCTCTATTTCCGTGTCTGATTGGTCCATTTACCTCGCGCCCCCTGCCGCTGGAACCGCCCACAGCGTTTCAGTGTCGCAAGCCGCCGAGCGTTTCATGATGTGCACGTACCGTGAAACGCTGTGGGCGGTTCCAGCGGCAGGGGGCGCGAGGTAAATGGACCAATCAGACACGGAAATAGAGCAAGACAGCCTATCAAGATGCAGCGTCAAAGCGGCTTTCACAGGAGGCAAGCCGCCGAGCGTTTCATGATGTGCACGTACCGTTAGCCGAGCCTCGCTCCTACCTTCAATACAATCTCCGTCTCCCTTCCAGCCGGTCAGACCGGAAACAGTAGGGCTGCCTCAACTCCGCTAAATGTTCACGGTCAATGGTTCACCCAGAAGCCACATATTGATATAAATATCAGCATAACCAGCCAACAGATATCAAAGCTGGTGGGCATAAAAAAATAAAAATAAAAATAAAAAAATTGAAAGAGAATAACTCGAACTGGTTAAAAGTGACTATCGCAGCGTTTTAAGCCAGAACAAACTACGTTAGCGAACATAGCTAACCCAAGCTAACGGCAGATTGTATTCACTTATTTTCTTTTCTTTTCTTTTCTTTTCTTTTCTTTTCTTTTCTTTTCTTTTCTTTTCTTTTCTTTTCTTTTCTTTTTCAAAACAAAGTGTAGCCTGCAGTACAGCAGCACACCACAGCACAGGTAGCTTTTCTTCTTCTTCATTTATTTGGATATGGACAGATACACAAACATAATATAACATTTACCCAAAAATGTCTGATCTCATGCATCACAACATTTGTAGCCTAAGCTCATTTGCAATGCCCGTCCCTAGATGTTATTAAAAGCACCTGTTCAAAGCAAAGTAGGCTACAGTCAAATACAGTAAAACATACAACAAACATAAACAACGATATCAGAAATCATATCATGTGTCATATGGGAAATATCTAATAATAACCCTGTGAACCGTGGCTGGTGTTTGTTCTGAGGTGATAGTGCTGCTGGCAAGAGTTCTGAAAGAAATCTCCGATGAGATTTGGATCATGCTTGCATTCCAAACACCAATTCCAGATCTATCATCAAACAATGTTTATCTTCACGTTTGTCAAGGCATGTGACGACATTTGAATGTTCTCGAGCCTGTGCCAGGGCCAAGCCTATCACGGTATATATCAGCTCATCTCTCTTGGGGCTGCGATGAGCATGTGTTTGTGTTTGGGGTTACAACAACATGAAAATCCTCCCACAGAGTAAAGGTGAAACTGGGACCCTCTTGGGTAGACCGTGGGCTTCCTTTAGCAATGCATAACAAATACATAACAAATACACAGCCTTTGAGGATGTCCGTTGGCCCTGCCTCCATGTAAGAACAGACGGAGCAGTCACTCACTGTCATTCTCACTCTCTCCTGTTTCTTTCTTGCTTTTCTTCTATTTTTAGGCTGTTGCTTTTCCTGGAGTTGTTTTGGGAGCTCTGGAGAACAGAGTCCTCTGTCACTAAGATAAATAACAGACCAGGTTATTCTAATCATAATAGGCATTCTGCAAAGCAAATTATGTCATCCGTTCCATTTTCTAAGATGTAAA
The DNA here is from genome assembly GCF_964638095.1 of Poromitra crassiceps. Classification (NCBI taxonomy): domain Eukaryota; kingdom Metazoa; phylum Chordata; class Actinopteri; order Beryciformes; family Melamphaidae; genus Poromitra; species Poromitra crassiceps. The sequence continues at coordinate 47,326,465 of NC_139623.1, forward strand.
ATCTTCTCACTAGATTTCTTTTTTTAATATAGATTGTTGCTTCAGCTGTTGCAAACTAATAAGATATTAGGATCTGCACTATGTATGTGGTGATGGTAAATAGCAGGGTTTGGGGTCAATTCATGAATTAACTCATCAATTCCAATTTAAGCGAGGAGTTGAAATTTGAATTTGAAAAACCTACTGTAGCTACAGGAAACAGAATTGGAATTTCATAAAGTTGCATTTTTTGATGCATAATGTGGTCGTAATCCGAACATTATGATCCAATCTATTTGATTTGTTTAACTCTCTCACAATGTTTCACAACGCTTCACATTGTTTGATTATCTCCGCCAGGGAAAAACCTGAATGGCATCATGTGTTCGGTGTTGTGCGTGTGTGCGTGAGTGTGTGTCACGGTTTGTGTAGAGGTGTGGACCCAAATGCAGACAGAGAGGCAGAGACAGGAGCTAGTGCAAAACCAGGGTGTATTTGAGCTCTTCACAGAAAACAGACAGACACATGACAGCAACAATGATCCGACAAGACTGACAGAGGATACAAGACTAAATAGTCTACACAAGGAGGTGATTACAAAGTAGACACAGCTGGGGGCAAACAGGACATGGCACACAGAAATAAATGAACTAGACAAGGCACAAACACACAAAGAAATGTAAACTCTAGACACTGGATGGCCAAAGTCACGGCCAAAGTCTCGACCATGACGTGTGTGTGTGTGTGTGTGTGTGTGTGTGTTAACCGCCAGTTGGATTTGGGTTTGGCCAAGGTTAGGCCCTATTCACCTTATTCTTTGTCCATATCTGCATGACGTCATTTTGTAATCGTCTTTCCGTTTTAGACACGGAAGTAGATTACGCCTACCGTAGTCATTTTTAGACTTGCCAAAGAACAGTTTTCAAGCAAAAAAACAAACCGTTTTAAAGTTTTAATATTTTTTCGGGTGGGAACGTAACATTCCAAATATGTGACCAGTTTATCAGAATAACGCCTATTTGGAAATATTTAACGAGCAGCGAGGACTGAGAGCGCTGGCTGTGCTGACCGGTCAGACTAGCTAGTATCTGTCAAACCCTACTGTAGGCTTACTGGCAGTGAGAAAACATTGTCGACGTGCTTTTGTAACTAACGTTAAATGCAGACCGGGTACAGCCATCGGCTCCTCGCAGCAGTAACCCTAGCTATATGAACATGTAACTGAAGTTGGCCGCAGTATAGCTTCTGAATTTTGACAAACTTCATTCATAGTGACGTTTTGTTTTGAAATTGGCCGCCAACTAGCGCTGAACCGGAAGAACAAATACAATTGCGTCTAATGCGGAAGAGAGAAAAAGTGGGCGTGGTGAATAAGGTGAATACAGTAGCGGTGCCTGGTTTATAATGTTAAGCAAGTCAGGACAATCTCTCTTAGAAGTGGAATTGAATTCGCAAATGACCCCCAACCAGTGGCCAACACAATGGGGACATTTTTGAGGCCAGTCCTGAAATTGCATTCTCTCGAAAGGCCAGGGCGCACGTCACGGTCCGGAAATGACGTCGCGTACATTGGCCTCAATGGAAAAATGAGCCGACTTCTCTCTCGGTCTGTGTCTTAAATAAACATTTTCCGAATATGGTCTGAATAAACAATTTCAAGTCTTTTTCATGCTCTCATGGGCTCTGTTTTCTAAATTATGGTCCCATTTCGAGTAAAAGGTTTCCTTGATTGACACCAACCACAGCAAACCAGATGATCCCAACCCTATGTCCCAACCACAGGACAGCCAGTTGCCAAGGCAGGCTAGCTAGCCTAGCAACGTAGCCATAGATTAAAAGTAAACTACCAGAAACAGCATTATCTTTATGATCTTTTAATGATGTTAGTAGACACACGTAACATCCCCGTTATGAGGTCAGTTTATCGAAATAACACCTATATCGAAATCGTATTTTAGTGGACGGGCAGCGACCATACAAGCCGGGGCTTCAGAGCTCATCACCTGGACACATTTTACGGCGAAATTATCTGATAAACTGGTCTGTGCAGCTCTGTGGTGATTAATGTCTTCATAGCATTGTGATTATGATTTAATGCATTATGGAAGATAAATGTTGGTTTAACATAATGAAAATAATTCCCTAACAAACATGTAAAGTGACGCTTCTGGGCAGTACCATTTGGGCATAACATTATGTAATGTGACATGAGATCACCACATTTCAATAAATATAACGTTTTTGCACATTTGAATGCTGCTTGTCATTTGTTTAATGCTGTATATATTGGACATTTAAAGCTGATACACAATTGTGTTGAGGTAATTCTGCAAAGCTCAGTTAAAAATATAACGTGTAACACTTGACACAATCAAATGTAACTTTTTCACAGCAATACTGTACAGTGGTATGGGAAAGGAACCATTGTTTGAATTATATCGAAATATATTTGCATGGTGTAGCATGTAATGCAGTCTGTTAAGATACTGTAAAGCTAGATACTCTGTGACACAGAAAGGCAGACAAGCTAGCAGCAGGGATCTTGTCACCCTGATTTCAGATAAACTCGTCTGTCTAGCTAGCCAGCTAGACAATATTACTGTACCATAATACCACAAGCTAATGTATATATATATGCCAATGGAAGGCTGGGTAGTATTAGCTAACATCCTCCAGGCTATACAGTAACGTTAGGCTATTATAAAGTTATGAAACGCCGATTCAGACGTTACAATAATATGACACAATATGAGCCAGTTAGCCTAGCTAGAGAGAGTAATTTCAGACCACCAGATATCACCATATTTAATTTCAATAAATATAAAGCATTCTTGATTGAAGCAGACTGCTGGTTGGTTGTTTCTCCATCGTCATGTCCTCTGGTCCAATCTTCGGTTCGTAGTTCGTGTTCACTGAACAATACATCAACAATCTTTATAGCACATCTGATCATTTTATCCAACCTGCCTCTGACCAGACAACTAATGGATCGTTCTGCGATCATATTTGCGACATTCAGATACATCATAATATACAACAAGGCTATCTTTGTTGGCAATGTTTATTGACAAAAGCATTAAAACAAGCAAATATAACAATATTCTCCGGTCTGGCAAGTCAAGTCAAGTCAAGACAAGTCAAGTCAAGTCAGTAGCAATTACAGTAGTAATAATAATACATTGAACAATCATATGATAGAGAAATATAGAAAATATAGAAATATAGAATAGAATGGGCACCATACTTTGGGGTAGAATGGGTGCCATGCTTTAGAATAGTGGGGGAGGAGAACAGGAGAGGGAGGAGGTGAGGAGGGAGCAGGGGGGAGAGCAGGGGGAATGTGAGAGAGGAGAGAGCAGTTAAGTGATGAGGTGGGGAGGGAATGGGGAAAGTGGGGGGGGGGGAGAGAGCAGGGAAGGGGAGGAGGTGGGGAAGGAGCAGGGGAAGGGGGAAAGAGGGAGCAGGAGGAGGGAGGTAGAGCGGGGGGATGTGGGGGAGGAGAGAGCAGGGAAATTACAGTAGTAATAATAACACATTGAACAATCATAGAGCAATATAGAAAATATAGAAATAGGGCTGGGTGATATGACCAAAATCTCATATCCCGATATAGGTAATTTCATATCCCGATACCGATATATATCACGATATAGCATATTTTCTGTAAATTCAATTTATAGTTTATATAAAATTACCACATGGCCATTTATTTATGTAGCAGTTAAACCAGTTAAAATGTTGTCAAACCTCACAAAGGATACATGCATTCAGAATACAGATAAGCATGGCTATTCTTTACAACACAAATAATAATAATTAGTTGCAGGGCAGTAGAATGAAACACAAACTGAACCAAACCACCAGTTCGATTTTCAAAGATTACATTAGAGCAAAACGAGTAGAATAAAAGTTATTTAGCCTATAGTTCAGTCCAGTTCTCTCAGTTCGTTTATAAAGGAACAAAAATGCTCCACTTCGGGATTTCCATGTTACCAGTTCAGTTCACTCAACAAAAGTACTCCATCACAGGGATTTTATTTTTTTTGCAAGACATAGAGAGCCCCATGGATGACGTATTTTTGTAGTCGGAATGCGGAAGTCCCGGACTTCCTGGTTCTTCACTGTTTCTGCCTATGCGATTTTTGAATGGGTTTTTGCCGTGATGCTTTAAATAAGGTCTCTGGGCAACGCAAGCTTAATCAAACGCGAACCAGTGTTCAGCCGGATAATCTTCACACATGAGGACCACTTTCATGAGTTTTGAAGCGTAAAATAAGTAAAAAGCTCGTGCTGAGCTAATCCAGAACTACACACAGTGGGCTCTATCGTCCCACTGGCCTTATATTAGCGCTTAGCGCCAGGCGCAGCCCATATTAGTCGGCATGGACCGGCGCACTCGATATTTTCGTGTCGGCGCTACACGCAGCCTTAAGCATTATACCCACACCTTTTAAGCGTATAATTATTCACAACTGTGCTCACTGGTGAACTGCAGTTACTCAATGACATTCTTCCTTTCGAAGCTCCGATCCACTTGATCCATGTCCGGGTTTTGGTTGCATGCTGTCATCTCTTCCTCAGCACATCACAGATCATAGCCTGAATAAAACAATTCAACCACAGCTAGGCAAATACAGATCTGTTCAGCAGGGCTGATGGTCTCCCTGTAGCCTATAATATAGAACGTTAACTATCGGTGACATTCCTGATAGCATCCAATTCCATGATCTTTATGTTGTAAACACATAACTTTCACAATAGTGAACAAGTGCAATAGTCTTTAACTATGCACTTATTAACAGTTAACTATGCTTTTTGCAGGTACCGGATCTAAAGCGAGAACAGTGCCTTATTAAGGTTAATAAATCCTTTATCATGCACTTATTATGCTTTTTGCAGGTACCGGATCTAAAGCGAGAACAGTGCCTTATTAAGGTTAATAAGTCATTTATTATGCACTTATTATGCTTTTTGTAGGTACCGGATCTAAAGTGAGAACAGTGCCTTATTAAGGTTAATACATTTATTATGCACTTATTATGCTGCCTCAATGGAGGCAGATGTCTGAATGGCCAAACGGCCAGGGGAATTATTCTGAGAGATATGTGTTTCACTCAGAGTTTTGTGTCTCTAAGAGGGGCATAATTGCATGATGGGACAAAAATGCAAATGAAGCCTCCCAGAGCCTTCTAAACAGCCAATAAGAGGTTTTTCTTGAATAACTCTGGAACCGACGCTTGGATCTTTCTGAAATTTTCATCGCTTATCCAGGAAGTGAGCATGGGCTCATGAGGTACCTGCAAAAAGCATAGTTAACTGTTAATAAGTGCATAGTTAACTGCTAATAATAAGGTCACAACAAACTATTTATTTAGGCTTAATAAAGTAACGAAACCAGCTAGTAAAGGTGATTATAAAGTGCTTATAAATGTCTTACTAATAAATATGTTTATGTTGCCTCCCTAACTTGGATGGTGTCAGGGTGGGCAATTTAATGGTCCTGTGGTGTTGCGCTGTGGTTTTAAAGAAAAGAGGCAGAGAGAAGTTCAGCTTCTGGTCACGTACACCGCAGGGTTTATTGTTCTGTCTTCTATGAACATAGACATGACTATTCAGTCTGAATGCAATAAAACTCTTTTCATTGATGCTCAATAATATCATGGCAACGGACTTTTTGACACAAAACTTCTTCTTTTAACAAATAGTCAAAAACAAACAGATTCAGGTACAACTAAATGGTTTCTCTATTTTACCGACAACCAAATACAGTGTCCCTGACAGTATCATATCAGAATACTTTACTTCTGTTCAGTAATTTAGAAAATATCAAAATATTTATAATATGCAGCAGAATTTACCTTTAGCTTAGTAATTAACTCTACATTATTACAAAAAACCACATTTACAGTATAAACATTAACACTTCAAAATATATTCTCTACTGTTCAGTAACCCATTTTCCTGTAAAACTACTACACTTGAATTACAGTATTTCAGATGCATATCAGTCGGTGGGATATCACTACAGATACAAAAACGAATTAAAGTAACAATAAAATAAAGTGCATAAATTTGCATTGCATTTCCACCCCTAATGCATGACTGTATCTCCACTTCGGTGTTAGATTTATAAATAATCATTCAGTCATTACTATTAGGCTATTCAGTGAAACTATGACATAAACAAAACCTGCATCACAGTAAAACTCATTCATGGCATGGTTGGAGCTAGTTATTCTTCAGTTTAAGGACTTGCAGACAGACATAAGGCAGTCCGCCATCTTGCTACCTACCTAGCATCAAAACGCTAGCATAACAGATTAGCAACATGTAGCTTTGAGCATACTAACCAAATCTCACAGTCACAACTGTGACGATTTTACTCAATACAACCACTTCTAACTGTCGAAGTACATGTTTATCTCTTAGATGATCCCATTGTCTGTTATTTGAGGAATACCTACAAACCTGTGGTTTTAAAGAAAAGAGGCAGAGAGAAGTTCAGCTTCTGGTCACGTACACCGCAGGGTTTATTGTTCTGTGGTGTCGGCCTCTGTAACGCTGTTATTCCTCAGGCGCATAGCGCCCTCTAGCGGCGTGGAGGTATAAGACTTGCAGCCCAAATAAACGAATGTCTCTGTCCAAACCATTTGAGTAACAGGATAATCATGCAGGATAATGAAAAATAAATGAAATAAAATAAAAAATAGGGGTTCCCTTTTTTCCAATATACTTTTGAATCCTCTAATCTCTAATAGTCTACTTGTCAATTTTAATTTCTCTACAGGTCCATTTTCTCAACCCATTACACTCTCCCCGACTTTAAAAAATGACTCCTGGCATTTGTCTATATGGCGATTTCAGTGGACTCAGTGTAAGTATAAGGCTGTGTGTACCCATAAGGGTGATGGTGCATGGGATAAGGAAAGGGTACGAAACTGACTGGGAGTGACTGGGGGTGAACTGGGAGTGGCTGACCCGACAATAGTGGATTCACGTTTACGTTCAAAGGTCTGTATCTTGGTTGGCCTAAAATGTGATATGTGAACATTTCTCTTGGTCTACCTCCCCGTTGTGATCTCCTCACATGTGCTTCCTGCTCCGGCACTTCGGTTTGATCCTGGTCTCCCACTGTCTCCTCTTCAGGCCTTTCCTCCAGTGCTTCCGACTCACTCTGCACCTCCTCTTCATCTTGGCTTTCCTCCGCCAATTCTGTGACAGGGGGACGGAATTCAGTGGCTGTTGGGCGAAGCTTGGACTGAGTCTGAGGAGTGTGCTGGGGCCTACGGTGGGTTTGCTGTGGCGGTGGTATGAGTCTGTAGCAGGGGATTTTGCTCTGGACGTTATGGTAAGTATATTCTTCTTCATCAGAGCTATCCGTATGGTGATGACTGGTGTCATTTTCAGGTAAGCTCTGTCTTGTCCGTCTATGTTTTGTTTTCTCTTTTTCCACAGGTAGATCTTCAAGAGGTGAGTCATGTCTTCTCTGTTTTTGTTTTGTTTTCTCTTTTTCCACAGGTAGATCTTCTTCAAGAGGTAGGTCATTTACAGGTAGGAGGAGGTTTCTATGAAGCACACGCAGGGATTTAGTGCCTTTCTCTGGCTGTACTTTATACACCGGTCCATCTCCCACTCTCTCCACGACACGATGCACTGTATTCTCCCAATAGGCGCGTAGCTTCCCCGGCCCTCCTCTCTCAGAGAGGTTCTTCACCAGTACTCTGTCACCGGGCCTAAGAGTAGCACCTCTTACTGCTCTGTCATATTGTCTCTTGCCTTTGGCTGAGGATTTCTTGCTGTTGTCGGAGGCTATCTGATAAGCAGTCCGCATTCTGTCTGCCCATTTCTGCACAAAGGTCTGTGAGCTGGATGTTTCATTCTCTTTCTGTGATGGAAATAGCAAGTCAATTGGTAACCTTGGAGCTCGGCCATACAAGAGAACGAATGGAGAAAAGCCTGTCGCTTCATGCCTTGTGCAGTTATAGGCATGTACGATGTGTGGTAAATGATCTTTCCAATGGCTTTTCTTTTCCTCTTGTAGAGTACGCATCATCTGAAGCAGAGTCCGGTTCAGGCGTTCGACTGGATTGCTTTGTGGATGATAAGGAGTGGTTCGTGAGTGAGAAATTCCTGATAGTTGTTGTAGTCTTTGAAACAAGTGGTTCTCGAACTCGCGTCCTTGATCATGATGGAGCTTCTCTGGGTACCCGAAACGAGGGATAAAATCCTGAAATATCTTTTCAGCTGCCGTTTTCCCTGACTTGTTCCTCGTCGGGTACGCCTGGGCAAATCGTGTGAAGTGGTCGACTATGACAAGGATATACTCATATCCTCCACTGCTCGGCTCGAGATGTAAATAGTCAATACTGACTAGTTCAAACGGAGTACTGGTGGTGATCGAGCCCATTGGAGCTCTCTGTGGGACATTTGGACGCTTTTGCTTGATACAGACACATTTTTTTGTTACATAGTCCACTATGTCTTGCTGCATGTAGGGCCAGTAAAATCTTTCGCGTGCCAACTGAGTCACTTTTTCGGCACCTACATGTCCCATGTCGTCATGTAAACTCTTTAACACCAGACATTTAAATTTTTCAGGGAGGACAAGTTGTTTGTTTTGTTCTGTCCGTCTGTACAGTATCCCATCATCGACAACGAGCTTATTCCATTCATAAAGCAGTCTTTTTGTCTCTCTTCCCATGGCTTTCTTATCCTTCTCATTGGGAGTCCAGTTTTTCAGTTTCAGGGTGATGACTTCTTTGATGGCTGGGTCATCCTCTTGTGCTGCTTTGATGTTTTCAGGTGTGACACTAGAGGTACTATTGACGGGTACTGACTCCTCACTAGCATCACCGATTTGCAACGCAGCTACCCAAGGGATATCATTGTCTTGTACAGCTTTGCTACCCTGCCACACTGCAGATATCACCTCTGGCTGTACTGTCTCCGTATGCTCACTCATCTGATCTTTGAGTTTTAAGGGGTATCTGGAGAGTGTGTCAGCGTCTGCGTTCATTTTGCCAGGCCGGTATTTTATGTCGAAATGAAAGTCGGCAAGTTCGCCAACCCACCGATGTCCAACAGCATTTAGTCGTGCAGTGGTCAAGATATAAGTCAACGGGTTATTATCGGTATAGACGGTGAATGTTGGGGCGTAATACAAATAGTCCCGAAACTTTTCACAAATAGCCCATTTTAGCGCCAAGAACTCAAGTTTACCGGAGTGTAAGTGGTAGTTTCTCTCGGCAGGTGTTAATGTTCTTGACCCGTAGCCAATGACGCGCAACTTATTATCTTGACGTTGGTAGAGCACTGCTCCCAACCCTTCATTGGATGCATCTGTGTGCAATATGAACGGAAGGTCAAAGCTAGGATAAGCTAGGATGGGAGGATTGGTTAGCATGTCTATCAAATTTGAAACAACACTCTGGTGTTCCTCTGTCCATACTATCGGTGTTCTGGAGGGGAGTTGCCCTTTATCTCCTTTCTTAATTCGACCTTTGCGGGTGTTGGCATGGAGCTGGGTGGGCTCTCCAATGATCTCAGATGGGTTTTGGGTGAGTTCATACAGGGGTTTCGCCAGTCGTGAAAAGTCCTGGATGAATGATCGATAATAGCTTAGAAATCCCACTAGTGCTCGGACATCACCAACTGTGCGAGGTTTCTGTTCTTTCAGTGCGATCACTGCTTCCAAGTCTTTTGGGTCAATTTGGATCCCCTCTCCAGACACAACACGACCGATATACCGGACCTCCCTTTTAAAGAGGTCGCACTTTGTTGGTCGTAGCTTTATGCCATGTTCTCGCATTCGACCAAGTACTTGTTGAAGATGTTCTACATGCTCATCAAAGGTTCCTGAGTAACAAAGTACATCGTCCAGATATGGGGCACAGCACTCGTCTCGAACACCCTCCAGCACACCCTCCATACATCTCTGAAAGGCTGCTGGGGCGTTCGTCAAACCAAAGGGGATGCGTATCCACTCGTATAGCCCCCATGGAGTGCTAAACGCTGTCATATGTCTAGAGTCCTCACTCATGAAACCTTGGTGGTATGCGCTTCCTTGGTCCAATATGGAAAACCATGAGTTTCCTCCCAGACTGTCCAGTAGGTCTCTGATTCGTGGCAACGGATGCCGATCAGGTATGGTCTTACGGTTGAGACCTCTGAAGTCTACACACAGGCGCAGAGACTGGTCTTTCTTACGGACGCAAACCACGGGAGAGGAATAAGGTGACACTGATTTTCTAATCCAACCTCGATCCAACAGATTGTTTACATACTCCTTTACTTCCTTATACAATGGTTTCGGGATGGAGTTGTAGCATTTTTGAACTGGGATATCGTCTGTGACATTGATTTTCAGTTGCAGGTTGGGAATACAACCAATATCTCCTTCCTCTTGAGCGAACACATCACTTTCTTCAAAGAGTAGTTGTCGTACCACTTCCTGTTCATGCTCATGAAGATGTTGTAAGTCTACAGGAGGGTGCCATTTCTCCTGTGAGTGTGACATGTTGTTCGGTGTTGTTTTTCCTTCACACTTCGAATCAGACTCACTTTGCTGTGTTGAGCACAGAAGGGTGTCACTGGTTTGTTTTGTCGTCTGGGCAGTTAACAGGTTTACTGACTTACAGTCTGTGATCTCTACAATAATGCCAAGCACTATTCTCTGTGGTACGTATATTGTATGCTGGGTTGCATTGTGTACAGGGATTTTTACAGTTTTTGAGGCACCAGCAGGCACATCTACCAAGGCAGGAAATAACTCTAAACCATCTGGGAAGCCGTTTTCTTCAGCTGGCTCGAACAGCTTTGTGCCCCCTTTTGGCCATGACCTTATTCTACATTTTATCTCCCATATTTCCCCGCTTGGAACTGTAAAACCTTTCTTTCCCACTTTTACAACTGTGCTGGCTGATTCTTCTTGAATTGGGGTTTGTATTATGGTAGAGACGAGCGTTTTAGCTGTATGTTTTTTAAGGCTCAATGCCTCTGCCAATAAGTCGCTTAAACTAATGGCACCTGGGCTCTCAATACTCTCTCTTATTATCTCTTCGATAACATTAAAACCCATCAGGGGACCACTCACACAATTTGGGCTTACCAGGGATGGCACCTGTATGGCTATCTTGCCATGTTCGTCACTGCTTATCTCTAAGAGCAATTCAACCCACCCCACAAATGGTACGTCTGTCCCATTAGCTGCTGTGATTCGGAGTGGATCATTTGGCATGAGACTTCTGAGAGGTTGAATTTTGACATCTGGTAAGGCCTCTTTCACCCAATTTTCTGCTACAATTGTAACTTGTGCCCCGCTATCAATTAACATCTCTGTTTTATGCCATTAAGGTAGCAGGTAAGTATACATCTCTGTCCTATAAGCTTAGCGACACGGTTGCCTTTTGCTACGCTGGGTGTTTTTTGTTGTGAGGTTCCTGTTGGTGTTTTGGTATTGAGACAGTGTCCCAGGGACTCTCGGTCTTGGATGATCACTGGTGGTCCCTCCCCAGTGACCCCATCCTGTTTTCCGATTGTCTGTTGCTTTTGAGGCAGCCTACAGCTCGGTGGCCCTCTTTACCACACTTGAAGCAGTGGGTACATCGGTCTATTCCCTGTGTTACACATTGCTCACATTTCCCTCTCACAATGGGTTTGATTGGTTGTGTGGCACTTACTGGAGCAGCATAGTTATATTGTTGAGCTGAACTCACAACAGGAGTGAGAACCTTTTCCAGACTCTTTGTTAAAGCTGATACTTGAGCTGTGAGTTCAGTTATAGCAACACGGTTTGCTTGTACCTCCGCTTGAGTCTGAAGAGCACTGGATTGTGGCTCTGTTTGGAGTTGACAACTGTTCTGCTTTTCCGCTTGGTGAGCAGCATGGACACTGACTATTTTTGGTTTGGTTGTATGACCTAAGCGTGTTTGTCTTTCGGTCTCTTCACTAACTGATCGTGTTATTATGTCTAGGAAAACGTCATCAGTTATGTTCACATCTGAGATGTGTGGTTTAAGATCTCGTCTGACGTATGCATATTTCTCGTTCATTCCCTGATATAGTGAATGGAGAAACACCCCCTGGACAAGTTTAGCATCATACTGAAATCCTGATCCCTCTTGCTGAGAAGCAAACAGCACGCGCTGTTTCAAGCCCATTAATCTGTACAGGAATTGCTGTGAGCTTTCTCTGTCAGACTGTTTTGCATTGCTAAGATCTTGGAACAGTTCTGTACTGCTTTTGTCCCTTAGATGTGCCCTGAGAAAACGTTTCAACTCTGCAACGGTCAAGTTATCTTTGGTGATCAGCATATCTTTAAAAGTGCCAGGCTTAATTATCCTCAAGACTGTTCGAATGATCTCAGACTCTGAAAGATTTTCAGCTAGACCCTCATCAATTTGTTTACACAAACTGTTGTAACTCAAGTCAGAATCTAAGTCGGAAATCTGTCCACCATGTATCTTGAATTCTCGACGGGGTAGTAGTGCTGCAACATCTGTTAACCTTACTAACCCAGTTACCTGGTCTGCAACTACGGTTCTTGGTGTTGTGGGTACGCTCATTGCTGCTGCTACCACAGATTCAGTCTCTGTCACGGGTCTGGGTATGGTGTGAAGATCCGTTGCTGAAGCTGTTGCGTCTGGCTCAGACTCTGTCGATTCCTCAGCGCCATTTTCTCCAGTCTTTGGTGGTACTAGCAGTTCATCAAGGAGGTCATGGAAAACGAGCAAACGGGCCATTCCTTGGTCCTCTAAATCTTTCAGTTGTTTACTCCTCAAAAAGTCAACAACGAAATCGAAGAGTTCCACTTCGGTCACATCCCCCTCTGGCAAGTCATCTTCCGGTTCCCCTTGGATGGAGTCTGCAAGCTTGACTAGCACATCTTTGTCGGCAAAGCTGAGCTTTTGCTGGATTTCCCATCGGAGTTTGGCAGCCATTTCTGGAAAACTTCAGTCCGTCGCCTGGTTCACTGGTCCAGGAGAGTAGCAATCAGGTCACTGTAGTTCTGGATGATCAGCTACCATCACAAGCTGGAGCTGATCCACGGACGAGCCCCCAATTTGTTGCCTCCCTAACTTGGATGGTGTCAGGGTGGGCAATTTAATGGTCCTGTGGTGTTGCGCTGTGGTTTTAAAGAAAAGAGGCAGAGAAGTTCAGCTTCTGGTCACGTACACCGCAGGGTTTATTGTTCTGTCTTCTATGAACATAGACATGACTATTCAGTCTGAATGCAATAAAACTCTTTTCATTGATGCTCAATAATATCATGGCAACGGACTTTTTGACACAAAACTTCTTCTTTTAACAAATAGTCAAAAACAAACAGATTCAGGTACAACTAAATGGTTTCTCTATTTTACCGACAACCAAATACAGTGTCCCTGACAGTATCATATCAGAATACTTTACTTCTGTTCAGTAATTTAGAAAATATCAAAATATTTATAATATGCAGCAGAATTTACCTTTAGCTTAGTAATTAACTCTACATTATTACAAAAAACCACATTTACAGTATAAACATTAACACTTCAAAATATATTCTCTACTGTTCAGTAACCCATTTTCCTGTAAAACTACTACACTTGAATTACAGTATTTCAGATGCATATCAGTCGGTGGGATATCACTACAGATACAAAAACGAATTAAAGTAACAATAAAATAAAGTGCATAAATTTGCATTGCATTTCCACCCCTAATGCATGACTGTATCTCCACTTCGGTGTTAGATTTATAAATAATCATTCAGTCATTACTATTAGGCTATTCAGTGAAACTATGACATAAACAAAACCTGCATCACAGTAAAACTCATTCATGGCATGGTTGGAGCTAGTTATTCTTCAGTTTAAGGACTTGCAGACAGACATAAGGCAGTCCACCATCTTGCTACCTACCTAGCATCAAAACGCTAGCATAACAGATTAGCAACATGTAGCTTTGAGCATACTAACCAAATCTCACAACTGTGACGATTTTACTCAATACAACCACTTCTAACTGTCGAAGTACATGTTTATCTCTTAGATGATCCCATTGTCTGTTATTTGAGGAATACCTACAAACCTGTGGTTTTAAAGAAAAGAGGCAGAGAGAAGTTCAGCTTCTGGTCACGTACACCGCAGGGTTTATTGTTCTGTGGTGTCGGCCTCTGTAACGCTGTTATTCCTCAGGCGCATAGCGCCCTCTAGCGGCGTGGAGGTATAAGACTTGCAGCCCAAATAAACGAATGTCTCTGTCCAAACCATTTGAGTAACAGGATAATCATGCAGGATAATGAAAAATAAATGAAATAAAATAAAAAATAGGGGTTCCCTTTTTTCCAATATACTTTTGAATCCTCTAATCTCTAATAGTCTACTTGTCAATTTTTATTTCTCTACAGGTCCATTTTCTCAACCCATTACATTTATAATGCAATTATTAACACATATAGTATTATTAACATAATAATAGTGTTAATAAGCACCTTATAAGAGCCATATTACCTATTAATTAACGCCTATTAATAGAACCTTAATATAAAGTGTTACCCATAAATATAGCCTACATTATGTAAAGTCATTGCATAAATGTGTTTTTATTGTAAAAGCATGTGTGAAGTAAGCCAAGTCTTGCTGGAGCGGACATCACAGTAGAACCGTGTTACGGCTGTCACTCGTCTATATCACGTTGTATTTGCGACGGCTATATATTCCACCTGGATTACATATATGTTTCACATAGGGTTATGTTTTGATTTTAATGTTTTATTTTGTCCAATATTGAAATGTTCTACAATTGCATGTTGTGTTAACATAAATATTATTTCTATCTACCACTTAGCCTATTTAGGCTGATTTGGTTGCAATTTCTTGTCGAAATGGATTAGCCTCAATGCATGCTGGGAGATTTCACATGTGTGGCTTTGGCGACGCAGTGAATATTTGTTTGGGCAGAATGATATAGTTTTCTCTCGCTACCTTTTCTTCTCCCCCACTGCACAGGTAGGGTGATGCAACAGCCTCTGAATGACAGGGGCTCAAAACTACGGTATAACAACTTTTTTTCATCGGTCATTGTGCCTGTCAGAGAGGGAGTGAGAGAGAGCACAGTAATATCCCCGGCGCACTGAATAAGGCCTGGTTTTGAAAAGCGCTAAGCGCTAAATTAACGCCAGAGGGGAAGATAGCGTTAGGCCGGTATTTAAGGCCAAAACGCCCATTGTGGCCTATTCTGGCACTGCGCCACGCCTCTTCGGCGTAAAGTGCATTTCGGGGCCTAAAACCATGATGCTATCTTCCCGAGGCAGGCGCAAGGCGCGTTTTTTTGCGTTTAACGCCAGTTTTAGCGCCTAAGGCCAGTGGGAAGATAGGGGCCAGTGTCGCATAGGCTTCCCCGTCACGTCACCACTCAACCTGGACTGTTGTTGATGTGTGCGCTGCTGTGCACTGATTACCCCGGGCTGAACCAGGTGAGGGAAAGAGAAAGTTCGTCCTTTGAAGTGATGATGTTATTGACATATAATATCCCCGTCGACTCAACAGTGTAGTCCCATTTAGCCGTTTGCTAACTAGCCGCCCTTTTAACGGCACGTAAAAGCTTCAAAACTCATAAAAGTGGTCCTCGTGTGTGAAGATTATCCTACTGAACACTGGTTCGCGTTTGATTAAGCTTGCGTTGCCCAGAGACCTTATTAGAAGCATCGCGCCAAAAACCTATTCAAAAATCCCATAGGCATAAACAGTGAAGAACCCGGAGGTGTTAGCATCGATGTTTTCCGGACTCATTCCTGGGGCTCTCTATTCATACTAAATCAGTTGTCCCTGGCCTACAACCAAATAACAGACTCCTGTTGGACTCCTATGTGTATTGAAACTAAATCATTAGTTTACTCTGCTTTACTCTAGTTTTGTTCGCTCTGGGGTATTCAGAGCAAAGAGGGAGAGAGAGAGAGAGCATGATGATTCAACAGGGCAAGGAGAGCTGGTATAGATGATATGGAGGTGAGTGAGAAAGGGCAAATAATGACATTACAATAGTCTAATCTGAATATTAATTTAAAATGAGATATTCCTCCAAATCGGGCTTCAAATGGCCAACATTTTCCAGTGGGCCCGATATGGTATCCTTTCATGGGGCCCAAAATCCCTGGCTGCGCCCCTTGGGTTTAGGCCATTAAAACAACTGGATTAAGGTTATAGGCAAGCAAATCATCTTGGTTGGGGTTAGGGGTTGGTTTTGGGTCGGGGAGGTGAACAGCTCTCTCCTGATGTCAAGTTAAAAGTCGAGGACGCTATCTGCTGACCCTCCCATCTCACCCCTCCTCCCTCGCTCAGCAAATATGAGACTGTGGTTACGTATAAGATGGACTTTTCACACCTAGATGAGGCAAAACGTGACACTGACACGGTGCCTGGGCAGGAATATTGCACACTTTGCCGTGATAATGGGTTGCACGGCACCAACCCACCGACAAAGCGGAACTATATCGCTGCTGGTCGCAGCTAAAAATTAAATATAGTCACTCAGATGAGAAAACTGTGATGCTGAGGAGGAATAACAATTGCTGGTCCCATAAGGTCAGCCAAGGTGGGCCGCCTCAGCTCAGACAGATGAGATATTTGCACACTGGAATGTCATGCGGGTAAACCCACACTCAATTTACCCAGCTTTTATTTGCAAAATAGACGTTTCTTGGCTTTTCTTTTAGGCGAACATGAATCTTTATTAGGCAAAATGAAGAGTTTACATCATAAGTGGTATCAAATTGATTTAAGTGAAGAGCAGCTATTTAAAGGGGAAAAATCCTAAATTGATGCTTTTCCAAGAATGCAAGAGATTTCTGTTTAGAACAGTTGATTGTCTTATGATGATAAGCGGCTGGGGGGGTCATAGTTGAAGCATCTCGTTGGTAGTGTGCTGTGAGGCCAGGGGATGTGCGCACATAAATACAGACAGGCAGGAGGAGCAGCCCTGTTATTCTCTCACTATTATTCAGACGTCAAGACAGTTTAAACAAAGGAAAACAAAGAAGTCCACAGGTTTGGATGTTTACAGTGTCAGTGGCATCACGCCAGCTCGACCTGAGCAAATATTTAGATCTACGCATCCACCAAGTATTACTCAGCTGCATTATAGTGATGGAAACTTTTAGGGAGACAAAATAAGATTTTTTTTCTCTGTCTCTCAGGAAAAAAAGAAGTCATAAGTAAATTGACTCACTAAACATTTCCAACACATAATAATTTCCATAATACAGCTGACTACTACTTGGTGGATGGAAACTTTTAGTGAGACAAAAATGGGAATTAAGCTTTTTTCTTTCTTTTCTTTTAGGAAAAAACGTCATAAGTAAATTGATCTCAGGGAAGTTGCCTTTTTATTAATGTACTTATTTATTAATAATATATTAATAATATATTATTAATATATTATGAATATTTTGTTTAACTGATGAAGAATCTTCTATTGCGCTAGAAACTGCAAATATGGTGCGGTCGTTGCTTAGGTATACCAGTCATGCCAACACATACCAGCCAAGTGTATTGAATGATCTAAAGCATTTTAATCTTAAGGCTACTGTATGTGCTTGAAATGTGTTTCTTAAACAAATATAAATAGTGAAGTTGAATTGAGTTGTATTGTATGAATTTGTTTCCAAAGCTTTTGCATTTCCATCAAGGCAACACTTTTGCTCACTAATAATTCCATGTGTGTCCTTTCATAGTTTGCATGTCTTACAAATGTGGGAAATAGTTCAAATAAAGAAAAATGTGTCCAAACTTTTGACGGGTGTACATGAACCTGTTTTGCGGATATATTCTAAGAAACAATAAGAATGCTAAGAATGCTCTGAGTGCTCTCACATTAGATATGATCAGATTCAAAGGTTATTTTAGATTGCACTCCCAGGCCTGAACAAAGGTGAACTTCCTCCGATCCCCCTGCGGGGGGCCGCAGGCCTGAGAGAGCGACGGCCTAAATGACGAATACTGATCCGGACGTGAGCAGGGCGGCTCGTCTACCGGGTCGGATCTGCAGCTGAGCGGGCACCAGGCCGGGCAGGGCCGCGTGTGTGTCTCCTCCTGGCTAAATAAAGACCCACTTGATGGATACGCTCGGATAACATAAATCAGGATATCCCATCAGGAGTGACGAAGTGGACCCATTGTTTTGGTTCAAGTGGGCAGCCATCCTGACAGACGAGCACACTGCACATGGGAGAGGACGTGAGCTAAGCTTCTCCTCTGTTGAGTCTTTGCTACTGACAGGTCAGGTCAATGCAGCCACGGGGTCATTTATAGAGATGGAGTTATGTAATGTGCGTCGCACGTGTGTGTGTGTGTGTGTGTGTGTGTGTGTATACCACACTGATATTTATAGATTGAAGTCACTGATTGCCAATTTTGTCTGATATTCCAACGTCTTTAAATTTGGCCATTTTCATGCCCCCAAAAATTCAAATAGAATAAGCCAGACCAATACTTGTAGGTGGATCAGCAGCCTCTTAAAGGATAACCAGCCATGTTGACCTATAGACTGGATTTTCTAATCATTTACCATCACACCAATCCATTCGGATCTAAAATCTCATAAGATTGCTTCACTATAGAGTTATGACATCACTATGCTAGAACATGCTTGCTTGGGTGCATGGCTCTCCAATACAGCCCTATACGGCCAGAGGGCACTCTTGTTTTTCAGCTTATGCATGAAAGTGTCAGGATTTATTTTTGCACTGCTTAGGCAGCTGCAGCTATAGTCAGCCAATGAACAAGGAAGCGCTAAAGCATTATGGGCAATATGGTAGCAGTAAAAAGGGTACAGTAAAGGCACGACTTGACCTATAGCGCGTGTCCTGCATGACATGGCTGGCTTGCTGGGGAAGCTAAGCAGGCCTGACTCTGGTTAGTCTGTGGATGGGAGACCACCATGGTGCTGGAATTGGTGTGGGAGGACGAGTAGGAGTGCTCTTCCCTCTGGTCTCACGAATAATATCCCTGTCCGTCCCCAAAGCCCCAGGGCAGAGCCAGGGACTCTGTCCTGTGAGTTAACACCGTCCTTTCGATGAGACGTTAAACCGAAGTCCTGACTCTCTGTGGCCAGTGATCCCATCAGCACTCTTCGCAAGAGTAGGGGTGTAACCCCGTTGCCCTGGCTGAATTCCCAAACAGGCCTTCCTTCAATCATGGCCACCTAATCATCCCTCGTTCCCTAATTGGCACATTTAGTCCTCAACTCTTTACCATGATAGCTGATGTGTAGTGAGCGTTCTCGTTCAAACTGGCTGCCCTGCATCACGCAGGTGGTGCTACTGCTACACATCGGTGATGGATGAGTTGAGTCCCCCCTCCCTATATATGATGCACTTGAGTATTAGAGCTATATAAATGCACACAAAAAAAGAAATCAATTATTTGAGATCCCTTTCATTCAGGGATGCGGGAAGTGGGGGTGCTTAGGGTGCCGCAGCACCCTCTGCTGTTTTGTATTGGAATTGCAATGTCAAGTAAAAAAAAAATATATATGATTGAAATGTGTTTTATATGCTTTATACTGCGATATTTAGGGTTTAGTTGAAGACTATGAGCAAAGCAAAGAGGGTGGAGATGTTATCTTTGATGTTTGGTTTATAATAATAAGATAATAAGATATTATAATAATAATAATAAGTTCAGTGTTTCTGCCTGTGTTGCTGTCTGTTGTAATGTAAAACGACCTAAAGGGAGAGCAGGTGGTGACATGAAAGTGAGTGAGAACAGGAGAAAATACTGAATAATGATGACATCACAACAGTATAATCCTAATGTTAATTTAAAATTAGATATTCCTCTAAATATGGCTAAAAAACATCCAAACGTAAAAAAAGAAGAAAAAAAAAGAAGGTGTCTCTCGGGAGTCTCTTCCTTGCAGCACCCCCAACTTAAAAGGAGTTCCAGCGTCCCTGCTTTCTTTGACATTGGCCCCTTCCAGGAGTGTCTGGGTCAGGGTTAGAGTGGGCCGCACTCTGGCATGGAAGACATAAGTAGCTCTGTGTGAATTGATGAGATTTGGGTCAGAATCAAACAATACTGTATGATGGAACATGATGGGAAAATAGGGCTCAGATATAAAATGGCTATACATAAAGGGCCCTATTCTCCCACAGGCCTTCGGCGCAAAAACTGGCCTTAAACGCAAAAAAACGTGCCTTGCGCCTGCCTCGGGAAGATAGCAACATGGCTTTAGGCCCCGAAATGCGCGTGGCACAGTCCCAGAATGGGCGAGAATGGGCGTTTCGGCCTTAAATACCGGCCTAGTGATATCTTCCCCCCTGGCGTTAATTTAGCGCTTTGCGCTTTTGAAAACCAGGCCTATTCAGTGCGCCGTTTGCGCGGAGCGCTCCTCTGCCTCTCCTCTGTCCCCGTTCTCTCTGTGTCACTCCCTCTCTCTTGCTCATCAGTCTGACAGGCACAATATGACTGCTTGAAAAAAAGTTTGCCGGTTCTCTCTCTCTCTCAGAAAAAAGAAGTTGTTATACCGTACATAGTATAACAACATGACAGTTTCTTCTAACATGACAGTTTTGAGCTCGTGACATTCAGTTGCATTCATTCATTGCATCATCCTACCTGTGCAGTGAAGGCGAGAGAAAACGAGATAATTCTGGCCAAACATTCACTGCCTGGCTTCCATGCAACAGCCACACATTAGAGCTGGGCTCGGGCTGAATTTTCCTTACCGAACCCGACCGAGCCCGTCACATTATTAGCCGAGCCCGGCCCGGCCCGACAGGTGTCAATTGATAATCTGTCCGAGCCCGGCCCGAACCCCCTCCCTGATTTTTTTTCCCCCTCGGAGCGCAGCGAGCGCATAATTCAATGAGTCTGTCCAGCCTATAAACAGCCCTATATAATCCCAAACCAAAATCAGTCCTCGTAATTCAAAGCAGTCAATGATTAATACGTAATGTACAAAGCAAAGCACCAAACAGCCTAATTCGTGCGTGCCGTGCACTGCCCACACACAATCCCACATCGCTGAAAGAAGTACTTCACGGTGAGCCGACACGCAGCTGACTCCGGGCAGAGCAGCAGAGTGCATGTCTGGGCGTGTTTCATTCGATGCCTTCAAGTGCTTTCATTAACGTAGTAAATTAGCTCAGGAGCTGATGATAGATATATTTGAAGGCAAAAACAAGTGACTCATTGCGTGACCGAGCCCGGCCCGAGCCCGAACGCGACTTCAATGTTTCTGTCCGAACCCGGCCTGTAAGTCGGGCCGGGTTCGGGTTCCGAGTCCGACGGGCCGGGTAGCCCTGCTCTACCACACATGTGAAATCTCCCAGCATGCATTGGGCTAATACATTTCGATAATAAATCGCATCCAAATGAGCCTAAATAGATAGAAAGGTACATCGAAATAGATCGAAATAATGTGTAATGTTCCCACAACATGCAAATTGCGAAATCCAAACACAACCCTATGTGAAACATATATATCATCCTGGGCCTATATATATCCCTTGTAGATTTAACGTGATTTAGATAAGTGACAGCGCAACGTGGTTCTACTGTCTGTTCTACTTCACATTTAGTTTTACAATAAAAACACATTTCTGCAATGACTTTACATAATGTAGGCTATATTTATGTGCATCATCCTACCTGTGCAGCAGGGGAGAAGAAAAGGTAGCAAAACGATATCATTCTGGACAAACTTTCACCAATCTCATCATAGGGATCGGCTATATTTTTCTAGCTGATGCCTTTAGAACATTCTTTTCACTTTGATCTTGCTATAGTGTAGCGTATTTACATGCTTGCTGTATTTAAACTGCAGTTAGATTGGTTTGAGAATAATATGGAAGAATAGCCTATATATGGAGACAGACAGAGGGGATAAAAGGGAGGGGGGGAGATCAGAGCCCTCGGCTTTTCTGAAGCCGGACTGGATCGCTGCGTGGAATTGGAGCTGAAAAGTGAAGCATGTGATTCGTTTACTGCACTTCCCCAATGAGCAGATAGTGCATAATTTTACGCTTAAAAGGCGTGGTTGTAATGCTTAAGGCTGCGTGTAGCGCCGATACCAGAATATCGAGTGCGCTGGTCCACGCCCACTACTCTGAGCTGCGTCTGGCGATGGGCGCAGTTCATAGGCCGATGCAACGATAGAGCCCCAAGGCAGGATGAAGCAGGTTTCGTTGTAGGTTTTACAAACTGACACCACTGAATCTGTTCCAATCCTCCCCATGAAATAGAATATATTACGAATGAAAAATACATCTTCACTCGCTGTGTTCAGAGAGAGAACCTCCACGATATCAGAGATGGACAGCACTGACTAGGCAAATATCAGCCCAATACATCAACAAACTGATATATCAATCTGACCCAAATAATGACCACGCCTTTATGGATTGAAGCCAAAGGTAACCGTTGGAGGGCCCTGGTCTATAGAGAGTCAAAGGAACGTCACTTCCTGCTTCAGCAGCACTGTACCAGAGATTTTCATCCGCCATTTATTTTCCCATCGACATTTCGTAAAATGCATATAAAAATAGTTTTACTGTTTCAAACCAAACGGTACAGATATATTTAGAAACAGGAGAGATCGCATAACATTTCTCACAGACCAAAACGTAAAAAATGCGGGTTTAAAGAAATATTGTTTTTATGTTTTTTTTTTTTTTTTTTGGTCTAAGTGAAATGTTCTATGGTCTCTCCCGATTCTAAATATATGTGAGCCGTTTGGTTTGACCAAGTAAAACTAAGCTAAATAAGCATTTTACTAAATGTCTATGGAAAATAAATGGTGGATGAAAATCTCTGGTACAGTGCTGAAGCAGGAAGTGACGTTCCACTTTGGCTCTCTAAAAGGCGAGCCCTAGTGGATGGCACCCAACCCTCCCCTCTCCCCTCTCCCCTCTCCCCTCTCTCCCCTCCCCTCTCTCCCCTCCACCCCAACCCAAAATTACTGAACTGATATCATGCAGATATCCAGGCCACTCCAGAACCAGCAAACAAACAAATCATAGAGCAACCATGAAAAGTGCATCCACAGCGTGCAACAAGGAAAGGGCACGGCATACGGCTGGCTTCCGAAAACAAACGGCGATTATAGCCAGATGGGTTTTCCAGTTCAGAGCTGTGTTAATGAGAGGAAGCAGGGGAGTTCTTCCCAGGGATTTCATTGTGATGTTGTGCACGGTTCCACCTTCAAGGGCTTGATGGAGGGGAACCTCCGAGAGCTTGGCCCTCACCTCTACCTGCCCGGCCTACTGGCCTGACAGTAATCCCCATCTGCAATACGTGGAAAACAGCAGCCTCCTCCAGATCCACCCTCAGCCCTGCGATATATGAAAGGATGTCTGATATTGTTAGATGTAGCCTACATATGACTCAGAAGCCGCGCTGCCAAACCTAACATTCGGTCCAATGCCAACTTCACTTGAAGGTTCTTCCTGTTCTGTACCACAGATTTCGTGGAACTTATTAAAATAAAAAAACAAGTGCATGGTCCAAGGTCAAAGATATGAGGCGGCCTATTGTCGGCAGCTGGTAAACAGGTCGAAGGGGCTGAAGGATGTCGGACACGTATTCTTGCAAATATTATATATTGAAGCTTGAATCTGTTTTCACCAGTTTGGATGCTGATCATCTTTAACCAGGCAGGTAAGGCATATTCTGCTTGATAAGCAACCCAGTCTCAGGATGTGGAGAAGGTGCTGGAGGAACATGGTGAGACAATCCGAAACCATTAATCTAAGAATGTAATAAAGGAGTCAGCAGCATCACTCTCACTGTGCACACAAAGAGAATTTCGTTGACAATGGGCCTGGTTGTGGTCAATCAATTTGAAACATTTAGAGAAGCAATATTACAGCAGTGGAATCTCTTATTCAATAACACATTCACAATAATAAAAAAAAAGACACTAACAGAATTTCAAAGTTGATCAAGTAGGGGAATCATAGCATACACAAAAAACATGACTGCTTGTTGCACATCAAAACAAATATCCTCTTTATGCTCTTTATGTATTACATACAATATATATTTTTAAATTGATGGTAACAAATTGCAATTCTTGCAATGTATTGTGATGTATTGCAAGACGATTATAATCACATTAGCATAGATTCATTTTACTCTATAATTGTCAAATACCCATTTAGGACTAAAATATTACATTCAATGTGATATCATGTCATTAAGTATACAGTTGCCCCATAGTCATCCATCTTTTTTCTTTTTTCGCACCTTGTTTTTATACCATGCTCTATATATCATGCACATATTTATAATGCCTCATAATATCTGATCATCATCATTGTGTTTAAAGTCCTCTTTCCAGCCGCCACTGGGTTGGACTGAAGCCTTGCAATGGCTTTCCTCCACTGGGGGACATCTCCTGGTCGATGCTGTGCTGTCATGTCAGTCTTACGGGCACTATTAAGTAATATGTCATTAAATGTATAACCTATTTGCATTGAAATTGATTTAACTTGCACACTTGGATAGCCTGGTAGGTAACCATTAACATAAAAATTCACATGGGCCAGCAGCAGTTTGGTTCTTTCTGCATGGAAAGCAACGGGGTCACACATAAGTTCAGAGGTAGACCTACAGGGAGAGGTCAGGGGTCACACATAAGTTCAGAGGTAGACCTACAGGGAGAGGTCAGGGGTCACACATAAGTTCAGAGGTAGACCTACAGGGAGAGGTCAGGGGTCACTCAGAGGTAGACCTACAGGGAGAGGTCAGGGGTCACACATAAGTTCAGAGGTAGACCTACAGGGAGAGGTCAGGGGTCACACATAAGTTCAGAGGTAGACCTACAGGGAGAGGTCAGGGGTCACACATAAGTTCAGAGGTAGACCTACAGGGAGAGGTCAGGGGTCACACATAAGTTCAGAGGTAGACCTACAGGGAGAGGTCAGGGGTCACACATAAGTTCAGAGGTAGACCTACAGGGAGAGGTCAGTATGCACTGTGCAGCACCCCTGCTGAGGTCGGCTGACTTTGTTTTGAATAGCCCACGAGCGGGACAGACATGAAAAAGGTCGGCCATTGCTGCGCCATTCACTCTGAGCGGCGGAGGGGAAGTTCCCTCCTAGCGCATAGCGTAAACTTGGCTCCAATAAAAGCATCCGTTTGCACCTCGGCGGACAACAGGAAACCTTTGTTTATCAAAAAACATCCTCTTGTTCGACCCTGGGGGTGTGACCCCTCTTGTTGCACGGAGGCAAATCGTCATGTACTAGCCGTGGTGGAGCCCCATATTTCAAGATTTCACTTGGCCCGAACAAAGCTGCCATAACTCCCAAAGATAAACAACTAAGACGCGGAAGATATGTGGACATTTACACCGCTTTCTGCGTCAGACCCGTGGGCCTGCGTCTGTTTGTCAAAGTGCCCCTTGGTATGTGTTGTTTCACATAGCTGTAGACTCACTGTCTGACACTCCCATGGGCACCAGGCCACAGCATCCTAAAGTTAGAAGTAGGCAGTGCAATACAGCGACAACGTACAAATACAATAGGATGCACACATACCCCAACCTGGGGTATGTGTACCCCAAGGGGTACGTGGAGGTAGTATAGGGGGCACTTGAGAGAAAGGGGAAAATGTAAAAATGTAAGAATAAATCATGCAATAAATGAAACACTCGAATAAATCTGCTCAGGAGACACTAATTGCAACTCTTGCACTCCATTTCTTATTTTGTAATGTTATATTCTTCAAAAAGGTGGGTTATCGTTCATTCATCGCATCATATGCTATAGGCTACAGTAGTTTTCTCTTGCAGTTTTCTAAGCAAAATGTTGTAGTCGGGTAAAGCCAAGGGAAATCAGGGGAAGAGGGTACCGAAGGCCAAAAAGGTTTGACAACCACTGCGATAGGATATCCATTTCAAGAGTCGACATAACTGTGTCATATACAAGCAAAACAATATGCCTTTACTTATTAGAGCTCAAATAAACTAAACAGGTCTACCCACAATAAAATAGATGCTGGATTTGTTTAGTCGACCCAATCAATGGGTTTTTATTACGTTTCCAGCAACAGATCTATTTCATTCACAGTGACAGTTCAAAACATTTACATACACGTTAGATACAATAATTATATCCTCACATACATTATGCACTATATCAAATACCACAGTATTGCCAGCCGAGGAGCAGAGCAAGGCAGCGCAGCATCCACAGCACTCACAGAGCAACTATGAAGACACATGACTGGCCCGAGTAAATACGCGTTAATAAACATCACATCGCGCTATAGATAATATTGCATTGCATCCGCTAGCAGTAGATTCCACAATTATTTGGAGGCATAAAGGCTAAAACGATTGAAGAAATTACATATTGAGCAGATCTTACACAAATGTAAAATAATGTAGATTTGGGTAGATGAACTGTATGTATCGACGGAACACTACAAACCACAATGCATACTTTTGCACAGAAAATTGTGAATGATATGCAGTCTGTTTTCACATTCCCAAAGAAATGCACATGTGGAGATGGATAAATGTCTTTAAGTCAGAGAGCATGTACAGTACGAGCAGTACCTGAGGTCAAGTTTATTTAAAATGGCTTTGATATCGCTGGTAACGACATTTGGTACAACCAATCTTTTGTCAAGGTGCGTGTAGCCTACATCTCATCGTTATTCACAGTATTTCTGTGACTGCTCTCCTTTCATTATGCCTTACATTTCCCTGTTCATCCTTAACGCTTCAAACATCCCCGTCAACAGCAGAGTCTTCTCTAGTTGGCTAGTCTTCTCTGTGAAATTTATCCACGTCTTCGCTAGCGTGCGATTGGCCGCCTTGAGCGCCGGTGTTCTTGGCGCTCGCCCTGCGCTGTCGTCGTCGCCTCGGCCGGTTCTCTGAGAGCCAGTTGGTGACGGTCATGGCGAGGCGGAGGAGGCCCAGGCTGATGCAGTGCACCTCCGAGGTGATGGGGATGTCGGAGAAGAGGGCGTGGTCTCTGCACAGGAGGACGTTGCTGCACTCGAAGTCTTTGACTACATTGAGGATCTCCTGCCGCTCCGCCTGCCGCATCATCCCCCGTACGTTCAGCAGGGTGGAGACATGCTTCTTCCTGTGGAGGGGAAGGAAACACGGGGTCGGGTGTTAATTGAAATTGGGTCTGTTTGGTGGAGCTGACAAAGTTCCCCCAACGCCTTTGAGAGATGACTCATTACAGGCAGCGCCAATGATATCAAATGGTACATGAGTGTGTTCACCTCTTCTCCCTTGTCTGAGACCGTTTACCCCCTGGCCCCGCCCCTCACGGAGCTTAGCCAACTTAAGCTAGAGATCATGACCTCTGAAACTGCCTTCTTAGCTCAATCTAGTTCTAACTAAGATATCCGCTGAATTTATTTTTCCAACCACAGATTTAACAACATCTGCGAACTTTACATGTAGCTTTAACTAACTGCTACCTGTTAGCGTTAGCTCTGGTGTCAAATCTCGCGAGAGTGTGTTGCTGAGACAGAGACAGGTCTCAAACAAAGTTAATTTTCTCCTGATTTGTCTGTCTGAAAAATGCCATTTAAAAAAAGATATATGGCTTGTGAAAAAATGGGTCCAATTATTTACTTTGGTGATGTGGAGCGAAAGAATCAGTCATAATCGGTGTTCACATTCGCTTCTCCCATTGACTCCAATAGACTCAGGACCTGCCACTAGTCTCCTGAAGGGGCGTGGCAGTGCGCAAAACCCAAGTGACACAGATACAGGAATTGAATGGCAGTTGAGTCATCTCGCTCTCGGAATTAATGTCCCTGTTCACATCTCTCTGAGTCACAGCATCGGTTTCTGGGAAGGAACAGAACATTTGTTTCCGATGTTTTTCGAGAGGTGGCATCCCGATATGCGGACGAAACGCGGAGGTGGGGAAAAAGCTGTGTGTGTCTGTTTAGTGCACGTGTGCATGAACGCGGGCTCTGCTGCTGCAGTAAGATGAAGTGTCCAGCAGGGGCCGGCAGCCTTTGATCTCCTAAAAGACCAGCAGTGGGGGGGGGCTGGCCCTGCGGGTAAACAAAAGGGGTGAGACGAGCGGTGAGTTAGCATGTCTCCAGGCCTGAAGCGCCGTGTTTTGCTCTCCTCTTCCACACCTCCCCCCGCTTTGATTCCAAGTGTGGCACCAGACTGTCTCCTGCAGGGTGGCAGGAACAGGAAGTACTCGGCAGCAGCTTCCTGTCTGCTCCGCTGAGGCCCCTGCATCACACGCGGCGGCGGCCTGCCAATCGTCACCCGAGCCTTAAGCGCCGCACAAACAGCCTTGTGGGCCCGGGACTCCCCCTTGAGGCCCCTGCAGCCTATTCCACTCTCAAAAACAGCGGACCCTCGCTCCACTCCCAAAATAGCAGAGCTAATGTAGATATGTTTCCGCGCTCCTTTTCCTTGTTTTGATCCATTGTGTCAACAAAAAGACCGTACACACTCTCTTAGATTTCCCTCGCTTAGGCAAAGTGCCAAAAACAGCACGGTGAATGTGTAGCAGTAAGCATAAAATAACACAAGGCCTTCGGGGGGGGGGGGGGGGGTACAGTCATGGCATTTTGTGAGATATGGTCGCCTGATTGCCAAGGGAAAAACTCTGAACTTTATTCACTTACCTTATATCTGGAAACTCTTTCACCAGAACCGCAACCTCCATCTGGATGGAGGGGGTGTCCTCCAGGAGAATGATGTCAGCTAGGTGGCAGATGATGCTATCCAACCAGGATGAGCTTGATTCCTAAAACAGAGCGAATCAAACAGATGAGCAACAATTCAGTTATATCACGGAACAACAATCAAAAAGTCTCGTAAAAACATAAAGCATTTTAAAACATTTGAAGTGATCGCTGCATTGGGCGTTCTTTGATAGGCTGTACCTAAATGAAATCTGTTCAGTGCACAGTCTAGTGAACAATTCAATCTCCATAGGAAGCACAGATTAATAGCACTAAAGTTCAGGGGCCAAATATTCAGGTCATGGAAGTGAATAACAAAACTCCGCCCCTGTTTTTGTACGTGATGTTTTTCAGTAAGGGGAAAAAGAAAGCAGAATGCTTTGCCTTGGCACTCACTAAAAATAACGCCGTCTTTTTTAGACAGCCATTAAAAACTCGTCCTACCCCAGTTCCCAGTTCCCCCAGACAATTCCTCCTGCTCTTCGGCGAAAAAGGCCATCAAGGCCATCCCAGAGCCACATCAAAGCCAGCCAGCTGACAGGAACAGGAAGTTCCTTCTGAACACAGCAGCTTCCTGTTGTCAGCCGAGGTGACGGACACTTGTTTGAACTCGCACACAGAGAGGGGGCAAATGCCATGCTGTCAGGCCTAGTTCCTCTCAGGCCTCTTCCCCTCCCTGGCTAGTGCTAACGTAAGCCCAGCTCATCCATCTCCATCTCACTGACGGCAGCCATTTTTCAGAGCTTCCTCCTGTATCAACACTGTCTGAGTTATTTCTGACCCGGGAAACCCAAGGGTCAGGCTCCATTCAGAGCCGGCCAGTCTCTGCATTCCCTGTGCCACTTTTGTTCAGTGATTGTAAGAATCAGCATTTTGGAATATTCTCAATTTTAAGCTATGGTGGCGTCCCACAAAAGGCAATTATTACTTGTGTTTTGTGTGCGCATTCAAAAAAAGGACTGGCAAAAGACCTTCCTTAGATCAATGATGTGTAGCCCTTCCCCAGGGCAACATGATTGAGGTGTTCTACAAAGGCTGGCCAGGAAGGCTGTGCTAATTGTGTAGAAGTAGTTCAAATTCAAAGACTTCACTGTCCTATTGGTTGAGGCTAAAACAGCACTTCATCAAGTGAGCACAAAATAGATCCTTTGTGGAGTAAAGTCAGTGACACCATTGTGTCCTCCTGAACACTCGCCCAATTCATTGAAAAATATTGAATTTGTTGTTTGAAGATCAGACTCACCAGATCTTTAAAGAGTCCTTTTAGCTGTTTGGCCTCGTCTTGCAGGCGAAAAGCCATCCTCTTCCTCATCTTCAAGGATGTGCAGATGACCCGCCCCCGCATAATGGCTCGGACATACTCCACCAGAACTCGCCGGTGCACCTCACCAACCAGGGTCTGTCAATCCATTGATAGAACTAATCAATAATCAATTAACCACTACTTAAAGCCCGAATAACATACAAGAACCACATACTGCAGTTCAAATGTTGTGGGATGAAAGCAGTAATACCTGATATGGTGGAGAGTCCATCCTTCTGAACTTCTTGAAGTGTTGTTTGATACTGGCTTCAATGGCCTCAAAGGCCTCTGTGTTGTTCAGCCATTTTCTCTTTATCAGCTTGTCAAAGAAAGGCTGGAACAACAGACAGAGTTGCGATTAACAGAGTAAATAGTGGCAAAAGGACTGGCTGACATACCCCAGGGGTGTGAGAAACAACACAGTTTCCAAAGTTCACTGCAAAAAATATCTTAACAAGTTATTTGAGTAATGAGTCTTAAAATTGTATTTTTCATTGTATTTTTCATAAAACAAGTGAAAACATCTACCAAAGGGGTGGAATCATTTCTTGTTCCCATCACAAAATAATAATAATCATAATAAAATTCTCTTGACACTAGCGCGCACGCACGCACGCATGCATGCACGCGCACGCGCGCACACACACACACACACACACACACACACACACACACACACACACACACACACACACACACACACACACACACACACACACACACACACACACACACACACAGTTATATTTCTCCAACAAATTGTGAATTGAATGCGTTAGGACAACTTATATACAATAGCCTAACTGTCGGCTATTGTGAGGTCAAAGAGAAAGCCATCAGAGTGCCTATATACCAAATGGCACACATTTGATTGTAAAAGGAGTTCTTTGAACACAGGCGTATTTCTGAGGTGGGAATCTGAATCACTTGCAATGGCCTGTTCTCCAACCAACCAACAACTTGTTGGAGGGCCTGCTCTCTCTACGGGTCCCCCTATACCTCATGGGCCCCCCAGTGCGACCGCACTGCCTGCACTGTTGATATTTACGCCCCTGAATTATAAATGATGTATTCCAAACAGGAACATCAGGGAATTTGACAAATGGGTGAGTGACTTTTACAGGAATATACTAGAATGGATTTTCTGTTTCACACATTCATTGATTCATTAGTAGATGGTGAACAACAACCTATGTTCAACTTTTCGAACGAAGAAAACCAGGAAGGAAAAGATTTTCTAGGTCATGGAAGTGCTCAGACTTAGTTACGTGAGTAGTTCTGTATCATTACAAGGACGTGGCATTTGACATCAGGGTCTTGGTGGGAACTGAACCCTTTGGAAGGGAAACAAAGAAATGACCTTGAGACTGACAGGCGTGCAATGTTCTCACCCTGATGTGCTCAAACAGCCGGTCAGTCAGCACCCTCACCGACTGCTTGATGATGCGGTCCAGGGAGGAGCTGGCTCTCTGTGCCGGCTCCTCGCTGCCCTGTGGGTCACACTGCCTGCAGCGCTGCACAAAGGACCTACAGAGTGCACACAGAGTTGAAGCATTATGTACGACTGCAATACATTTCCTTCAATTGGTGAAGATGAACCTTTGTCGAGATGAACGAGTATGTTTTTCGCTCCATCACTATGTATCTACTGTACCTGAGAGGAGGGCAGCAGTTGACCAGAGCTATGGTTCTGGAAACATATCCGTCTCCTCGATCGCCAAATTCCGCCTGAGTCTCATGAAACATCTCCACCTTTCTCTGGAAGCTGGAAACACAATATAGGTGGTGTGTTAATATCTGCTGAATCTTGATGCATTACAGCCAACATTTGGGTCCGTCCTTCCTTACACACACACACACACACACACACACACACACACACACACACACACACACACACACACACTGAAAAACACTTCCCTATACTATACTATACTATACTATACTATACTATATAAAATTGAGTATGTGGGCGATATTTATGTTTGTTTGTATGTTTCAATTCTGTGTCCGGCCACAGCTACGTCGTTTCAAGCGCGATCGGGCTGAAACTTTCAGGGGGTGTAAAGGGCACCAGTAAGACCTGACAGAGCCGGGTTTTAATTAAGCTAATTAGCTAATGATGTGATGTCATCAGTGATGTCATCAGTGATTATGTCAAAAGTGACACACACACACAAGCAGGCATTGTGAGAACACTGATCAGTGATGTCACACACACACACACACACACACACACACACACGCACGCACACACAATGAGGCATTGTGACAAGACTGATCAGTGATGTCATAGGGGGGCACAACACACACACACACACACACACACACACACACACACACACACACACACACACACACACTGATGTCATCAGTGATATAATAATATAATAATAATGTGAGTTCAGTGATGATGTCATCATCAGTGATAATGTTATCGGTGATGTCATCAGTGTGAGGCTATAATAAGTGATGGGAGTATAAGCAGGTAGAATTGGGAGGAACCAGACAGAGACGATGGCTGTGCGGGTGACTTGACGGAGCCGGATTTCTTAATTAGGTGATTGCCCTAATTATGATCTCATAGAGCAGGCGAGGCAGCGACACACAGTGGTCATCAGTGATGTCGTAAGAGCAAGTGAGCTACAGTACCTAGTACTATACTCTTCCCTATATATACTCTGTGCCCTGTTTTGATGCTTCTGATAGCTTGTACTCACTTATAGAGGAAGTCGGCCAGGCCAATGAGACTGCAGCGAGCCACTCTTGCCCCCAGAAACTGGTTCACTGCTGTGGATCTGTCCAAGTCCACCTTCAGCCTCTGGAATATAGTGACATACAGACATACAGAGACATATAGTGACATACAGAGACATACAGACATACAGACATACAGACATACAGAGACATATAGTGACATACAGAGACATACAGCCATACAGACATACAGACATACAGAGACATATAGTGACATACAGAGACATACAGACACAGACATACAGAGACATGAGCAATACATCATATCATCATTGTCAGGTGAAAGCCCTCTATCTCCAAAACGTCCACTTTTCAGGGATTAAGAAAAGCTTTCGTGTATTGTTTTAGCTTGAACAGAATGCAGAGTGTGTGTGATGTGTGTGTGATGTGTGTGTGTGTGTGTGTGTGTGTGTGTGTGTGTGTGTGTGTGTGTGTGTGTGTGTCATCATGGCCAAATGTGGTCCTAGAGACACCTATTGTAGAGGGAACTACCACAGGAACGGTTTTGAGTACTTTGCCAGGCGTTTGTCTGTCTGTGGACATATTTTGCCACCACAATAGCTCACAACAGTGCAAGATGCAGTCACGGAAACTTGACACGTGTGTAGTTGCGATCACAATGAAGGCCGAGTTTGAAAATGGGTAACTCTAGTTGACTTGATTTCTGCACCTGCGACCAAATGGAAATCCACTAAAATATCTTAACAATTGGTATCCTTTCCAAATGGTTTTCTACAGTAGGCCTAAACATAAATGTATGACAGTGTACCTGAATGACAGAGCGTGCCAGGTGGGACTGATACTCCTCTATGTGCAGAGTCTGGGCCCATCGCCTCTCCTCTTCATCCAGAACCTGAATCAGTTCTGTTGTCACCTTCTCCTGAAAATCACAACCTAAAATAAGCTCTCCACTGAGTCGGATGTAAAGATTTTCAAAGGAACAACCATGCATAAACTCTTTTCTTTTACCCTGACGATACTGAGGCAGTCTTGCTCCAGCCTGTCCGCTGTGTCTTGAGGCAGAATGGGTTCCAGGGGGGCATAGTTGATGGCCATGGATGTGCTAATGGTTCCTAGGACATCCCTGATAGAAAATGACAAAATGTTACCAAACCATTTCTGTACATATACATGTTCACTGTTCAGGGTTGTAATAGCAGTTTTACTTCATTTTGAACTCAAGCTCTCACTCTACTGTAGTGCCATCTCGCTGCGCACGCAGCCATTGGAAGAATATTATTTTTGCTCCAAACATTATCTTCATATAAAACCAAACCACCTACCGACAGGTGGCGTGGTAACCCTGGGACTGAGGCGGCCACCCACATTCCTTTCCCCCGTGACAACGTCACGTCCGCCCAGATCCCAGGAGGCCACTCCTCGTTTCTTCCAGTTAGACGTATTATTGAAAGCTCCGTGTGCTAACTTAGTTTGCGCTCTCAAGCCGAGCTAATTCCGTCTTATTCGTCGCGTTCGGTGGACGAGATTCTTCAGGCTTCGGGGACCCGTTCCTGCACCTTTTCACCAGCGTCACAGCTCATCAAAGCTAAGAGTGTCTCGCCTTTTGTTGTGTTAGCACATTTTGCTTAGGCTACCGCCGTGTAGCTTGCGTGCGCAGCGAGATGGCACTAGAGTGAGAGCTCTCGTTCTCACTCGTAAAACCCGGGTTGTAGCACAACCCTAACTTTTAGTATAGTTTAGCAGTTTAGCAGTTTAATAGTTTTTTCGATTTTGCATGAGACCACACCATTGGCAAGATTCCTTTTCTGATCATTTGAGACATACCTGTTGTAGATGTTGTAGAACCAGTCCAGCAGTGAGTAGACATCAGTGATCTGTAATGGGCCATCAGTAATGCTCCGTAGACGTACGGCCACGGCCCCATGGTAGCTCTCAACGTACACCTGGAAGGCAGCGAACTCCTCGGGGTAGATGGACACCGCGTTCCTCCTCGCAGCATCCAGGTCATCCACCATCCGACTCCTCAGGCGCTCCAGGTAGGAGGCCAGCTGACCTGCCTGGGTGTCCACCTGATGTGGCAGGCTCCAGTCTGCTGCCTCTGCCACAGCCTGCCTCCACTTCAGCTTCAACCGGCGAGGACGGTGGCTGCGCTGGATGTGGGGAACCTCACGCTGAGGTTTGGTCTCCTCTCTCAGGGCCCAGGCAGCATCGGCGTGCTCCTCTTGCTGGATCACCAGCACCACCAGCCCAAGGTTGGGACCGGCGCTGGGCTGACGGAGGGACTCCCGCACCACGTCCCACATCTCCTTCTGCAGGGCTTCGTACAGGAGCTCCACATCCTTAGCCTTTCGTCGGCTTGAGTCCAGCGTGGCGTTGGGGCTGAACGGGTCATCCAGGAGCGGGGGCGTTAAGGGGATCATGTCGAGAGGGTTACTGGGACCAAAGGGGGTGGGGGTAAGGGTGGCACTGGGTGTGGTGGGCAGGTGGGACAGCACTTCGCACTCTCGCTCCAGCTCTTGAATGTGTGTGTCGGCCAGGAGAAGGTCCCTGTGGTTGACCAACTGTAGGATCTCCAGTACTGTGGGGAGGGAGAGGAGAAAGGTCAGACTATGTTTTTTAGAATG
Organism: Poromitra crassiceps; assembly: GCF_964638095.1. Lineage (NCBI taxonomy): Eukaryota > Metazoa > Chordata > Actinopteri > Beryciformes > Melamphaidae > Poromitra > Poromitra crassiceps. The sequence goes on from NC_139623.1 coordinate 47,361,753, forward strand.
GGGACAAAGGAAGAGGGTGGAGCAACAGAGGGGAAAGGCTATATTTGTTGTTATGGTTATTGGGTCGTTCTGCGTGTGCCTGACTGACATATTCAGAAGCATCAAACTGACTTATTTGTTGCTTATTGTGCACACTCTTCTATTCCTAGCCAGGTTCCCTGTGGTGCTGTGAACAGAAGCTTGGTTGAACTTCTATCTGGAGGAGCCTGCAGTCGAAGGAAGTGCGGTCATTTCCTGATTTCACAGTCTGCTGGTGATTGAACCCAGTGACTCAGGGGTCTGGGGACCTCTCAGCCTCATCACTGAGTTGTCTAGGATTGGGAGGAAATACTGCTGAAGCTGACCAGGAAGTGAAAAGCTCCCTGTTAATAGACTACAGTAAGGAAAACTCCCTATGTGGACCTGGCAAAGGATCACTCTTCTCATCACAAACTAAACTTGGTTGATTCTGGGATATTTTCCACCTGATGTCTCCATTGACTGGTCTGAGCATGATTACCTGAGAGAGGCTCTCTGGTTTTGACCACTGGCTCCTCCTCCACTGTTTCCTCCTCGGTCCCCTGGGAGCCCCGGTCCGACATGGATTCCCTCTTCAGCTTGCCCAGGCTGACCATCCTGAGGAAGGAGGGCCGCCTGCGCGCCTCCGGCTCACTGTCTGTGCTCAGGTCCCCACTGGGCAGGCTATCTCTGCGCACCTCCTTACGCCGACCTGTGAAGCTACAGAGCAACCAGAGCAGTACAGACTTATGAATGAGTTGAGAATCTACTGTACAGCCCCCTTTCAAACACAAAACCCGTCAAAGTGCCAGATTAAGTTTTCCGGTAATGGCAGCAGTTTCTGTTGTTCACACAAGACATGCCTTTTGTGTTGGAACCGCAACGGCGGATGCCTGGAGTGCGAGAGATCGCCGGATCGAAACCCGGTCGGACGCTAGAATACTGTTGCATTCCACTGTTATTTTCTGAAAACCAGTCACCAGGATCATGCAGCAGTTATTGACTGATTATCAGAATGTTCTGAGTAGAAAAGTGTGAATATGAATTGGAGTTATGAGCACTGGGGGATGTATTGTATGGCTTAACTGCACAATGTTTGGAATGTCACATATTCACACATCTGCTAAACTGTGCTGCTGCTGCTAAGCATGAGACAATGTCTCAGATATAAATAGTTCAATTCACAGAGCACAGCAAGCACACAAAATAGTACTGGCAAACAAAAGGAGTTCCATAGATCAACAAGTTGCTATAACACATTACATAACTCTTCAGGAAATAATCACACTATAAGTTATTATGAAGCACTCAATGTTCACTGACTGGACGGGTGGTGAGTCTTTCCTCTGGGAAACGGTCTCATACACTCCCCCAGTGTATCAAAATAAAGGAGTTGTATACCTGTTTTCTGTGGCTGTTACTTTACATTACTATGTTGCGAGATATCATTATTTTTTTGCTGTTTATTTCTATAAAATGTATGTAAAATGTGTGTATGTATGAATGAAATGTATTATCATTTACCATTTTATTGCATAGGGAACAGTAAAACTATGTACACACACAAAACAGTTGTATGCATACATGGTGTAATATAGTTAAGATGTGTAAAAAGAGAATCCTAAATTGCACCCTCCTCACCGTAGTAGGGTCATAATTTCTTCAGAGCTCCTGCGTAGTCCTTTCTTCTTCTGCCTCTCTGGTGGGAGTGTCTTGGAGCCTGTGGTGTTGCTGTGGTGGGGGAGTGTCTTGGAGCCTGTGGTGTTGCTGTGGTGCGTGCTCCCCCACACGTTGCGTCCCGACATGCGCAGCCCCTTGCCCAGCTTTCCGAGGGTCTTGAGGGGCGACACTCCGCAGATCCGCTCCAAGGTTCCCCGCAGGGGCCTCCCTTTGGGGTTCCCCGCCCCGTGCCTCTCTGCATTGAGCTCGTTCTCCTCCTCCTCTCCGTCGCGGGACGTCCTGAGCTGGAGGTTGCCCCTGACCTCCCCCATGATGAGACCCATGTCACCTCCGCTCCTCTCCTCCTCATCCAGGTCCACCTCCTCAAAGGGGTTCAGGTCCCTCTTCAGCTCCTTCAGATCATTGAGATTGTTCAGGTCTTTCAGGTCCAAGTCCAGCCTGGGCAGGATCAGTTCGCCATTCACTCTGGGGAACTCGTGGCAGCTCTTCGACCTCCCTGGGAGCTTCTTTAGAATGGGCATGGTTGCACTTAAGATTCTTAACAAACTGAAAAACAAGAACATTGGGTAAGAGGCTGTAGAAAAAAAGTCAACAACTCTTTTCATTGAACACCAGCTGGACTATAGTAAAAAAAATAATGCAGCAACTTTAACTTTCACGTGCCTTTTCAACAAATGAGCAACTGGTTATTAGATCAACTTCATAAAGCATTGCTTTCTTTGAGATTTACGCAAACACTATTTACTTTAGTACACAATGATACCTTAGATAAAATATAGGTAAAAGAAATCAGTAGCAATCTTAATACTATTATTTATATGCATATTGCTAAATAAGCATGCTGTATCAGTGCACAGTACATCAATTCTGACCACTAGCCACCTGTTTAATCTACTTTACAATCTACACAGGAAACGATGCTTTGAATGCTTAACACTTATTAATTTAAGTGTCTTATTATTTCAACATAGCTCACCATTAGGCTACAGCGATGATGTTATGAGTGAAGATTGGAGATGAAATTTTGTAAACTGTTTAATACAACAGCCGTCATTGTACACAACAGACGTTTACATAACTGGAGTCCAAAACATCCTTTCACATGTTGGTTATATAACCTTCTCCACTAAGCCAATAGGAAATATGGATTCTAAATATTGCTGCATTTAGAGGATGCTGTGTATGTTTCTCTGACAATATACATGAGCTGAACTACTACCTTATATAAATATTGCCATTTTGGAGCAAATACATATAAATGGATGTTGACTATAGGTAGGTTGACTGACATGCACCTTGTGCAGAAATACTAACAATATACTAACACTGTATACTGACACTGTATCCAAAATATTAACACTTGAATGGCAGGACTCATATAAAGCTGAATATTTGCTGTAAAGGGAGTCTTTTCTATCCTTGTCCACAACAATTAAATATGGGATGCACTCTTTTATGTATCTCTTCAGATGATAGCATGGTATTTCCTGCATCATTACTTGTTATTCTTCTCTAAAACACTGTGAAATAATCAAGGATCAAGGTTTTGCTTTTCCTTTCTCCTGTACGTTTACTAAAACACACCCAAATCTAAGTCTAATCAATTCCTTTAACTGCACCAAAATTCTAGGATGAATAATAATGTTTCACCAAAATCCTAAACAAATCTGCATTGCTTAATGAAAAATAGCAGCTAAAGGCTGATGTCCTTAGACCCACTGTATACAGTCAAAGTTACATGGGGTATTTTGTCCATCTCCTTCAAGATTTCAGGGGAAATCAATCCATATTCATGAATTCATTCCGTTACACCAAGTGAGGAAAGCTACCAAACATGAACATCCACACCAGTTTGAATGTTGATCTGAGTCTCAATGCCACTTGCTGTCCCAGAATTGTACAGACTTTTCGAACTTCATAGTTGTTTTCATTAGGACCTCTCACCGGGTTATCAGGAGGCTATAATAATAATTGAATGCTACAATAGCTATTCAGACTGACTTAATTGCTAGCTTGTAACAGAACGTGCTTTTTCTTCTCTATTGACTTTCATAGCAAAAACATTGGAAATGGCGAATTCATTGAAATGTTACATTATAGAGGTTTGATGAGTCCCGTGTTCTTTGTAACCTCGGGAACCAGACTTCAAAATCATCCATCATGTCATATTCAGTACTGTGCTTGAGTATTCTGATGGGAGTCTATGATGGCACGCACCCTGACATTTGGATATAGTGTTGACTTCATCAGTAATAGAAAGAATGAAAGACATTTTGAAATGAAAATGTTATTCAAAAATCCCATTCTCTAAAGATGTCATGTGCGAAATGAATGCATTATTGCTTGGACTTGAGCCCAAATAAAGCTAACCTGATTTTGCTATTACTGTATTTGATCTGTATACTTTCACATAATTATGTTCTTTTCATTTTAAAAGACGACACTATACCTTCCATAAATATCCCTCGTGTTTGAAGGAGAGCCAACCTGAGGAAGCCAGTAGGCTAAACGTATAGTTCGCTAAATGTCTTTTTTTGTATACTTTTTTTTAAAGAAGATGAATTAAAGTGAAGCAATTCAGCCTTCTTGTGTGCGTGCGGTGACTCTTCTTGTTGAACTACTCATCTGATGTTTCCTGGCATCACCTGCACCAGGAAGTAAAGGCTGACAGCGCGGTGCACAGGGCATCTACTGTAGGCTACTTGCAAGTGCATCTTGAAATAACTTGCCCCCAAAAAAGTTAACTTTGCAAAAGGGGTCAAAACCTTTTTTTGAGGGACTGTTATTAGTGTTTTTTTTTAATCTAGCTGTACATCTTTGTGTCTCTTCACTCTAAACATGAATACCATATCAATTCCATTATAGCAGGACAAAGTTGCTCTAAGGGGCATCTTGCCCTATAAGGTCAAACGTGTCCTTTTTATCATTTAGGAAACCAAAATATTAAATGTACAAGTTATTAGGGACATCTTCTGCAACCATCTCCTCCTACATCTTCTCCTTTGTGTTTGGAATCAATAAGGGGATAAGTGATCATGGCTTTTTCCTGGATTACATTTCTCGGTTGCTTACAATTTCCATTCACCATGCACAAGATAACTGAAATGAGTCATTGTTGCAGGAGCAGAAAATAGCATAATAAATACATATTTTTATGGAAGTCATGCAATCTGGAAATACATTTTCTTTATCTGTAAAATCAAATACAACTTTTTAAAGATGGGGTTTTAAAAGAAACATCAGACTATGGCCACCTTCAGGAACACTATAGTTTTAGTGTGTTATACCTGCAACTCCAAAGCCTCCTCTAAGTGCTTATAGCAACACTGATTTGTTAGTTGTAGGTATTAGTCTCTTTTTTTCATTGGTCAAACGGCTTCTCTAGCCTTTAGGCAGGGGTGGAAGAAACTAATTGTAGGTGATTTTCCATCAGGAAATGTACAATCTTTGTTACATTTAGTCCTGTTACTACTTAATTGAGTAGCTGGACTTGTATCTTTTTGAGTATTTATTTACATTTACCTAAGTATGCTTCTGCTGAAGTACACTGACTAAATGTAGTTAGATTTCAGTTCCAAATTTCAGCAAAGTAACAGTACTTCTACATAGGGGTGTTTTAGTACTCTTGTCATCCCACCCAACCTTTGGGCTAGCACTAACCATTTTAAAATGTCTGTCATACTGTCATCTCTTGCCTCGCTTAATCACTAAAACACAACAAGAAGAAGGTGAAGAAAGAAAAATGAAAATGCAAAAACAAAAGTAAAACTGAGACCGATTATGCTGAAAACAATACTCCTACTGAAGGCAAACTCCGGTCCCGGAGGTGCCGGTGTCCTGCATGTTTTTGATCCTCCCTGACATTTAATGAGCCTCACCTGTCGTTAATGAGCCTCACCTGCTGTCAAACCTGACCTCACACAGGTGTGGCTCATTAACAATCAGTGAGGGACAAAACCCGGCAGGACACGTACACCTCCAGGACCGGAGTTTGACACCCTGCCATGCAGCATGCACAGTATCTGGTGGCTGTTCGCCTTAAAAATAACTTAATTTAAGCACAATCTCTGCATTTTGTAAGAGGAAAACCCTCAACCCTAACCCTGTATACTACCAAATTGTTGTCATTGTTTGTGGTAATTCTTTGTTGACTGTGGTTCAATTGTCTTTTTTTTTTTTCATACCTTGGGTTTATTTATGGCAGTTAGAAACAACCTTTCCACAACTGGACAATAGCATCAGCATTCTTATATTTAGCAAAGTCAGGATCAAGTTTAACCATGAGGTTTCTTATCAATTAGTAGGCTATAGCAGAAATTCAGCTTACATAGCTTACTACTACTACTACTACTACTACTTTCCCCATTTCTGGCAGCTTTTCTTGTTGTTATTGCCGTACAGTGGTTAAATCGTTAAATCAGGCCTGCTTGTTTTAACTGTGGCTGCTGTGTGCTGTGAAACATGTTGACATATTCCTCTGGTTGCATGCTATATGAGAACCCTCTGGAGAGGACAGGAGGAAATGACAGTGGAGGAGTTGATGGCCCTTCGGCCAATGCACAACATTTTCTTGAGTTGGAGAACAATGCAGCATATTAAAAATGCAGACCTCATTCCGCTGCACTGTGAGGGGGAGTCTTGATCATTAGACAATAGTCCATTGAAATGAGTGATCAGCTCACATTAAGGACAAATAACTCGTCTGGTACACTGAGGTCATATCTACATGAACAAGAAATCCATTTTATAACGCATTGGTTCTCAAACTTTTTCACGCCAAGGACCCCTAAACTGACACAAATTAGACCACGGACCTCCATTTGATATGATGGTGTCCCAGGGTCCCCCATCTGATAAGAAATATGCTTTTAGAGTTTTTATTGCAGAAAGTGTATGAACTCATGACCAAAACAATCATGCATTCTGTCGTTGTGTTACTCGTGGATGGTAGGCTATAAATGTATCCCCCTTTTTGCTGGGGACCCAGTGGAACTCCCTTAAGGAACCCCTGGGGGTCCCCAGACCTTACTTTTGCTCTAATATAACTGAGGAAACAAGTGAAGATAATTGGTTTACAAATCATCATGTCATATTAGTCAGTTTACATAAAGTTGTGATTTTTTTTTCATCACTCTAATTATGAGATAAATTACAGAACAAGACAAACTATATAGGGTTTTTTGAATTCCATCAGTGATAAGATCTCGAACCTATGTGATTGTAGACAGTCAACAAATGGCATTCTCAAAATCAAAATCAAATCATGCATAATATGTGGATAGAGAACCAGAAATCAATGTCCTCCTACACTTTGATAGTCTACAGAGCAACCTGAGCAATTGACATGGGTCATCATCAGTGTCACCACAGCTGCACAAAGTAAACCCCTCTCCATGGCCACACTGACCGAAGCAACAATAAACATTCTCATACTATAATCTAGACTCGCGTGTATCTGAATGGAGTGAATATGCTGCTTACCTGGTGTGATTGTCGTGCAGTGTTTCAGGACAATGTCATCCTCCTGGAGTGTGCTGGCTGCCAGGCTGCGGCGTGTGTGCGTGTGTGCGTGTGTGTGTGTGAGTGTGTGTGTGAGTGATGAGTGCTGTGAGAGTGTGTCTGCGAGCACTCGCTGGCTCAAGAGAGCAATGTGGCTGCCTGTGGTTTCCTGACGGGCTCTATTGTGGTAGAAGGTGATATGTTTTCCTGAGGAAACGCCCAGCCCGTCCTTTCTCCCCTCCTCCGCACGACCTCCCCTCCGAACACCCCCACCTTCCACCCTGGGGACCCTTCTAATGACACTAATTGCATTACTGGTATGGATGCCTGTCTGTTACCTTAAAATCACAACTACTTAGACAAATGAATATTTGTTCAAAAATTGTAGGTAAACCACTGCATAGTCTATATGAGTCTACATATGTCAACAGTGTATTGAGGTTAGCTAGAAATATTGCCTCAAACACTAATCATGTGTTACATGAAGAATATGAACTCCTGTCCTCTGGCAGGAGATACCTAATTCCAACTTTCAAGAAGGTCAGACTAAGAAAGTCCTTTATACATCAGTCGATCCTGAGGCTTAATCAAGAACATGGCCGAGGGTCAGTGGAGCAGTGACCAGTGCTCTCTGTGTGCTGTATGTGTGTATGTATCTTTGTATTTTTTTGTTTTGTTCTCTTTGTCATGTGTTTGTAGCCTAGGTAAACCCAGCCCCCACGTGACCTGCTCTCTCAGTTCCCAGTCACTAGAGAACAGGTCTGAGAGCAGGTCACGTGGGGGATGGGTTTACCCAGGCTAATGTGTTTGTGCATGGGACTGCTGCTGTCTTGCAAGACAAATTTCAGTGTGAACTGACAATAAAGTATATCGTATCGTATTGTATCGTATTAACCGTATGCTGAAGGAGGATAGAGTGATTCTAAACCCTCTTTGTATCGAGGAGGCTTCATTTAGTCCACATTAGAGCAATGGACCCAAATCTGAAGATATTTTTCTTATCGTTAGATGTGATTTTGTCCAGAATTCCATGACTATCTGCAATGTAGGTGGAGAGATGTCAGTGAAAACTATACGATCACAATAGTCATTCCTATACATTCTCTACAATTTTACACGTGATTCATTTTCTGGGGACCCCCCTCAAGGACCCCTGGTGGTCCCCAGACCACACGTTGAGAACCACTGCCCAACAGTGCTTTATGTGTTTGTCAGCTCTGCAAACTGTGTGTGTGTGTGTGTGTGTGTGTGTGTGTGTGTGTGTGTGTGTGTGTGTGTGTGTGTGTGTGTGTGTGACTGTAAAAACAAAAGTAGAAAATGAACAAGAGATGACTCAGTGTCCATGGCCTTGAATCTAAATTCCATTCATACACCATTAACAGTGTCTTCTTCCTCAGCGGAAAGCCTCATATGAAGCAGCTAAAATGAGACAGTTGGCACTGGTCGCCATTATATTGTCTTCACTTTACTGCACAGCAATTCAAGGTCAACGTTGTAGGCATAGTACGTTAAAGTAGTAGTAAGTTAAATGTTGCACGGGGAACATGGATGAAGTGTTTGACGCATGTGAAACGAGAAAGATGGTGGCAAACTGCAAATTGTTCTGCACATTTTCATATCAAGACTCACAAACCAACATGTCAACACTATCATCTCCCAGCAGAGACACATTTCCCACTGACTCAGTAAACTATTCAGTCGCACTCTGCCCTCTAGTGTCGAATCTAGTGTAAGACAAGAGACAGTTTCCCACTCTAGTGCACATCTGATCATCAGTGTTGGGCAAGTTACTGGGAATTTGTAATTAGTTACTCTAGTTACTTGTCTCTAAAACTAATGTAAATACTTTATAAATTACTGCATAATAAAAGTAATTAGTTAATAGGAAAAAGTAACTTTTGCATTAGGCCTACTTTTAAAAGTCTGCTTCAATTTTCTTATTAATGCAAACATTATTTTAGTGTTGTTGTGGCACAGTGTGGGATAAGATATAGGGCTCTATCAATCCCCTGGCCTTAAATTTGTGTTTATGGCTTGGCCTAGCGCTATTAGTGGGCATGGTCAGGCGCATTCCCTAATTTCTGCTCGGCGCTAAAGAAGGCACTAACCATTTAACCACGCCTTTTTAAGCGTAGAATTATTCACAACTGTGGCCATTGGTGGCCTCCTGTAAACCAATCACATTCTTCCCTTCCAAGCTCCGATCCAGGAGAAAGCGAATCCAGTCCGGTTGCAGCTGCATGCTGTCATCTCTTCATGCCAATTTGGATATCTCAGCACATCACAGATCATAGCCTGAATAAAACGATTCAACCTACAGGCAAATACAGATCTGTTCAGCAGGGCTGATGGTCTCCCTGTACAATAGGCTATAGAACGTTAACTATCGGTGACACACTCGGCTCATTCAGGGAAGGCTTAGTTTTATAACTTGTAGGCTACCTGCTGCTCCTCCACATCACAGCACAGGCTAAATGATGCAACATAAATATAGCCTACATTACGTAAAGTCATGGCATAAATGTGTTTTTATTGAAAAAGTACGGGTCAAGTAAGCTAAGTCTTGTTGGAGCGGACATCACAGTACAACCGTGTTACAGTTGTATTTGCGATGGATATATATGACTTGGATTACATGTATGTTTCACATAGGGTTGTGTTTTGATTTTTATGTTCTATTTTGTCCAATATTGAAATGTTCTAGAATTGCATGTTGTGTTAACATAAATATTATTTCTATCTACCACTTAGCCTACTTAGGCTGATTTGGTTGCTTTTTCTTGTCAAAATGTATTAAGCCTCAATGCATGCTGGGAGAGATGCACATGTGTGTCTGTGTGTGGCATTTGGTAGGGGAGCTGGCGCACTGAATAAGGCCTGGTTTTGAAAAGCGCTAACCGCAAAATTAACGCCAGTTGGGAACATTGCTTTAGGCTGGTATTTAAGGCCGAAACGCCCATTCTGGCCTATTCTGGCACTGCGGCATGCCTCTTCAGCGTAAAGCGCATTTCGGGACGTAAAAACATGACGCTATCTTCCCGAGTCAGCGGTAGGCAGGCGCAAACCAGTTTAATGCCAGTTCAGCGCCTAAGGCCAGGGGGAGAATAGAGCCCATAGTGTCAAATTTGATCTACCATTGTACCTGCATGGGATACTTGAACATTGCTTGGGAGGCTTATACCCTCCTCAAGGTCATTAGCCTCTGGGGCTTATAGCCTACTCAAGGTCATTAGCCTCTGGGGCTTATAGCCTACTCAAGGTCATTAGCCTCTGGGGCTTATAGCTTACTCAAGGTCATTAGCCTCTGGGACTTATAGCCTACTCAAGGTCATTAGCCTCTGGGGCTTATCCTCAAGGTCATTAGCCTCTGGGGTTTATAGCCTACTCAAGGTCATTAGCCTCTGGGGCTTATAGCTTACTCAAGGTCATTAGCCTCTGGGACTTATAGCCTACTAAAGGTCATTAGCCTCTGGGGCTTATAGCCTCCTCAAGGTCATTATCCTCTGGGGCTTATAGCCTCCTCAAGGTCATTAGCCTCCAGGGTTTATAGTCTCCTCAAGGTCATTAGCCTCTGAGGCTTATAGCCTCCTCAAGGTCATTAGCCTCTGGGGCTTATAACCTACGGAAGGTCATTAGCCTCCGGGGTTTATAACCTACTGAAGGTCATTAGCCTCCGGGACTTATAGCCTACTGAAGGTCATTAGCCTCCGGGGCTTATAGCCTCCTCAAGGTCATTAGCCTCCGGGGCTTATAGCCTCCTCAAGGTCATTAGCCTCCGGGGCTTATAGCCTCCTCAAGGTCATTAGCCTCCGGGGCTCTGGCTGCAGCTGCGGTGTGGCACACCTTTGCTGGGCAGGGAGGTGGCGTCTCTCCCCAGACTATAGGTCTGATGATCAGAAACCAGATAATGCTCTAAAGTTGTCGGCTATTTTCATGTCCTAAAGTAACTAGTAACTAGTAATTGAGTTACTAAATTTTAAAAAGTAATTACATTACTAGTTACTGCAAAAAGTATTTTAATTACAAACTAGTTACTTCCAACACTGCTGATAATCAATAGAACAATGGAGTGGACTAGTAACAATTATTAATAAGTTTATCAATAATCAATTAAACTTTATCTATCTATCTATCTATCTATCTATCTATCTATCTATCTATCTATCTATCTATCTATCTATCTATCTATCTATCTATCTATCTTTTCATCCATCTATCCATCCATCCATAATTGTCCATTGTGTGTCTCATTCACTTAGTTGGCTGCTGTAGTGTCTTGAAGACTATAGCATTCCTGTCCGCAGTCCCACCCCTGACTGTTATGCAGCTAAACCTGTAGGTCTGTGTTGTTAAGTGTGTGTTACCTGTATCAAAATTCCTGCTTCCTTCAACATTTTGCTCAACAAAATTGCACAAGTTTTCTTTGAATATTCAATGACATCAAGTGCAATTCAGGTGGAATGCATTCAGTTGAATGTTTCTCTTTTGAGGTTGAAGTCTATTCAAATATGCCAAGTCTTATTTGGACTAAATCTAATCACTTGGGAATTAGGACATTTGTTAATTGGATTATTCTTCTATCAGCACTTGCAGCAAGAATATTCTGAACATATTCCATCATATTTCCAAATTCTGATACATTTATCATATTCACAGCTATTTCAGGCCTACAAAACACACTTTCAGATTCCAAAACCTCTTCCCATGATGAAATCAATGGATATAGCAAAAGACAGTGAATGACATATATATTTTCAGCAGTTTCAGCAACTTGGTGAATATATTGATCATGGTATAAAGGGATACACCACTTTTTTTTAAGTTTAGCTCATTTGCCACCCCCCCCCCCCCACATAGCCAAGATACCCCCTGCCTTTACCGGCATTGTCTAAGCAGTATACAGTGAGCTACAGTCGTGAAGTTAGTAATTATCGCTATAGAATGGAGGCCGATGGTACCGCTGTTAAAAATCAGCTAAAACACACATCTCACAGCGCTGAAATACATGTTGTGCTTCGGGGACTCACCACACGATGAAATATCAATCCAAAATGCACATAGCGGTGTTTTTGGAAGGAAAATAGACAGCCGGCACTACTTTCCAAACATGGCCGCCGGGCGCACTGATCTCACACAGCGCCTCAAAGCACCATGGAAACAAATGTAATCAAAACAAAGGACAAATGGAACACAGCAGTAGTTCAGGCAGGCCACGGATGTCAAGCCCAGCTTAAACCCAGCCCACAGCTGATGAGGAGCTGATCTCAAACCCAGCCCACATCAGCTGACTGCTTAGCTGATGCATTCAATTCCCTCAACTCAAACAGGACACCCTCTTTAATTCTGCTCCAGTCATGCTGCCTAAGATGGCTGCTTCATCTACAAGCTGTTTGCAACCCACCTCCTCCCCAGCTCCTCCTTTCATGCTGTGTCTGACTTAAACAATGTCATTTCTGTTGTCATTGTTGCTTGCTCTGTTCTGTACCTGGGGGTCTTTTGTTGCTCTCCTTGCCTTAAGGCTATTCCATGTTGTTCATGGAGGGGCAAGGAGCTCCCAGAATCTGCTGCTGCTGCTCTCCCTGACTTAGGCTTTCCATGTATGTGCATGGAAGGGCGGGGAGCCTCCAGAACAGAGCCATACCGCCAAATATAACTCATGCTAATAAAAGCTTTAAATTGATCTACTGTAAGTGGTCTTGTGCTTTTGACTAAAGTGGTCCTGACTGAACTGCGATAGTTACTAATCATGGCGGACTTCGTGAGAGAGGATGATGACGATTACTACTGGACAAACCAAGACCCCGAACCTTATCTATTTGAACCAGAATATACTGAGGAAATACTACAGGCTTTAGAAGCAGAGCAGGCAAGACGAGAGGCTGAAGGAGCCAAACAGCCAGCGGCCGAGGGAAGAGAACGAACAGGTGTTATGCCGAGAAATGCCCCCCCGGCGAGAATGCCCCCCCTGCTCTATAACGAGTGAGAGCGAGTGGGGGGGAAGGGGGGGGTTGAGTAAATCTATGAAGCCTCGTTTCTTCTCAATGTCACCAGCTGATATTTATGGCTGTTTGTGAGTGACATTGAGAATTTCAGAGGGTTACACACTCCAAAAACATGTCATTTCTCTGTACTTACAGGCTAAGTAGAGGGTATGATGTGAATTTACCCTGTAAGAAGCCTACTTGTACCAAATCTGTACTTAGGTTACAGGGCAAGTGTTGTGTTGTTGTGCAATTAGGCCAAATCTGGTACCCTGTACTTATAGCCTATGTAAGATTAGTCTTTAAACAGTAGCCTAATGTTGACCTACGTTGGGAGCTGTGTCTCACAACTCAAACCCCCCCCCCCCCCCCCCCCCCCCCCGCTCTCACTCGTTATGAGACAAGGAAACGAGGCTTCATAGATTTACTCAACCCCCCCCTTCCCCCCCCCCCCCCCCCCCCCCCCCCGCTCGCTCTCACTCGTTATAGAGCAGGGGGGGCATTCTCGCCGGGGGGGCATTTCTCGGCATAACACCGGTAAAGGCAGGGGGTATCTTGGCTATGTGGGGGGGATGTGGCAAATGAGCTAAACTTAAAAAAAAGTGGTGTATCCCTTTAAACTCTAGTAACTACACAATTCAATATTATTTAGACAAGAAATTACAAGGGATAAGCAAAAGCAAAAGATCATTAAAAAGCTATGTAAGAGATGCAACATGGTTGATTCCAGTGTTGTACCAGAAGCCATATTGATTGGCATGTTGGGTATCTGCATTAACTGTAATCATTACAAAAAATAGCAAGCAACAGAATTCATGACCGCCACGATGTACAAAACATTCATGTGTATCTATTTCACTATGTTGATGGGAGTGTATCCAGAATGCTCTGGTGCAGCTAGAATGTCCATGTGTTCAGTGTATGGCAGAACATGACTGCCATGAGGCATCGCCAGCCACACTCTGGTTCAGTATGAACTCAGGCAGTGATGTTTTAAAGGCACTACGTGTCATTTCCCCTCCCTCCAGTAGATGTCGTGCAGCATCAGATATAAACAAAAACAAATCTATCAAACTACCTACCCCTTGCATCACTCTCCCAGCCGTCGGATGTGTGTGCACTAGACCAGAGGTTCTCAAATGTTTTTCAGCCAACGACCCCTTACAAGATAGCAAATATACCGGGGACTGATTTGTGATTTTGGGCTAAGCTTAATTGTTTCTTGCTTGACTTTTAAATTGATAGGTTTGTTAGATTAGAATGTAATCCATGAACCATTTTAGATTTAAAGCATAAAATATTTTCGTTGAACCATGAAGCTTTTGCAACAACAACAACAAAAGTTTTCATTTTTATTTTCCTGAAAACTTTTCGCGGACCCCCTTGCAGAGTGCCACGGACCATTCGAGAACCGCTGCACTAGACAGGCTGTGACAATACTGTGTGGACCTAAAACTAAACCACACAGCTGCCCGACTGCATTCAAACGAAAACCCAGAAATGCATGGTCCCAAGCTGTGATACAATCAGAAACAGTGGTGGTGGGGGGGGGGGGGGTGCAACACGGGCAGGACTTATTATTATTTGTTATTCCATTCCTTACAGCACCCCCTATTTAATAATAGTTCCAGCACGGCTGTGGAAATGTGGTGCCGGGTTGTGTCAAGTGTACATATAATGGCCCCCCGGCCCCTTAGGTTTCTGACAATGTGGCCCCCTGAACAATTTAGTTGAATAGCCCTGGCCTACATCATGTCCTACAGTCCTACAGTCCTACATCATGCTGCTATAGCCTACATCATGTCCTACAGTCCTACATCATGCTGCTATAGCCTACATCATGTCCTACAGTCCTACATCATGCTGCTATAGCCTACATCATGTCCTAAGTTGGAATAAGAAAATTCACGTACAAAACTACCAAATGGGCCTAGAAATACAAGGAACATCTGTAATAGCTTTTGACTGTTTGTTTGTTTTGTTGTAACAGTGATTTAGGGTGGATTTTTCCTTTAAAGATGTGAATTGGGAAGCTTGTTTTCAAGTTGAAATTCTTGAGCAACATCTCTGCCATCCACAGACCAACATGACTTCCAAGCTGGGGCCGTCTAAGTATGTGACAGAAGTTTGCATATCATGGCGGTGTGTGTGTGTGTGTGTGTGTGTGTGTGTGTGTGTGTGTGTGTGTGTGTGTAATGGCTGTGGGTGTGTGCGGGGAGGTCAGAGGGTTTGGTTGTGGCTGCGGGGTTGGTTGCTGGTGAAGTGGTAGGGCTCATGGCGGTAGTGGCTGTGGCAGATGACCGGGTGCTCGATGCCTTTGCTGTGCAGCGCGTCCTCCTTCTGAACACCCTCAAGCTTCTCCAACAGCTCTCTGACGAAGGTCTGAGGAGGAACACAGCAGCCAGAAATACAAGGGTCATTATCAGGCATCTGGGAAGATTTCATCCTTTCCAGTAAGCCCATAAATTGTCAGTACAACCACAATCCATTGATTAATAATATCCAAGCAGTCCTAACCCTTATAAGACATGCAATGGTTAACGTCTGTAATTATTGGGTCTTTTTCCTGCCACACTTCCCCTTTCTTCCATAACGGCTGACCAATTTGTGGCCTGCGGGCCAAACTTGGCCCACGCTCAATTTGTCAATTTGTTTCAATTTGATTTTTTATTTTAATCTCTGCCAATATTACTGTCTTTCAGAGGCTGTAGCAGACTAATTTTTAAAGCTAACTTGATGATACTTTTACCATATGAAACTAGAACATTTCCCTAGCCCTGCCCCTTACTGATCACGCCCCATCCCACCACCCACATCCCCCTAGACATTCCCCTAACCCACCCTTTGTATCCCAACTCTCAGACCTTCATATCCCTAGCTACAGCCCCTTTTCCCCTGCCCCATCCCCCTTCCTTGACCCCCACATCCCCTCCCCACCAGCCACATCCGCCTAGCCACTCTCTCTAGCCACCCCTTGAAACCCGGCCCTCTACGACCTTCCTATGGCACCTTTTCCCTAGCCCCGCCCCTTTCCCTCACCATGCCCCTTCCCACCACCCACACCCCATAGCCTACACATAGCATACACTCCCATCAAATCCTGACTCTCTACGACCTTCCTATCCCTAGCTACGGCCAGAGCCGTATAATAGAAGAGTTCCGACATCTCCATTCACTCCAATGGACCAGTTTTTTTCCAGGAAGTAGAAAGTGGAACTCTTGAGCAGGGGCGGACTGGGATCATAATTCAGGCCGGGCATTAGATACCAAGCAGGCCATGCCGATACGGGCCGACGCACGTGCCGGCGTCCGAAGGGCGGCGGCGGAAAATTTGGGGCGTTTGAAGCTCAATTTGGGCCGTTTGAAGCCCAATTTGGGCCGTTTGAAGCCAGATTTGGGTCGTTTAAAGCCAGATTTGGGCTGTTTGAAGCCCGATTTGGGCCGTTTGAAGCCCAATTTGGGCCAAGTCCAATTTTACAATGAGATGCACCCACTTTAAACCTGAATAAAGTAATAAAACCACTAGTAAACCAGTAGGCGGCGCCTGGCCTGCTGTTCAGTGAGTGGCCTGGCCTGGCTTGCCAAAAAAAAAAAATTTTTTTTTTTTTTTTTTTTTTTTTTTGGCAGGCCAGGCCAGGCCAGGCCACCGGGCATTTGCCCGACGTGCCCGATTATGCAGTCCGCCACTGCTCTTGAGTAAAAAAAGCAGCACTGTCGAGTTGCAGCAAAATAGACAGTTTGTGTTGTGCTTTGAAAGGGTTTTTCATCCCTTGAATCAAATTGTACATTCTCAGCTTTATTTTAGCATGCAAAAGTAGCGCGAGACCCATTCCTGTCTGTTCATTGGCTAATGAGTCTTGCATTTTGGTCCTCAGCTGACGCCACTCTCTTACTAGAGGACACTAGCTACGGCTAATTTTCCCTAGCTCCGCCCCTTTCCCTCACCACCCTCCCTCCCAGCACCCACACCCTCTACCCACCCCTTGAATCTCGACTCTCTACGACCTTCCTATCCCTAGCTATTGCCCCTTGCCCCGCCCATCTTCCTTGATGGACCAGATGGACACAGTGACCTTGAACTTTGACCTTTGTCCACCAAAATCTAACCAGTTCATCCTTGAGTCCAAGTGGATGTTTGAGCCAAATTGGAAGAAATTCCCTCAAGGCGTTCCTGCGGGATCACGTAAACGAGCATGAAATGGGCAGTCGTGAGGTTACAGTGACCTTGACCTTTGACCTTCAAAATCTATTCAGTTCATCCTTGACTCCAAATTTATGTTTGAGCTCAATTTTAAGAAATTCCGTCAAGGCGTTCTTGAGATATCATGTTAACGAGCATGAAAATGGCAGTCGTGAGGTCACAGTGACATTGAACTTTGACCACCAAAATCGAATCAGTTCATCCTTGAGTCCAAGGTCCAAATTTCATCAAGGTGTCGCTGAGATATTGCGTTAACGAACATCAGACGGACGGACGGACAACTCGAAACCATAATGCCTCCGTCCTCAGCTATCACCGTGGGAGGCATACAAATTCTTATCTAAAGGGACTTCACCCTGGAACCAAGCCAACCAGCCTGCTAGAGAATCGTGAACATAAAACATTTGATTCAGAGTTGAAAATACGAAAGAAAACATTATTTTAAGAGTAAAGGAAACTGTGAATCCCATAATCCATTCCGGCATTTCTGGCATGGTAAATGGTAAATGGCCTGCATTTATATAGCGCTTTTATCCAAAGTGCTTTACAATCAGTAGGTACATTCACCCATTCATACACCGATGGCGGCAGGCTACCACGCAGGGTGCTGGCACACCATCAGGAGCAATTTGGGGTTCAGTATCTTGCTCAAGGACACTTCGACATGCAGGCTGGAGGAGGCGGGAATCGAACCACTGAGCTCTTTCATCCAAAGCGATTAGTGACGACCTGCTCTACCTCCTGAGCTACAGCCGCCCCAGGCCAATCAGATTAGCGGCTGATTGAGCGACAGTGTTTCAGACAATGGGAGAGTACTCTGAGCGGCAGTGGGCGGGACCAGCAGTCTTCAAGGTCCGCCATTACAGATTAGCTCCATGGCCAACGTTATCATAGATAAGACGCATTTCCATGCATTAACGTGAACGAACCGGGTAACAGATTTCAAAACGGGTGCCGGTGTTGAAAGCAGCGTGACATGTAAAGGCTGACTATTACTTTCAGTCACTCAGTGGTTTGAGCCCTTTTATTCAACAAGCTGTGACCTACGTTCATAGTAGCTTAGCCAGAGATATTTCAATGGTGCCTATAGCACCCAGCGTACTCCACCAATCACAGACAATCATACAGTGAGCTCCATCTATCAAAGACGTTGATATTACATTGTCGATTTGTGGGTAGTGTAGTACTTCTCCATGAAATTAAAAAAAATGTTTTTTGAATAAACAAGGACGAGGACAGATTGGGCTGTAAGATGGAGTGGCGTCTTGGGATCTGGGCGGACGTGACGTTGTCACGGGGAAAGGAATGTGGGGGGCCGCCTCAGTCCCAAGGTTACCACGCTACCTGTTGCTGCATGCGCAGCGAGATGGCACTAGAGTGAGAGCTCTCGTTCTCACTCGTAAAACCTGGGTTGTAGCACAACCCTAACGTTTTAAATTATCAAATAAAACTTAAACTTAACCAGACTTGTTGCAAGCTAAATGATCACACGACAGTGTTTATCAGCTGGTTCTGTCAATTTAGGATTTCCCTATCTAAGCTCATGCACATGAAAACACTCATGCATGTGAGCTCATGCCCATGAAAGAGGAGTGGGTTGTAACAATTAGCCAATCACAATGCAATATGGACAGTTCCAGATTTTACAGTACCAGGCACGCCTATTTCCTCATTCATTCAAATCATTCAAAGAGGTGGTGGTCACATTGGAGTGGCATATTTCATACAGGACAAACAATAATGCTGGGGGGGAATGAAGATTTCAATCAGAGGCTACAGGCCACAAGTAACACAGTTGCAGCTGCAAAATGCAGGAAGGACAGGTGGCAAAAAAAACTGATTTGTGTGGATGCGCAAGTTAATAGCCTGCCCCATATGATTAGCCTAGATATGAATTACATCTGTGTGTAGGCTATCCCATTACATTGCTTACTGTAGATCTTTTTTGTTTACCTTTTATTTATAGAGTAGGAATCTCACTGAGAGCAATGTTATCTTTGTCAGGAGCGCCCTGTTCACATTCACACACATTCATACCTGGAAACTGACCAGTACAACCACAGTCTGATCTGCTGGCCACTGACCAGCTCCACTGGAGCATTTGGGGTTAGGGGCCTTGCTCAAGGGCACCTCGGTGGTGGTAATGAGGGAGGGGCAAGCGCTGCCTTTTTACTTTCCCCCACCCAGATTTATCCTGCCGGTCCCGGGGATTGAACCGACGACCTTCAGGTCACAAGCTCGCTTCTCTAACCGTTCGATCCTTTTCAGTTTGCCTACCGTGCTAATAGAGGTGTGCAGGATGCTACAGCCACCTTACTGAACCTCATATTCAAGCATCTAGAGGGCAGTAAGAATCACGTTAGACTGCTCTTTGCTGATTTCTCATCAGCATTTAACACCATCCAGCCGCACATTCTGGTCGAGAAATTAATCGGCTCCTTTGGTTTGGATAAGTGCCTTGTTGGCTGGATTCTAGATTTTTTAACTAATAGGTCTCAGCAGGTAAGGGTCAATGGGATACTGTCCAGTATCTTAACATCCCCTACCGGCTCGCCCCAAGGCTGTGTTTTATCTGCTTTCTTGTATATTCTATACACCAACGACTGTCGCAGCCGTTTTGCCAACAGATTTGAATATGAGCTGCTTCCTTCTGGGCTCCGCCTTCGTGCCCCCATAGTTAAAAAGAACAGATACAAAAATTCCTTTGTGCCTGTCTCTATCAGAGCGATGAACGCTGCTGGGGTACAAATGTAATGTTTCCCCATCTGCCGTTGCTGTTATTTTATTTATTTGATCCTTTTATCCTTATTTATTCTTAGGGGTACGGTACAGTACATCTGTATATTTATATACTTTCTCTGCCCTTTGGTCTGGACCATGGTTTTCCTTTGTGCTTTAATACAATGATACATTGTAGCTCTTTCTTTCTTGTAATATAAATGTGCCGAGAGTCAAGGCAGTCACTCGCCACACTGCACTTTGCTACTATGCACCTTATATCTCTACTGTGCACTTTAGATCGCTGCTACAGTTGTCATATTTGCACTTTAACTGTTGTGCTGCACTTTAAACTGCTGCTCTAGAATAAATACAATGGTGCCATTCCTGATGTATGTTTCAAGTGCCGAAAAGAAAAGGGTACACTTTTCCACTGTCTTTGGCAGTGTAGCCAAATCAAAACCTTTTGGGATGCAGTATAGAGTGTATCCAGGACATATTATCCATACAAATACCTTTAGATCCAACGCTCTTGGATTATACCCATTTAATTTTAACATCAGAAGGAGACAGAAAAGGTTTTTAGACATAGGTTTACTTTTGGCCAAAAGAGTTATTGCCGTAACATGGAAACAGGTTGGTAGGCCGGGTATCGGTAGATGGATGTCTGAATTAACTACAACTCTGCCCTTAGAAAAAATTACATATGCCATCAGGGGTAAACAGGAACTATTTGACAGCATTTTGGGCCCATTCATTTGTTATTTAGAGAGGACAGATGTGGCCGACATGATGGAAGCGCCTGGAAATGTCTGATTGACCGACTGTTTTTGTTTTTGTTTTCTTCTGCATTTCTTTATACTTTTTTCTCTCTACATTCCAATCTATAAACATGAGTAAAGATATAACTGAGCAACATTTAAGTTAGTCCAATCCCCAGTGGAAACAAGGCCTGTATGTTGGTGTGTTTTTTGTTATGTTTCTGCCTGTTTTTTGTTTTTGTTTTTCTGTTGTGCTATTGTGGGGAGGGGAGGGAGGTGGTATATGTATGGGATGTTTGTATTGTATTTTCTATTGTTGTTTAAATGTGTTAATTGAAAATAATAAATACACTGTTGGAAAAAAACTGCTGCTCTAGACTGTTTTTATTTGTCTTATTTGTTTTTTGTATGTACTTTGTATTATGCTTTTTGCCACCCAAATTGCCCTTTTGGGACACTTAATAAATCTTGAATGTTGAATCTTGAATCTTGTTTGGGCCACCACTGCCCCAAATTCTATTCTTCTGGCATCATGTATGACAATATCAGTCTCAGCTCCATTGCACACAAGGAGATGTTTATGGTAACATTTTACGCAGGTGATTTAGTGACATTTCTCCATGCACAGTTCAGCTGCAATCGGTGAGGTCAAACGTGCTTGAGAGCAAATGAAAATGGATATAAAAACTTTCAACATGGTAAATCAGCTTAATTTCATTATGTACAACAAGTGCAAGGCTTCAGTGCTCGATTAATTCAACAGGAGACGTTGATAGTTTTCTTTTTATTTTCTTTTGTGATTTGAATGCAATCTATTTTTTCTGATTTCCCCCCATTTTCTCCCCAATTGTACTTGGCCAATTGCCCCAGCTGGTCCGGCTGTTGGGTTATTTTGTAGGCCTTAGAGCAGTGGTTCTCAAATGGGGGTCCGCGGACCCCCAGGGGTCCGTGGCACTTTGCCAGGGGGTCCGCGAAAAGTTTTCAAGTTAAAAAAAAATGCTACATGTTAATTATTCCTTCTCAAACTATTTCCTACATGGTGCTAGTCTATCAAAATATCTTGGCTGTCATTGATTGTGCTGCATAGTGGTTTTCTGTACTGTTGACAAATTGTGATATTGTAAGTCGCTTTGGACAAAACAAAAGTGTCTGCTAAATGACGTAATGTAAATGTAATGTAATAAAAACAAGGCCAGGTGGAAACCTGGCATAGGGCCGGTGCATGGTAGCCTATTGCCTATTACTTATCCTACTGCATAGGCTGAAGTCAATCAATCAATCAATCAATCAGTTTAATACATGTCCCAGAATACATGTCCGGGTCGCCGCGTGCGCAGCGCCACCGCCACCCGCTAACGTTCACGTAGCATATTAATTAATTAATCGTTCGGGGAATAGCTTATTATACGCTGTAACGTTATGGACTGCTAACGTTCACGTAGCATATTAATTAATCGTTCGGGCAATTGGTTATTATACGCTGTAACGTTATGGACCGCTAACGTTCACGTAGCATATTAATGAATCGTTCGGGCAATTGGTTATTATACGCTATTATACGCTGTAACGTTATGGAGATTTCATTTAAATTACTGCCTGTCTATTGTGTTATGTTATACAACTGCTACGGACTCCACTCGCCAGCACCCCCCTCCCCCCAGCTCTTTCTAAACAAAGACAATGTCTCCACTCCGCGAGTGCATATAGTGGAGACATACCTAGCAACAAGGAGATGATAGCCTATTACTTAGCCTACTGCATAGGCTAAAGTACCTGCTAACGTTCACGTAGCATATTCATTACCCTTACTGTGGCATGTCAAGCTGCAGCGTCCTCCGTGTAACGAGCAAAAAAGTAGTGTGGAGCTGCAGCGTCCTCCGTGTCCGTGTAACGAGCTAGCCACAGTATACCTGGGCCGTTTCTCAATACCAAGAATGCATTCTTGTTCTTGTGTTCTTGGGGAGAACGCTCTTGCTAGTTGTTCTTGGAAGAATTAACTTGCTAGGTCACAAGCACACATGACGCTGTTGGCAGTTTGAGACGATGCGTTCTTGAGGGTATTGCGCAATACCAGCGCAGAGGCCGCCTGCAGTACTACACAAATAAAAAGCTCAGCTGATGTAGATGCAGCCAATTGTGGTCTGGAACTTTTTGCCATTTTTCGCCATAAATGTTCGTAAAGTGGCACTTATTGAAACCTACTACCCTGCTTGTAGGCATCAAAAGTCATCAGAAATTAATTTAGTGATGAAATAAAACTTTAAATTGTAAAAAACTTTCCGGAGCTTATGGCGTCTTCTCTGCTGCGTTCTGCCTCTGCTTATGCCGAAATGCATGCTGGGAGTGTGGAAAGACATTTAGAACCTGAATCCGTGCTCAAATGGTCTGGGCGACAGAGTCGAATGTAGGGGCCCTGCTGTGCATGCTGCACACCGGCCCCAAAAATATATATATATTTTTTTTTTGCAAAATCTTCATAGTTCAACGAAAATAGTTTATGCTTTAAATCTAAAATGGTTCATGGATTACATTCTAATAACAAACCTATCAAATTAAAAGTCAAGCACGTTACCGTGGAAACAATTAAGCTTAGCCCAAAATCACAAATCAGAATGAGGGGGTCCCCGGTATATTTTCTATCTTGTAAGGGGTCCTTGGCTGAAAAACATTTGAGAACCTCTGCCTTAGAGTACCAATCAAATATTTTCACAGAGAATCCCTTTAATGAAGGGCAGAACCAGAAGGCATTAGATAGTGTACCCTCTGACACCTGACACCTCAGATTCAGATTCAGATATCTTTATTTGCCATTGTGTAAAACACATAGGAATTTGTTTTGACATTGACAGTGTGCGCATTTCTTAATCTTTTCCACATATAACAACAAGACAACAACACAAACATAGCACAGTGCAGGAGGTATAGATATAAAGTGCAGAGTTAAGGAACATAGTGCAAAGATGTCCGGAGACACTGCCTAGGGGGCAGGGGTGGGAGGGAACCCAGAGGCATTTAGCAGCCTGGCGGCTGAGGGGAAAAAGCTCAGTCTATGGCGGACCTTTGTAGCCTTCGGCAGCCGCAACCGTCTCCCAGAGGGGAGCAGGGTGAAGAGGCCGTGGCCAGGGTGGGAGGGGTCGGCCATGATCTTTCTCCCTCTCCTCAAAGCCCTGGAGTCATGCAGGGACTTGAGGGAGGGCAGAGGACGGCCAATCACCCTCTCCGCAGAGCGTATCACCCGCTGCAGCTTGGCGAGATCTTTTGCAGCTGCAGCAGGGAACCAGGTGATGATGGAGTGTGTGAGGATAGACTCAATGATGGCTGTATAGAACCGAGCCATCATAGTTCTTGACAGTCTGAACTTCCTCAGCTGCCTGAGGAAATACAGCCTCTTCTGGGCCTTCTTTAGGAGGGCCATGATGTTGAGTTCCCACTTCAGGTCCCGAGAGAGGATCATGCCCAGGAACCGACATGACTCTACTTGGGTCACCTGAGTGCCTCCCAGCATGATGGGAGGGGGCGGGGCTGCGTTCCTCCTGAAGTCCACCACCATCTTCACTGTCTTTAGAGCATTCAGCTCTAAGTTGTTGTTGCTGCACCAACTCTGTAGCCGCTCGATCTCCCTCCTGTAGGCCGACTCATCCCCATTGGAGATGAGGCCTACCAGGGTGGTATCATCCGCAAATTTCAGGAGTTTGACGGATGGGTGGAGGGAAACACAGCTGTTGGTGTACAGGGAGAACAGGAGTGAGGACAGGACACAGCCCTGCGGGGAACCGGTGTTGGTCACACAGTGGCGAGACAGAACGGAAGATCCTGTGTAATTTATGCTTGGAGTAGTGAAGATGGTGAGCGACTTTAAATTGGATAAACTGGTGTCTGCTATTAACTGAGCAGAGTTTTACCACAGACAGACTCCTTTCCCATATAATGTCAGGTAAATCAATACCAAGTTTCCCCTGCCATGCTTATCTAATCCTCTCAGTAGAGGCCTTGGTGCAGTTGTCAAACAGACATACAAATCTAGAGATAAGAAGGTTGGAGTGAGGAGGGCTCAGCAATACATAGAAAAAAGCATGTTCATTTGGGAGCGCTTCAAAGGTGCGAATCTTGGATCGAACATAATTTCTGTTTTGCAGGAATCTGAGCAAATTCGTGCCAGGCTGAGATCCCCATTTCAACTATGAGTCACGTTTAACCTTTTAGTTATTTAACCCTAACCATAACATAACCTTAACCAAGTTGTTTTGTTTGCCTCATGTTTTGAAATTAACCCACATTTTCAATTGACGTTGGAAAATCGTGGGGTCGCAAACTCTGGAGCAAGAAACGCTGCTGTCACTTTCCCTGCTCTTGTCCCTGTGTTTGCATCTCAACTGCTATCAAGGTTCACATTTGACCCTAGAAAGACTCATTGTTCTGGAGGGGTGAAAATGAAAGGGAGAGACAGAGCACAGATAGCCATTGTTTGGGCATATCGAGTGGCTGTGGTAGGAGGTGTCAGACGCTGCTGCCTCAGTCTCGTGTGTGTGTGTGTGTGTGTGTGTGTGCGTGCGTGCGTACATGCGCGTGCGTGTGCATTTGCAGCGCTTCATCATGACAAATGTGATTTCCACTTTAAAACATACCTCTGTGTCGTTACTGCATTTCCCGAGCAGCTCCTGTTTCGAAGAAAAGGGGGCAATATTGTAACAAACCAGACACATATAAGTTGGTCTCTCTGCATCATCGTGTATGCAGGCCCGTATCCAGGGTTTCGAAATTGGGGAGGTCCAGACATGGCAAGGGGAGGCGGATTCGGCGGCGCCCTAGCTTTGAGTCCCCCCCCCTTTTTTTTGCCATATTTAGAGTAATATATAATTTTAAATATTTTTTTTATTTTTATTTTACCTTTTTTAGCCATATTTAGAGGAATATCTCATTTTTAATTAACATTAGGATACTGTTGTGATGTAATTATTCAGTATTTTCTCCTTTTCTCACTCATTCAGAGCAAAGAGGGAGATATATAGCATGATGATAATGCTCTATATCTCCCTATTTGCTCTGAATACACCAGTTAACATGACACAGACTTAACATGATAGAAATATTATCAGCAAACTTAATGACTAGACTAATTATTCTGATCTGAATGGCATATATCAAGAAACATTGACTCCTCTCTTTGCTGTATAGTGGGAGGTGCATTTTTGAGTAGGCTATTAAAATAGCATGTCAAGTTCACATTTCTTTATTGCCAGATTAAACAATTCTTATTGGTTGTTGGTTGGTTCAACACAACATGTGCGTGCATGCGCCCTTCTTCTTCTCTAGCCTACAAGCATGTAACTTCCTTGATTGTTATTGTTGATCATTCGATTTAAATAGGCTACATTTTAATTTCCCGAAACATTCTTAAACAAGAAAGGAACATAGTGCACTGCAAAATATTTTTAATTACATTTGTAAAAAAAAAAAAAAAAAAAAAAAAAAAAAAAAAAATCTTTTTTCTCTGAAATTATTAGGGAGGTCCGGACCTCCCTGTGCTCATAGCTAGATATGGGCCTGCGTGTATGTGCTTGTGTTTGGTGGAGAATGTGGACTCAGTTTTAAACCTGTTTGAATGAATCCCTCTTTCCCCTTTTGACAATCTAATCAAACCCCATCACAGGTCCTGTTACCTGCAGCTTTTTGACTCGCTCCTCGTCGTTTGGCAGGTCAATCAGGTCATCAATGTTCACCTCATCTGGCATGTCATCCTCCTGAAGCAAGCACATGAACACAGGCACCCCCCCCCCACACACACACACACACATTAATGAGTCTCATTCACACACATTGTGAAAATACATGTACTGTCTGGATTGAGTATAGATATGTACTTTTTCACACACTTGACCGATATCTGTGATGTTATATATCAAGACTGAGGCTTCAGCCCGCACAGCATGTTGTCCATCATTTCCATGTTTATTGCTGAGGGCTGAATAGTACCAATGTTGATGTAATACTCAGACTATAACAATATGGACGTCACTTAACCACCGTGACGTCACCCTTTGGTTTGTGGACTTCCGTTTTGAAGTCTCGAGTTTGGCATTTTGAACGTCGCCATCTTTTAGTCTTTTAGCCAGACAGAGCTGCAGTGCTGCCTGCTATTGGTCAGCAAAACATAGTCTGCTTTATCATCTATTTGACTCTAAATGGAATCATAATTGACAAAATTAACATCATGCTGGAATGGGGGTCTATAGTCTATATGGCTTCATTTTTCAGGAGTCACTAAAACATGCCATTTGTCTGCAGAGGAGGTGCTTGTGTTTAGACATGAGGCCACTGAGTGTAGGATTAGGCAGCTACGGGCAAGGCTGTCGTAAAGTCATGAAAAACTGAAAAAACATGAAAAACATAAGGCAGTGGCTCCCAACCTTGGGGTCGCAACCCCAAATGGGGCCACCTGGAATTCAAATGGGGTCGCCTGAAATTTCTTAAAAACAAATAAATCAATAAATCAATAAATCAATCAATCAATCAATCAATCAATCAATCAATCAATAAAACTACCGAAGAGGATTAGGGCCACTTTTGATTTTTTCCCTTCCGACTTTAAAGGGACAGCTCACCCTAAAATCCAAAAATACATATTTTCCCTATCACCTGCAGTGCTATTTATCCATCTATATCGTTTTGTGTTATTTGCCTGAGTTTTGGAGATATTGGTCGCAGAGTTTCTCTCCAATACAATGGAACTGGATGCCACTCGGCTTATGGTGCTCAAAGTGCCAAGATAAACCCAACAGCAATGTCTCTTTCCAGAAATTATGACCCAGTTACTCAAGATAATCCACAGACCTTGTTATGAGCAGTTTCATGTAGGAACTATTTTTCTTTTGACTGAACTACACCCGCTAGCTGCTAGCTAGTTCCTACAAAAGAAAATAGTTCCTACATGAAACTGCTCACAACAAAGTCTGTGGATTATCTTGAGTAACCGGGTCATGATTTCTGGAAAGAGACAATGCTGTTGACTTGCTTTTGTTTCTTTGAGTACCACAAGCCGAGTGCTATCCAGTTCCATTGTATTGAAGAGAAGGCAGCCACCTATAGCCGATATCTCCAAAACTCAGGCAACTAAGACAAAACGATGGATAAATAGCAGAGGTGAGAGGAAAAATATGTATTTTGGATTTTAGGGTGAGCTGTCCCTTTAAAGCAGCTACGAGCAACTTTTTCGATTGTTATTAAACAGTATAAATTTAATATCAATGCATCACATCTTACCAATAGTCGACGAGACCAACGCAGAGTAGTCTCGCTTGAACCCCGAGTGAATCGGCCAGAGTTAGTCTGTCTGTGGCCAGGGCAGATCAGGAAGTGAAATGAAACGGTTTGCAGCAGCCACTTCAGCCATAACCACAAAATAACTTCCAAAAAACCTGTTAGAATATAACGAGAGATGTTCGCGAGAGTATGCGTGGCTTTCACATTGTTTATGTTATGTTGCTAGGCAGCGCGAACGCGGCAGGCAGGCAGCTGCGTTTCACTTCCGGGTTTCACTTCCGCGTTTCACTTCCGGGTGTAGCCGGGCCGGCCGTAGGAGAGAGAGAGAGAGCCCCCTGTTGACGCGAGTTTAGACAGACACAGACTTAACTCATTCTCTGCCAGGGTCATTTCGGTCTGTGTGCTCCCAGTGCCAGGATTTTGAGCATATTTCCTGATCTTCCAGGACCCACAGAATATTCTGTGCTAGGAATAAAATTACACAACATATCTCACAATAAAGCAGAGACTCTCTTCTTACTCCTTGTAAAAAACTGAAACTCGACCATGTTTCCTTGTTTAGTTACAAGCAGTGGAAGTTAGTTTGTTTTCACTGAAAATGCCCTCCTTTGTAACAGAAATAGGAGAAAAAGAGGTTTTTAGTGAACGACACCGTTTCAAGCAGAACTCTCTTTTGAGCCTTTTATTTTTTGCCTCAGTGACACATCAGACATATACAGTATTTGTTTTCCCAAATAAATAAAAATAAAAATAAATAAAAGTTTTTACTGACTTTTACTTCCTGGAACTTATTTACCAGATAGTCCAAGACTGGACGGACCAAATGAACCCTTATGCTCGCTCGCTCGCTCGCTCTCTCTCTCTCTCTCTCTCTCTCTCTCTCTCTCTCTCTCTCTCTCTCGCTTGCTCTCTCTCTCTCTCTCTCTCTCGCTCTCTCTCTCGCTCTCTCTCTCTCTCTCTCTCTCTCTCGTCTCACACACACGCACAAAGGAATCACAGGCAGCTGCTCAATGGCCGCAAATGCTGCTCAATGCACAAATGGCCGCTCATGATCGTCACTCACTAACGGACTCTGTTTACTGCTAAATGGGTGACTATACTATAAATACTAAACGTGATTTAGCGCTTCCTTTCATCAGTTTGACTTGAAACAATGTCACAGGCTGGGAAAGGGTCTGATCTAATGTAAACAAGCAAAACATGAAAGTACGTCCGAGTACGTCCTTGGCACAGAACGCCATTGTAAAAAGTACGTCCGAGTACGTCTTTGGCAGAGAATGAGTTAATAATCACTTAAGGGAGCAATCTCCGATTGTCACGGCTTTGATCTCAGCTACTATTATAGGTAAGATGTGATGCATCAATATTGTAATTATACTGTTTAATAACAATCGAAAAAGTTGCTCGTAGCTGCTTTAAGTCAGGATTCTGAGAATAAAGTCAGAATTCTGAAAATAGAGTTTGAAATCTGAGTTTAATGTCAGAATTCTGAGGGGTTGGAAAGAAGTAGCCAGAATTCTGAGGAAAAAAGTCAGAATTCCGAGATTTTTTTTTTTTTTTACTTATATATTTTTTCCATGATTTTTTTATTCCATTTTTATCCCCCATTAGTGCCAATTTCCATTTATTTATCCTGGTTGCTGCTCCACCCTCTGCCGATCTGGGGAGAGCCAAAACTGGCTCCATGCTTCCTCCGATACTTCTTTTCACCTGACAGGGGAAGCTTCACCAGTAGGACATAGCACGTGGGAGGATCACGCTATTTACGAGTTCCCCTCCCTCCGAACAGGCGAGAATTCTGATATTTAAGTCAGAATTCTCAGTTTACTGTCAGAATTTTGAGGGGAAGAAGTGAGAATTCTGAGATTAAAGTCTGATAAAAAAAAGTCAGCATACATGTGACATCACTGATTATGTGATAATGTCACAGATGATATTACCAGAATTTGAATGTCCGGGGTCCCTAGATTTTTGTGACGTCAAAGTGGGGTCACAAGCCAAAAAAGGTTGGGAACCCCTGACAAAGGCATGAAATGGTGTGTTTTTAGGGAGTCTCTCATTTTTTATAAGTGGAGGTTGTGGCTTGGTAATACTGTAACATTGGCCTGCTCTTTTAGCTCCGCCTTCAAGTTACAGTTACAGTTACAGTCCTTTATTGTCACTTCATGGTACAAGTATCACGAGCAAAATTGTGCTTGGTTCGCTCTCAGAGTCGGAGAGCAAAACCGGGTCGCCATAGAACAGCGCCAGCGATTTGGATTGGACAAAGCATATAAATGAAATAACTCAGAATTCACATTATTACCAGTTAGAAAAGTAATAAAGGTACACTTCAATATTATACAATACAGATACATTTGTTGTAAATGTACAGGGTTACCAGCAGAGACAACCCACACCACGACACCAGGGAGGCTGCCATTTCGGCGCCGGTTTGGTTCTTCGTGGGAGGGAAGGGGGGTGGTGGGGGGGGATGCAAAGCGGGGGGAGTTGCTGGAGGCGGGGGGTGGGGTTTAGGGGAGGGGGCGGGAGGGGGGGGGGGGTTTGGGGGAGTGCGTGCGTGACCGTGTGTAGGCCTGTGAGTCCTTAGAGTCCATGGGTGTTTGTGTGTGTGTGTAGTCTGAGCCTCCTTCGGCTGAACACAGCGTTGCTGTGGAGATGGCCTCGTCAATTCAGTCCAGAGTTCAGGCGTCAGATGTCGGGGCGGGGGGGTGACGTTGGAGACGCAGATTGCACTCAGGGCTTCAGGAGAGTTTTGCTGCTAGTGTCCTTGACAGCTTAGCAGGTGGCCAGATTAAATCCGTTTGTTTTGGTTTTCCCCGGTGGGTGTGGGATCAACAACATTCCTCACACGAGTCAGTCCTGATCCTCGGTTTTAAACACTTCGGCGCAGCGGCAGTGATATCTCCAAGAAGTAATCCATTTTTACGATTCAGATCAGAAATCGCAATAGTCCAAGTACTCACTGCCCCGCTCATCTCGTTTATCGTGACGTGCAGCCTAGGGTCAATGACTGCTGTCTTCCCGTATCCCGCGGCGGTCCCGTCTGGGCAGAGGGGGGGTTCCCCGGACCCCACAATAATTTTGTCAAATTCGTTGAGAGACCAGCCATATAATCCATATTTGTAGTTTCGAAGAGACAAATGCAAGATTGGCTCCAGGTAGCAGAAGCAGAGGGATGAGGGGGAGAGGGAAAGGGAGTAGGAACTGGAGAGAGAACAAATGCGACCGCCTCCGTTGGAAGCTTGTGCAAAACCATTAATCCCCTCACACTCAATACATAAACATCAACCCAGCTGGACTTTCTTAGAAACACAATTCAATCTGTCAAGCTTAACAACTCTACATCATGGCCTCTGACCCTCAGTACTGGTGCAACACAAGGCTGTGTGTTATCTCCTCTGCTTTTCTCCATCTACACTAACGAGCTTAGGGCTACATCTCGCCACAACTCACTCAAAATATTCAAGTATGCGGACGACACCACTATCATTGGACTTATTAAGAAGAACAATGACGAGACTGAAACCCGCCAAGAGGTGAATTGGGCTGTACATTGGTGCAGGAACAACAACCTCTTACTCAATACCTCAAAAACAATGGAAATAGCTGTGGACTGGACTTCAAGAGGAAAACCAAGAATCAAAGCTCCGGTTCATATCTCTGACCAACCCACAACCCTGACAGACACCTTCAAGTTCCTCGGCATCTACATCAGTAACCCTCTGAAATGGAACATCAACAAAAACCACATTATCAAAAAGGCCCACCACCTTCTTCAATATCAACCAATACCACTCCATTCAAAACAGCTTCTTTCCTGCAGCAGCACTTAAACAAAAACTTGCCATAAGATCTGAGGGTGACCTAACTGACCTTGAACTCAGATTAGACTTGTTGCTCTCATATAGCAATCATTGAAATTCGGTCTGTTTGGTCACTTGATATGGTGAGGAACTGAACGAGAGACCATTTATTAATGCAAGAGCACCCGACTGCGAGTCAATTCCTGTATCTGTGTCACGTGGGTGTCGCCACTGCCCCACCCCTTTAGGAGAGGCCCTGTCTATTCACTCCAACGTGACAAGTGAACGTGAGCACAGTAGAGCCCGACCGATATATCTGTATCAGCAGATATGTTGGCCAATAGTTTTTTTTAAGTTGCAGACAGCATGTTTTGTATAATTGATCCTTTTTCTAAACTCAAGTTATATGTTCTACTGTAAAAGTCCCAAATAGTATGGAAGTATTTGCAATCTAAATGCAAGGGGTCGTTCAAGCAATTTGAGAGCATGATTTATCAATTTCACGTTCACTCAGATTTTGGACCCTTGGACTCAAAAAGCCCCCGCGACCTGCGTGTGCTTAAATTTGCTCTGCTTGTCCTCAAACTGTACTCTCACACTCAAAAGTTTTCTGCTTGGACAGATTTCCTGCACTCGTACTCAAAAATCCCCTGCTCACACTTACATTTCCTCTGTTCGCGCTCAAACTCTGTGCCTGCATGCAAATGTTCCCCCCTCCCCCTTCAAACTGCTTCTGTGCACTCTTGAAACTTCTGCTCTTGGATCTCTTCTCTTCTCTCAGATGTGTTGTGCAACAATCCTGTCAGAAATCCACAGCCAATAGAATGCCAGGATAGTGTCACATGATTGCTGGGTCGGGGATCATGTGACACTATCCTGGCATTCTATAGACAAGTTTCCCAGCGCTGGCCTAGGGCGGCGCCATAGCAGCCTTATATGTCCCCGGCTTCTGGTTAAATCCACATTGCGTCCACAGCAGCGAGCACATCAGAAGGCAGCAGCCGAAATATCCAAACTTTTTTACAACGATCGCTAACATCAGCTACACTAACCTTAGCAGACGTTATTAACAATGGGTTATTCTGGAACACATTGTGCAGTGCGTGGCTGTCACAATACACAGAAACGCCTGAACGAGTGGTTGGATCGACAGTGTTTTGAGCATCAGCACACATGATGCATATCCAATACCATCTCAAGTTGCAGCAACTAGATTGTGTGACTGAATTAATGAATGAATGAATGAATGAATGAGATTTTTATTTTTGAACATGAGATCAAAATCAAACATTTTCCACATGGTTTCACATGTTATACCAAGAAAATAAATTACATGTATGTTCAAAAAAGGAGAAGGAAGAAGCTAATGCTTGTGGTTTCCTACCCCTTTTATACATCTTAATTTTTTTGACACGGTTAGTTTGTTTATCAAAAGTACAGTCATTTCTCCAAATAATAAACTTAGTTTATCGGAAGAAGTATCTGGAAAATAAGAAACAAAATATTCTAGAAATAAGTACAAGAAAATACTGAAATATATGTCTGGATATATGCGACAGACAAGCAAAAAAGATTCAGTACGACCCCTTATATTTTATAGTTCTCTAGGGTAAACATTTTAAACTGCTTTTTGAATTGAGCGATGTGTAAACTTTCTTTGATCACTTCAGGTAAGTTGTTCCACAACCTCACCCCGTTGACAGATATGCACATGCTTTTGAGTGTGGTGCGCACCTTGGATTGCAAGAGATTCCCTCTCCTTCTTAAATTATAACCACTTTCTCTTTCTTTGAACCATTTTTGTATAGTGTTAGGGAGTAATTTGTTTTTAGCTTTGTAAATGATTAGTGTGGTCTTGAAATCAACTAAATCCATAAATTTTAATGTTTGTAAATTAAAAAATAAATCATTAGTATGCTCATAATAGCCAACATTGTTAACTATTCTTATTGCCTTTTTTTGCATGGTGCATATTGTCTTTAGGGTGGTTTTGTAGGTATTGCCCCACACCTCAGCACAATAGGACAAATAAGGAAGAAAAAGCGAGCAATAGAGTGTGTACATTGTTTTCTGGTTCAGTATGTGTCTGACTTTGCATAGTATACCAACGGTCTTTGCCAGTTTAGAACAGATGTGTTTGACTTGTGGTTTCCAGTTGAGATTGTGGTCAATCAATACTCCCAAGAAGGAGTTTTCATAAACTCTATCTAACTTGGTGTTATCACACAATACTTCAATAGCTAAATGTTCTGGAATCTTACGTTTCCCAAAAACCATAAATTTGGTTTTCTTTATGTTGAGTGACAACTTATTAGAATCAAACCACATTCTCAACTTGGTTAGCTCATCAGAGACAATCTTCAACAGCTGTTGAAGGTTCTCTCCTTCACAGAAAACATTTGTATCATCGGCAAATATTACAAATTTAAATATATTAGAGGTACCGGTATTAATAATATCATTTATATATAATATAAATAATTTTGGACCCAAAATTGAACCTTGTGGTACACCGCAGCTTATATTTGACAGCGTTGACCTTTTCTCTCCCATCTGCACAAACTGTTGCCTATATTCTAAATAGCTTTTTATCCAATCGAGCCCCACTCCCCTGATCCCATACCTTTCCAACTTCTGAAGCAAAATGTCATGATTAATTGTATCAAAGGCCTTTTTAAGGTCAATGAATACACCCACAGCGAACTTATTATCATCAATGCTGCTTGTTAGTTCTTCTACAAGGTCAATTAGTGCCAAAGATGTAGATCGATTTGGTCTAAAACCATATTGACTATCAGTTAGTATCTCATACTTATCAACAAAACTGTCCAATCTGGTTGAAAATATCTTCTCCAAGATTTTAGAAAATTGGGGAAGCAGTGAGATTGGCCTGTAGTTGGTGAAAAGGTTCCGCTCACCGGCTTTAAAGATGGGTATGACTTTAGCTGTTTTCATCTTGGTGGGAAAGGAGCCCAGCTTCAGTGAGAGGTTGCAGATATGTGCTAAGGGATCTGCTATGACTACAATTACTTGTTTAATTAAACATATATCAATATCATCACAATCCCTTGAAGTTTTGTTCTTAAATTTTTTAACAATGTCAATTATTTCAGTTTTGTCTGTGTCTCTCAAATAAATAGTAGCTGGGTTTCTTTCCCCAAAAAATTGTGAGACACCTCCCCCTTGTGGAGGGATTATCTCTTCAGCCAGCTTGGGCCCAACATTTACAAAGAATCTGTTGAAGCCTGCCACCACTTCATCATCATTATTTATTATCTTACCATTGTCAAAGAATTCATTTGGGAATCCAGCACTCGTTTTTTTCTTTCTAATAATTGAATTTAAGATATTCCAGGTGCCCTTTATGTTATTTTTATTGGTTTCCAGCAATTTACTATAATAATCTTTCTTACATTTTCTAAGAATTTCAGTTAGTTTATTTTTATATATTTTATATTTAGTTTCTTTCTCCTCAGTTCTGTGCTTAATAAAGTCTTTATATAAATTATTCTTTTTTTTACAGGCATTCGACAGACCCCTTGTAAACCAGGGGTTATCTGGACGTTTTGAGGTTTTCTTTGAATGCTGTATTGGACAGTTGTTGTGATATAAAGTCAGAAAAGTATTTATGAAAGAATTATAAGCTGAATCAACATCCTCTTTTTCATAAACATTCCTCCAGTCTTGAGCTAACAAATCATTTTTGAATTTGTTTAAAGTGTCATCCGTTCTTAATCTCCTCTGCATGTTTGTTTTGCTACTATCTAAATTCTTGTGTTCACATTCATAGATAACAAACACTGGCAGATGGTCAGTGATATCATTTATTAATAATCCACTTTCTAAATTATTGGTCATATTATTAGTAAGTATATTATCTATTACTGTTGCCGAGTGGGTGGTAATTCTACTTGGTTTGGTTATACTAGGATATAGGCTCTTAGTGTACATTGCATCTATAAATTCATCTATCGCTGGTGATTTGTTTGGGTTTAAGAAGTCTATATTATAGTCCCCGCATAAAAAGGCTACCTTTTGCTCTGTGTTTGAAACCATTACCTCGAACACATCTCTGAAGTTTTCGATGCTGGAGTTGGGTGCTCTATAGACACAGCTAACAATGACGTTCTTCATTTTACCCATATCAAGTTCAACAGTAATGCATTCACAGATGTCATCAATTACAGTCGTCATACTTTCTACAATCTTATACTTTAACCTGCTGTCTACAAACAGCGCAACTCCTCCACCCTTTTTGTTTGCTCTATTCACAAAATTAAAGTTATATCCTTCTAATGGGTGACTGGGTTTCCATCCAAATGTATCGCAACTTTTAATCGAATTTTCAGAAAGTCGGCAAAATAAAATGCGAAACAATGCGCGTTTCCACCCGCTGCTATTTTGCGAATTATAGAGCTGACAATCACCTCGTGTTTGAGGCTGTCTGAGCTGCTGATCAGCTGCTAGACCCGATATACAGCTCTGTTAAACACATCTAACGTTATTAATTTAAAGTTTCTTGATGATCTACAAGTAGACAAAGGTACCATAACGCCATTTCTGGATTACCAGGTGCAACTCGGCAAACTAACGTTATAATCCCAACCCGATCTCCAATTTAAAAAAAAAATAGCAACCTTTGTGGACCAACGTTGCTATGTTACAATTTCGTCTCCGAAATTGTAAAATGGTAATCCACGGAGCAGATAGTAAGTGAATACAATTTCATTCAAGTCTAGAAGTGAGTCGCCTTAAAGTTAATATCCCAGTCTTCTTCTGTTTACCACGGCGGGTATTGTGCTGCGTATTTACCATGATTTACCGTGTGTAGCCCTATTTTGTGGAGGCTACACACGGCATGTGTAACGGTGCCCAGAAGTGAGATCACGCAGACTCAAACGGGTGTTACACATTTAATTGTAGATTCTCTGGAAAACGCCATAAAACAGAATATGTTTCAGACAGACGATCAGTATGGCTTGTTATAATTTCCTGTACAGAGATCTCATGGGTCTGACGCGCTCGCGCGAGAGTACTGCAACCCCTGACCCTCTCTGCACAGACGCTGCTGACATAGTGATGCTGCCACCTGTTGGCGATATACTGGTGCTACAGGACTCTATACCATGAATAATAAACAAATAAAACAAATGTCGTACCCTGAAAAGCATAGCAAAACTGTTCACATCCCGACATGACATTCAAACATTCATTCCTATAATCATTCTACTTGACATGTATACATTCTGACATAACAAACAACATTCATTCATATCATTATTCAACCCATTGCGCCACACATGTCATGTTTTGCAGTGATCAAGGCAAACTGTGTTGTTTTTGAATGGAGAGACACCTAACGTTAAGGTGCTCTTATGCTCGAGCAAAGCTCCGTGGGGGTGGGGCCCCGCGAGTCTCCGTAGTCTCCGTGCAGACCTCGCGCTGGGGCAGATGCCATTATACTCAGAAAGTGATCAGCATGTATTGTACAATGGTGAGAACAGCCAGTGAAAAGTCGCAATGAAACGCTGTGCAGTACTGAGTGCGCTTTCACTCTCAAATGACCCCACATCAGCACATGAAGGACTCACCAAACTTGTTTTTACTGAAAGCCGTTTTTACTACAGCCCTGATAGCCTACTACTCTGTGCTGCTTTTAATCTCTCTCAATAATGCTCTCAACACAACACATTTACTTGGTGAAATGACTAAAAACGAACAGTTGCAAATCTAAGTTTATAGCCTACCACATGGGTCAAGAAATGTGGCGAAAACACAGCTCAGTGTTCAGGGCTCAATGGTTCAAGTACGGCCATGTTTGGAGAGAAGCTCGCGCTGTTAGAAAAAAAATCAGGCAGAACGTGAGCGGCCGCTGGAGCTAGCGCTTAACCACGCCCAACAAATTTACATCATATGACGCGCCCGCCCCTCGCTCCACCCACGCGCCCTTCACGGCAGGGTGAGCATAATTCAGCCTTTAGTCTGGCTGACTGTGACAGAGGAGAGGACTGTAACCTAACGTTAGTCTGGCTGACTGTGACAGAGGAGAGGACTGTAACCTAACGTTAGTCTGACTGTGAGAGAGGAGAGTACTGTCACTGTAACCTAACATTAGTCTGACTGACTGTGACAGAGGAGAGGACTGTAACCTAACGTTAGTCTGGCTGATGCTTCGGAGCTTTTGAGATTGTTCATCGCGTTGCCGTCCACCGCCATTGATTCCTCAAAATACGCTATAATCCTGCCTGTAGTTACGTTCGGCCATTTACACATATTATCTTCCCATGTGTCCACAGAATGATGCCAAGTTTGCATTTTTTCGGCGGTCGCTATGGCTACTACGCTAGTACGTTACGCTTCTCTGACTGTATTCACAAACACCAGAAGAGACAGACATATCGCGGCCGAGTCCGGAAGCAAACCGGAAGTGCCCAGGAAACTTGTCTATTGGTTGTGGGTTTCTGATAGGGTTGTGTCACAGAAAATCAGAGCGCAGACAAAAGATCCAAGAGGAGAAATTCCAAGAGAGAGCACACTCAGTTTGAATGCAGAGGGGAGTACATTTGAATGGAAGAACAGAGTTTGAGCACAAGCAGAGAAGATCTAAGTGTGAGCAGAGGATATTTGAGTGTGAGTGCATGAAATCTGTCCATAAAGAAAAGTTTGGAGCGTGAGCGTAAAGTTTGGAGCGCAAGCGTATAGTTTAAGGACATGCAGAGTAAATCTGGGCACACGCGGGAGCTTTTTGAGTCCAAGGGTCCAAAATCTGAATGTGAAATTGATCAATCATGCTCTCAAATTACTTGAACAACCTCTTGCATTATGATAGGTAAATAATTCCATAAAATAGACGCTGGGTGTGGCTACATGTTTTGGTAAATAAACGGCGGGCTCAAATAGACGCCGATCTCGTATAAACGCCGGGTCTGGAAAATTGTTTTGGTAAATAAACGCCCAGGCGTTTATTTGAAGTTTTCAAAGGTGGCCCCCGGCATTCTTAAGTTTGGGAACCCCTGCTGTAAAATATCGTGCCTACATTACATATCTCAAGTCTCATCAAGTCTAGGCCCTCGTTCACACCATACGCTGAAGCCACGCAGTTTCATTTTGGCGTCCTTGTTAACAGACGAGACCGTTCAGCGACACGCGTGCCACGCTGAAGCCACGCTGAAGCGATCGTTCAGGATTCTGTTCTATTTTCCAAGCATGAAGCTGCCAGGCATGAAGTCAATGCAAGCTGTGGGCGGGGCAAGGCAGTGCCGAGCGAGGCGCTGAGGAAAAGGGAGTGCTTCTTGTGTGACCAGTTTAGCGTGACACTCAGCTTCTGTTCAGCGCTGCTTCTGCATAGCGCCTGGTGTGAACAAAGGCTAAGGCCATGCTGAAGCCACAGTTTCATTTCGGCATCCTTGTTGTTAACACGCGAGACCGTTCACACCAGCCACACACCACGCCATGCTGAAGCCGCGCTGAAGCGATAGTTCAGCTTCTGTTCGGTTCAAATGTGTACGGTACCCAACCCTAGTCAAGTCATATCTTTGTCAAGTGTTTGATATTTGAGCAATCTTTCCAAAAAAGTGCGTAATATAATGTGTATAAGAATAACGCCCGATATATATCGATATCAGAATTGTTTTACTCCCTAATATCGCTATCAGCCCCAAAAATCTGAACATTCTGACACTAAAAATGGCATTTTTCAGACAGGCAAATCAGGAGAAAATTAACTTTGTTCAATGCCTGTCTGTCTCAGCAACACACTTTCGCGAGATCTGTGGAGCATATCTGATGTCGGATCTTGTACTGGGTTGATATTAGTGGTGTGAATCTTTAGCCATCTCATGAGTCGATTCCGATTCCTGGGGTCACGATTCGATTCAAAATCGATTTTCGATTCATAATCGATTCTTGATTCAGTACATAGGGGCATTTCAGGATCTACTCCAGTCCGCTGTGTGCTAAGAAAGACAACGTAGCAAATTATGCCATGAAAGCAGAAATGTATAATATTGTTTTTTTTTTATCAACCGATTGCAATAATGTAAACAAAGTACACGCAAAGGCAAACCTAAGACCAAAGGTAACATTTATTCATCCTAAACTTGCACAAATAAAAACTATATTTCTCAGGTCTCAGTGACTTCAAGAAAAATAAGTTTGAAGTAATACCAAAAAGAAAGAGAAAAAAAGGAGTAGATCCTTGGGAGTTGTGAATCGAGCCAGAATCGTGGAAGAATCGCGATTCTTACATGAATCGATTTTTTTGGACACCCCTAGTTGATACCAGATAAAAACAAGCGGGAAAATAAGTCAAGTCAAGTCAAGTCAAGTCAAGTTTATTTATATAGCCCTAATTCACAAGCATGTCTCAGAGGGCTTCACAGAAAATATGTCTAGCTAATTCTAGCTGACACAACAGTAGCAAGAATATACAGAATAATGATAACATTTTGAACAATTGATAGAGAAATATAGAAAATATAGAAATGAAGGAGAGAGCAGAGGAGAGAGCAGGAGAAGGGAGGAGAGCAGGGGGAATGTGAGAGAGTGATGGGGTGGGGAGGGAATGGGAAATGTTGGAGGGTATAGGAGGTGGGGAAGGAGCAAGAGGAGAGAGCAGGAGAGGGGAAGGGGGGGGGTGTGTGGGGGAGAAGAGAGCAGGGGGAGGGAGGAGGTGGGGAGAGAATGGGAAATGTGGGAGACGAGAGAGCGTATGGAAGAGTATGGGAGTATAGAGGAGTATGGGAGACTATATGGAGAGAACAGGGAAAGGAGGGCTAGCTGACACAACATTAACAAATTACAGTAGTAATAATAACACATCGAACAATTATATGATAGAGAAATATAGACACACATCTTGCAAACGGACATATGTCGATTTCTTAACCAAACTATGCCTAATTTAATTGGCTGCAAGCCTTTAGTAGTGAGTCCCTTTGCCAAATAAACACATGTTCACATATAGAGCTTATGGGTGCCTCGCTTTAGGGAATAATGGGTGCCATGCTTTAAATAGTGGCGGAATATTGGAGGGGATAGAATGGGTACCATGCTTTGGAGTAGAATGTGTACTATGCTTTAGAGTAAATAAGACAATCATTAAAAGTCCATCAATAATACATTGGTGTTCAAAGCTTTGTGCAGCAATAGGCTGTAATAACAGGAACAAGTTATCTGTATTTTCCATCCATCCACACAGTTCACACTTCCAAACGAGGTGGGGGGGATCGGGGGCGGAAGGGGACGAGAAGTGACCACACCCACTTAGGAGACAGGAAAGGTATAGCATTTCATACCATTGGCGCAGCAGCGTGTAATGGGTATTAAGTATCTTTGACTGAATTGTACATATCATATCATGTATATTCACTGTACATACATTTTGTGTGTGTTGTAATGGTTTATGATGCCTGCTTGTTTTCCTCTCTCTCGTTTTGCACTGGGAACTGATCTACCATGGTGTACCAAAACAATGACCACCAACACTGTTCATTCTTCCACACATACACCAAAATTTGGAACGAGATCCCATTTCACACCAGAGAAATAACCTCTATCTCACATTTCAAAAAAGCTTACAAACAACATTTGATGCTAGAAAACACCTGTATTCACTGATCCGACTCACCCT
The DNA here is from genome assembly GCF_964638095.1 of Poromitra crassiceps. Taxonomy (NCBI): domain Eukaryota; kingdom Metazoa; phylum Chordata; class Actinopteri; order Beryciformes; family Melamphaidae; genus Poromitra; species Poromitra crassiceps. The sequence continues at coordinate 47,403,287 of NC_139623.1, forward strand.
TAGGTTTTAATTTTGTGTTGCTGTCTTCGTATTTGATGAATGAATGAATGTCTGTAAATGTAATTGTTTTTGTTAGGTCTGTAATATTGTATGTAGTGAAATTGAACATGTTCTTGTATAATTATTTTTTGTTTAATGTACTGCAGAACAGGAACCTGCTGAAAACCAGTTTGTAACTGAGTCAGGCCAGTTAAATGTACATGTGAAATGTCATTTTTATCCCTTCCTGTATAAATAAAGTGAACTGAACTGAACTGAACTGTTGCGTGGCAATAATAAAGTATCTTGTGTCTTGTATCTCTGTCTGAACAAACAGCAATTGTACGAGCTCAGTGGAGGCACAGGCTCGTCCTACCCGCCCATCCACACCACCGCACACGCATTTGTATAATCAGCCTGGCACATGCAGTATTCCAACTCTATAGCCCACTAGGTCCATCTCTATACAGTGAAACTCTGACAATTATGCCCTCCTTATTACCCTTAAAACCAATAGATTATCACAGGAATGACTCCGGACTGCGGAAGACCTGGACGTTAGCACTTCTGAATCAGTCAGTGTACATGCAGTAGAATGTAGCTGGCCCAGTCCCAGTTTGGAGAAATGGAGACCGGCCGTGTCAGGCAAGTAGAGCTGTCTGCGGAGTGCGAATGGGGTCACAAGCAAAAATGTATATAAAAACAGAGAGAAAAAAACACATAAAATGCTTCCATACTGCTCACCTGGTGTAATCCAAGTCTACACAACCCCTGATATGCCAAGTTGACTTGAAAAAAAGACATCATTTTACACCCTGTTTTGAGCTGAAATCTTCACCACTTGTACTTCTTATAGCAATGTGGCTACAGTGCAGATTTCCTCTAAAAACAGGGTGTAAATGACGTATTTTCAAGTCAACTTGGCGTCTCGGGGCTTGTGGAGACTTGTATTACACCAGGTAAGCAGTATGGAAGCTTTCTTCTTCTTCTTTTTTTTACATTTTTGCTCGTGACCCCATTCACAATCAGCAGACAGCTCTACTTACTTGCCTGACACAATCAGCAGACAGCTCTACTTGCCTGACACACTCAGCAGACAGCTCTACTTGCCTGACACACTCAGCAGACAGCTCTACTTGCCTGACACAATCAGCAGACAGCTCTACTTGCCTGACACACTCAGCAGACAGCTCTACTTGCCTGACACGGCCAGTTTCCATTTCTCCAAACTGGGACGGCGCCAGCTGCATTCTACTGCATATATGTAGTACACGGACTGTATGAATGTACCTCATACAACCCCACATCAAAAACTCAGAACTATCCCTTTAATCACACATGCATTCGAAATTCCCATACAAACATCACATCGCCTTTTCCCCCTAAGAACCAGGAAGTGCAGGGACTTCTGTGTAGTCCTACATAAAGACGTCATCTCCGCAGTACTCTATAAGCTATAGGTTTACATTTCCTCTAAATCATGATAATTGTTATGATGATGTCATAAATCACCATAGTGATACACAGCTGGGTATGGACTATGCTATGGGTTATGGTTTGGGGTTAGGGTTAAATAACCAAAATGTTAAATGTGACTGATGGTTAAAATGTAGACTTTGGAAACGCTGGGGATCGAACTCGGCCCCTCTGGCGTGAAAGCCACATTTTTACCCCCTCCATCTACCCCGACCATAAAGCCCCCTACTAGCCACCACGCTATTTCGATAGCAGACTCTATGACGTGTATAACATTTACACACGTATCTACAAATGTTGATATGCAACATATTTTGGTTCACAAATATTGACATAATATAACGTATCTGGGGTTTGCAGAAATGTAAACGAACAACATTTTATTCAGGCGACCAGGCTGGGGGGATCATCTGAGTTTTTTCTTCAAGCCTCTCACAGCACATCAGCACTGCATGTCCCCAAAATACCCCCCACACACACCCACACCATCTCCCCATGAGAGGTCCGTCACACCCACACGATCTCCCCATGAGAGGTCCATCAGCTCCTCCACATCGGCCAGTCGCACAGTGTTTACCTCCTCCCGGGACTCGCACTCGCTCCTCTGTAACCTTTGTCTCATTATTCATCCCTCTTTCATGGCCTTACATGGGCAGTGAGCGTCCCCCCTAGCTCAGTGCATCCACATCCCTGAGAAGGGGACAGCGAGTGGACCTCACTTCTGGGGGGTGGTGGCCTTTTAAGGAGAACCAGGCCGGCTGCCCTACCTGTCTTTTTAATCTCCATGTTGCTACTGACATCATCGTACATCATGGATCCCACCAGACGAGCCCGCCGGCTCCAAGTCCAACCGGTCCAACCACCCACTCACACATCTGGAGTTGTCATATCATCTCAACTCGCCTTGCAGTCATCATCATTATTGTCAAGCTTTTAAAAAAAAACTAAAAAAGAAAAACTAAAAAGTAACCTTTCCATTTATATAAGGTGCACTCTGCTGATTACATGTTCCTTATTTTCCTATTTTCTTTAGGCTATATAAAAGTGAAATATGGGGTGAGGTCAAGATTTATGCAGAACACAGGCCTGATAATTATGAAAGAAAGGGGACAATGGGATGTTCTTGATGTTGTTTTAATTATTCTGTGCATTTGCCCTTTGTAGCCCATCTTATTCTTTTTGATGTATTGTTGACTTTTCTCTTATTGCTCCCGTCCCATTTGTAAAGCACTTTGTAAAGCACTTTGTAGAGTGCTGTACAAATAAACACCACTACTATCTTATTAGGGCGATTATGGATTACAAATCAACACTGAGCTACGCACACCACATTTAACAACCTTGCAGTGAACCATGCCTCGCCTGCTCTATGACATCATAATTAGGGCAATCACCTAATTAAAAAATCCGGCTCCGTCAGGTCACCCGCACAGCCCAGGGGCGGAAGCCATCGTCTCCATCTGGTTCCTCCTGATTTTATCTATACTTATTACTTCCATCACTTATATAGCCTCACACTGATGACATCACTGATGACATCATCACTGATGGCATCATCACTGAACTATAGCCTCAGCCTTAGGGCAATCAGCCTTAGGGCAATTAGGGCGATTAATCTGCCCTAATTAAAAAATCTGGCTCCGTCAGGTCACCCGCACGGGTGCCTTTTACACACCCTGAAGGTTTCAGCCCGATTGCACGTAAAATGGCAAACACAGAACTTGAAACAAACAAATAAACATTGCCCACACTCAATTTTATATATAGATAGATTGTGGGATGTATGGTGAATACGAATTTTAAAATCACGTTCACGTTCATATTAATATTTTTTCCATGCGATTTTGACACTGTCCCAGTTTAACAATATACGCTATTGTCAGTTTGACACTGTCCCAGTTTAACAATATACGCTATTCCTATTGTCAAACTGGGACAGTGTCAAAAAGGGTCAACGTTTGAAGCAGCCATCCTGAGTTTCAATGTTTTTTTTCCTCTCTAGGCTATAGTTTAGTAGCTACAGCTCTTCTTAATATTAAAATAGTATATGAGGGGCTAAGACATTTGTATCATAATTAAAAATGACAGACATTAAATGATCAGAAAGTGTCACACTTTACCCATATTGACCCTGTTTAAATAGTTATGTTGTCAGGTAGAAAAAGCACTGTTTGACTGTAAAAGACTGCTCACCTTGCCAAAGTACAGCCGGTCCAGGCTCTCGTCGATCCACTTCTCCATGTCCAGGCGCCTCTGCAGCTCTTTCACGTTGTATTTGACGGTGACCCGGGCTTGTCTCTTCTGGATGTTACAGCCATGCTCCTGAAACGATCCCAAATCTGATGAATTAACCTGGTCGTCTTCCCCGGGCGTCATCCCCGTCCGCTCGGCTGCCATGTCTGCTGTGGACTGGTCTGACTGGTTTGTATCTGTCTGCAGCTGGAGAGCAGCGCTGCAAGGGAGAGGCGGGAGAGCAGCGCTGCATGGGATAAAGGCCATGCCACTAGAGCCTCGTCAGGAAAAGGATACATATGAGATAGGAGGTTTTTTTCTTTCTCTTTTTCTTCTTCTGTGGCAGTTTATTTATAGCAGGCCCTGGAAAAGTCTTAAGTTTTCAGTTGTTGTTTATGCATAATCTTTGTTGTTTATAATAATAATAATAATAATAATAAATATAGCCGCAAGCGGCGATGACGGGGTCCAAGCATGGTCAGTAAGGGTGTAGTGGTCAGTAAGGGTGATGGGGTCAGTCAGGGTGTTGTGGTCAAGTACTTGTGACTTGAAGTAGTACTTGGATAGAAAGCAGTTTTTGTGTACAATATCCCTTTAAGTATCTGGACAGAAAGTGGTATTTGGGTAGAACATACTGTCAATACGACAAGTACTTCTCTGGCTCTGCAGATACATATAAAATGGTCTACAAAATTAAATACAACAGTCTGGATAGCTCACTTGGTAAAGCTTATGACTTATGCTAACTAAAGACCATTGCGGCTCAAAGTTCAAACCCCACGTGGGATGAACAATTTTCAACTTCAGACAGTTAAGTCAGTAACAGTAATTAAAACCCCACATGTTGCCTCCTTATTTTGCGTTGTCTCATGAACTTTTACAATGGAAATGTTAGCTGGAGATTACGTGGCTCTGTTCAAGAACGTGTTTTGCAACAGGAGAGGTTAGTTCTTGTCTCATGATGGAGCTTTTGTGTTCTGAAATCAGAATTTTCAGTTGTCATTGTGTCTTTCCCACACACACATCAAACCATAGGGCGTAGTGGCGTCCACTACAGAAGGTTGATGGGTTTTATCCCTGACATTGCTTTGGGTGACTATAGCCAGCACCATGCATGGCAGCTTGTTATGCAGTCCATTTACCATTAAGGACATTTTTGTATTACACACATAATGCACCACTTTACATTAAAAGTCTGCCCTGAATGGAGGTGTTTGAACTAATTGGTGTGGGGTGTGCTGTTACAATGAGCACATGAGTGACAAGGATAATTCAGATTTAATTCTCTTTTTGGACCTTTCACACCTGAAGACACAATAATGTATTGGAATGTTTTTCCTTTCATATATCTGAAAGAAGGCTCCCAGCAAACACAATTACATCATCATGATGTTCTGATATCATCTTTCAGTGACGTCCAGGACTAGGCCAAATCACAGCCGATTTGGGGATCATTTAGACATCTACACAGGAATGTCAAGATGACGTCGAAATATGACGTTACCATAAATAGGCATATTCAGTTATTCTGCTATGTACACAGTGTGTATTCAGCAGCGTTATACATAATTATATCCAGATTAACCTTTATTCTACATTTTCAAAAAATGAAACAGTTACCTGGCCGTGGTTTGAACCCAGGACCTCCAGCTTTGGTGTCTGCTACTCTACCCCTACAACATCCTTCCACAGCAATGACAAGGCATGGATGTAACCTTATTATGGCATAAACTTGTTTTTATTCAAACGTGGGTGTCAAGTCTTTGTGGATCGGGCATTACTGTGTGACATCTAAACCAACTATGTATTATGCTACAGGAGATGCAGAACCCCAAAACACATTAACCCCACCCAAAATGCTACATTCCAACTTCCAGTACTAGTAGTAGTAGTAGTAGTAGTAATAGTAGCAGAAGTAGTAATAGTAGTAGTAGTAGTGTTGGTAGTAGTGGGAGTGGTAGCAGTAGTAGCAGCAGTAGTTGTAATTGACCGGTTAATGAGTTGTGGGCAATTTAGTGTTGGCGTGTGTTTCATTAAAAGTTTCGAGATTTATCATTTCAAAACGGTTTCACGTATCCAAAATCCTTTAATAACTTTAGGTCGGGGTAGTCCATAGATGACCCAGAAAAAGTTTCGTGTGATTTGGCCAAACGGTCTAGGAGGAGCTCGCAAAAGTAGGTTTTTGATCAAATTCAAAATGGCGGAAAATCTACCAGACATAAATGGGCGTGGCCTAGTAGGTTAAATGCATGATGCTCCAGGGAAACCAGTAGATGTGGAATTTTGATTCTACAACTCGTGGTTCAGAAGTTATGGACCGACAAACGTGAAATTGGCTGTTATAGCGCCACCATCTGGTGGATTGGTGTAATTTTTTTACTCTGAGTAGTGGGTGATGTCGTGAACCTGTGTGGAAAGTTTGGGTGATGGGGGGTGTATGGTTTCTGAGATCCACACACTTTTAGGGCAGGAAAAGAACAAAAGTAAATACACAAAAGTTTAGACATTTATAATTTCAAAATGGTTTCACGTATCCAAAATCCTTTAAAGGGCCCATATTTTGCTAATATAATGTATTATTATTTTATTGTTGGCCTCCACTAGAGTAACTTATTGCATCAGTCATAGTTTAAAAAACTCAGTTTATCTTGTACTGGCTCTCACTGCCCCCTTCAGTTCACCCTCTGTCTGAAACGCTCTGTTTTTAGGTCCTGTCCTGTCCTAAAATACTCCAGGTGGGCAGCGCGAGGAGTTTTTGCGTTTGCAAACTTCTGCCCAGAGAGCTATCGCTGTAGAAGCGAGACTGTCTGTCTGTCTGTCTGACTATCTATCTATCTATCTATCTATCTATCTATCTATCTATCTATCTATCTATCTATCTATCTATCTATCTATCTATCTATCTATCTAGATAAGATAGATAAGATAAGATAGATAGATAGATAGATAGTCATGCATAACAGAAACAGACAGGCGATCTCTGCTATGGCTACTAAATTTGGTAGTTGTAAAAGAATTATATCAACGAGCAACGGATTGTCAAAACGAATTTGACCATCGATGAAAAACGTGACTTGGACATAAAGCAAGCTATCAATTGATTTATCAACATCCCCCTAGCTATCTACAGCTCCGCTAGGCCGGGCTGCACCCGGACATTTCCTTCGGTGGCTGGCCAAGCAGGGATTCTATTACCACGGCCTGCCATAACGTTACACCCTGCCCGGGGAGCTTCACACTAGCTAATGTAGCTAGTTAGCTAACTTCCCAAATGCTTGTGACTATAGTGTGCCTCTCCTAGCAAAGGCTACACGGACCAAACCAAAATGAGGACTTGGAGAAGTCATCAAGTTGGACTAACGTTACAAGTTCTGAAAATATGTGCCTTTCGTCATTCATCGGTTGTTCATATGTCTATAAGGCAGCTGTGCTGCTAGGCTAACATAATAGCAAGTGCTAACGTTACCCAGCCGGTAAGTAACGTTAGCGCTTCCTAGCAGCACATTGGACCGATGCTGGAATGAGACACATATTTTCAGAACTTACCACTTCAGTCCTACATCCTGGCTCACTTCCATGTCGTCTCCTTGTTTTTGCGGTCTGGAATCCGTTATTCCATGAGACTACTGTTGTAGTCCCAGACAGCCAGGCTAGAGAGAGCCTGGTGAGTGGTGACGCGGGTTACTGAAACACAGAACAGGGAAGAGAGGGGAAGGGTGGGAGCTAGCGTGCGCGCGCTGCGCGCCGGCCGGCGGCAACGCTTTGTTGCCAGGGTAACAAGTCCTTACTGACGTCACAAAAATTATGGTTCTCGCACAAAATCGCCATAAATCCATGTCATCTCGTCTACGAGAGTTCATAGGCGCGAGGGGTGGTTCATGGGGGTAACATTAAAACACTTTCACATATTTATTTGAAGCTTAGCCCATGTTTAATATGACCATCCAAGATTGTAACAACATATATATGATACAAAATTAAGAAATGCATAATATGACCCCTTTAATAACTTTAGGTCGGGTTAGTCCATAGATGTCCCAGAAGAATTTCCGTGTGATTTGGCCAAACGGTCTAGGAGGAGTTCGCAAAAGTAGGTTTTTGATCAAATTCAAAATGGCGGAAAATCTAGGCACACGCAAATGGGCGTGGCCTATATGGATAGATGCGTATTGATCCAGGGAATACAGCCGAAGTGGAATTTTGATTCTACGCCTCACGGTTCAGAAGATATGGACCATAACGCGAAATGGTCTGTTATAGCGCCACCATCTGGCCGATATATGGGTCATTTTTTGTTTCTGAGTAGTGAGGCACATTTACAATCTATGTGCCCAGTCTGGCTATGCTGAGCATTACAGTTTCTGCTGTACATACAGTTTTACCGGAGAAGAAGAAAAAAAAAAAATCAGAACAGATACAATAGGGATCCACGCACTTCGTGCTTGGACCCCTAATAATAATAATAATAATAATGTAAAATCTTTATTAGACTATTATAAAACCTCAAGTTTGCCATGTAGTTGGCAAACTACCCATATAGCCTATTTATTCCAGTGGGTGGAAGAAAAAGAAACAAGGCTAGGTCGTAACCTAGCATATGGCCAGCACGATAAAGCATTCACGAGCCTGTTGTTGTAGCAGGCAGCGAGCGGCTTTGTTAATGTGGAGGGATTTTGGTGACGTTCAAAGTTCTGATGATGTCATAGACATTGTGACATCATCAGTGACATAATTATTGACCGCTGTGTCCCAGCTTGGCCTTCTCTCCCATGCCTCGTGTGTGGGGGCGGGGGCGGGGGCCGGGGTGGGGGGCATCAGTGCTCTCCATCACTGGTCGAGGGATGCCGGTAGGTTAGAATAGCTTAGGTTAGGCGATAGATTAGCTACAGCCTAACTGTAGGCTGTAGACCTGTTATAGTGTTCAGGCTAAAATCAGACTAGAGCAGAATAGGACAAGGCTAGACAATTAGCTAGATTCCCTGTGTTCTAGTTAGCTCCGATTAATGGCTAGAGTAGTTAGATTGTCTGATTTGCTCCCCCCCCTTTTTCCTACTTTCTCCTCTCTCACACTCTAAAGCATGGCACTCATTCTACTCTAAAGCATGGCATCCCCTCCTTTCCCTGTTCTCTCCTCTTACTCTCTCTCATACTCCCCCTGCTCTCCCTCCCCACCTCCTCCCCTTCCTGAACTCTCCTTCCCCACTATTCTAAAGCATGGCACCCATTCTATTCTAAAGCATGGCACCCATTATCTTTCTCTTTCCCACTTCCCCTGCTCCTTCCCCACCTCTCCTTCCCTGCTCTCTCCTCCCCCACATTTCCCATTCCCCCACCTCCTCCCTTTCCCTGCTCTCTCCTCCCCCACATCATCCCGCTCTCCCTCCCTTCTCCTGCTCCCTCCTCTTCCCCCTTCCCCACCTCCTCCCCTTCCCTGCTCTCCCTCCCCACCTCCTCCCCTTCCTGAACTCTCCTTCCCCACTATTCTAAAGCATGGCGCCCATTCTATTCTAAAGCATGGCACCCATTATCTTTATCTTTCCCCCTTCCCCTGCTCCTTTCCCACCTCTCTTTCCCTGCTATCTCCTCCCCCACATTCCCCATTCCCTCCCCACCTTATCACTTTCCTGCTCTCTCCTCTCTCACATTCCACCTGCTCTCCCCCCTGCTCCCTCCCTCCCCGCCTCCTCCCTTTCCTGCCCCCACCTTTCAACTCTGTCTCCTCTCCACTCTGTCTACCTCTTAACTCTGTCTCCTCTCCACTCTGTCTACCTCTTAACTCTGTCTCCTCTCCACTCTGTCTACCTTTCAACTCTGTCTCCTCTCCACTCTGTCTACCTCTGAACTCTGTCTCCTCTCCCCTCTGTCCAGGCGCACGGGAAGCTATCTCCCACAAGGGGGGCTGACGCATATACCAGGACTTGCGAAGCGCGCCGCGCCGCACCAAGCACTTTGCGCGTGCACGTGCAAGGTGCGTGCACGCGCAAAGTGCGCTGCGCGGCGCGGCCTTGTGTGAGCATGCTGCATGAAGTTGGCACTTGTATTGCACATTGTCTTAAGTCAGCTGCGTCAGGAAGGTGCAGGGGCTGAGGCCGCCACCAGAGGGGGCTGCAGCCCCGGCAGCTCCCCACTTCCCACGCGGTTGCCTCTGTCTACCTCTTAACTCTGTCTCCTCTCCACTCTGTCTACCTTTCAACTCTATCTCCTCTCCACTCTGTCTACCTCTTAACTCTGTCTCCTCTCCACTCTGTCTACCTTTCAACTCTGTCTCCTCTCCACTCTGTCTACCTCTTAACTCTGTCTCCTCTCCACTCTGCCTACCTTTCAACTCTGTCTCCTCTCCACTCTGTCTACCTTTCAACTCTGTCTCCTCTCCACTCTGTCTACCTTTCAACTCTGTCTCCTCTCCACTCTGCCTACCTTTCAACTCTGTCTCCTCTCCACTCTGTCTACCTCTTAACTCTGTCTCCTCTCCACTCTGTCTACCTTTCAACTCTGTCTCCTCTCCACTCTGTCTACCTCTTAACTATGTCTCCTCTCCACTCTGTCTACCTCTTAACTCTGTCTCCTCTCCACTCTGTCTACCTTTCAACTCTGTCTCCTCTCCACTCTGTCTACCTCTTAACTCTGTCTCCTCTCCACTCTCAGTCTACCGACTCCCAACTGTCTCCTCTCCACTCTGTCTACCTTCCAACTCTGTCTCCTCTCCACTCTGTCTATCTCTTAACTCTGTCTCCTCTCCACTCTGTCTACCTTTCAACTCTATCTCCTCTCCACTCTCAGTCTACCTCTTAACTCTGTCTCCTCTCCACTCTGTCTACCTTTCAACTCTGTCTCCTCTCCACTCTGTCTACCTTTCAACTCTGTCTCCTCTCCACTCTGTCTACCTCTTAACTCTGTCTCCTCTCCACTCTCAGTCTACCGACTCCCAACTGTCTTCTCTCCCCTTTCAGTCTACCCAGGCTCTCAAATCTGTCTCCTCTCCACTCTGTCTACCCAGAGTCTCAAATGTCTCCACTTTCAGTCTACCCAGACTCTCAACTCTATCTCCTCTCCACTCTGTCTCCAGACTCCCAACTGTCTCCTCTCCGCTTTCAGTCTATCCAGACTCTCAACTCTGTCTCCTCTCCACTCTCAGTGTGTCTACCCAGACTCTCGACTGTCTCCACTCCACTCTGTCTACCCAGACTCTCAACTCTGTCTCCTCTCGACACTCAGTCTACCCAAACTCTCAACTCTGTCTCCTCCCGACTCTCAACTCTGTCTCCTTTCCACTCTGTCTACCCAGACTCGCAACTCTGTCTCCTCTCGACTCTATCTACGTAGACTCTCAACTCTGTCTCCTCTCGACGCTGTCTAAGCAGACTCTCACCTCTGTCTCCTCTCCACTCTGTCTATGCAGACTCGCAACTCTGTCTCCTCTCGACTCTGTCTACACAGACTCTCACCTCTGTCTCCTCTCCACTCTGTCTACGCAGACTCTCAACTCTGTCTCCTCTCAACTCTCAGTCTACGCAGACTCTCACCTGTCTCCTCTCCACTCTGTCTACGTAGACTCTCAACTCTGTCTCCTCTCGACTCTGTCTACGCAGACTCGCAACTCTGTCTCCTCTCGACTCTGTCTACGTAGACTCTCAACTCTGTCTCCTCTCGACTCTGTCTACGCAGACTTTCAACTCTGTCTCCTCTCGATTCAGTCTACCCAAACTCTCAACTCTGTCTCCTCTCGACTCTCAACTCTGTCTCCTTTCCACTCTGTCTACCCAGACTCGCAACTCTGTCTCCTCTCGACTCTATCTACGTAGACTCTCAACTCTGTCTCCTCTCGACGCTGTCTAAGCAGACTCTCACCTCTGTCTCCTCTCCACTCTGTCTATGCAGACTCGCAACTCTGTCTCCTCTCGACTCTGTCTACGTAGACTCTCAACTCTCTCTCCTCTCGACGCTGTCTAAACAGACTCTCACCTCTGTCTCCTCTCCACTCTGTCTACGCAGACTCGCAACTCTTTCTTCTCTCGACTCTGTCTACGTAGACTCTCAACTCTGTCTCCTCTCGACTCTGTCTACGCAGACTCTCAACTCTGTCTGCTCTCAACTCTCAGTCTATGCAGACTCTCAACTCTGTCTCCTCTCGACTCTCAGTCTATGCAGACTCTCAACTCTGTCTCCTCTCGACTCTCAGTATACGCAGACTCTCAACTCTGTCTCCTCTTGACTCTGTCTCCTCTCGACTCAGTCTACCTGCGGCTGCAATCAAATATCTTGGCCCAGAATCCGGATAGTGAAGGGCAAAACCAGAAAGCATGGGATAGTGTACCCTCTAACACCCGACAGCTATCACATAGTGGTGAGACAGAAGGGTATATCTTGTGCAACCTAGACTTGGAATAACGTAGACCAGGGGTTCCCAAACTTTAGAATGCCCCGGCTCACTTTGAAATCTGAAAATCTTCCGGGGGCCCACCCAACCGTTTAATCACAACTCTGATCAACACAAAAGACTAAGATGGTGTATTTCCCGATATGTTTTTTATAGTTTTTTTTCCCATTAACAGAGCATGTGAATTTGGGCATAAGTGAAATTAATAATCCATCCATATCCACACACAAAAACATTTAGGCAAAATACCCAAAAGCAGATTGCCAACATTTTCTCCCCCCTTACTCATCAGAAGTATTTGCATGCATAACACATTTGTTGAGACAAAATGTGATGAGCAACAACAGAAGAAATCAATCCACAAACTATTAATGCTATGCTGTGAAAAATGCCATCTTATCTGTTTAAAATACATACTACAGCATGCTTTGGGACGCGTCATCAGTGATGTTAGCTGGGGTCGTAAGGTGTTTCGGGTCTGTCAACATCATACACTCTCGCCCAGTAGACCCAGCTGAGGCCGATTAAGACCCCGACCCGCATCCCAGAAGCAGCCGCTCACGTATCAGCCCTCCTACTCTGTCTGCAACGTTGCCCGTGGAAGGGCTGATCACGCCAAATCTGCTGCAATAGAGCTAGTGCTACATGGCAGCATTGCAAGACCATTCGGTGCATGGAGGGTCTAAGGCCCTGTGGGTGACTCCCGGCCGCGCTCCTCCTCCGTCTCACCAGACCCTCCGGGGGCAAAGGCATCCAGAGGCAGAGAGGATGCCTCAAGGACGCCTCAAGAAGGCCTGTGCGCTGCACGTCATTCGCCTGCGCCGAGCACCTTGCTCTAGCCTGAAGGACCCCAGGCCGCGCCGATCTTTGCACAGATTTTCAGGAGGCTAATCCGTAGCGTTTGTGGATTTCTCCCTCACGAGAGAGCCAGGCTGGGGTGCTAAACCCATCCCGTACCGGATGACGTCTCTCCGACCGTCAACTGTCTCTCCAGCTTGTCACCAAACTATACTTGGTTGTCACCTAGTCTATTCCTAAGTGTCACTGGGCTGGCCAGGGGAGCCAGGATTCTATGTTTAAAATACATACTACAGCATGCGCTGGGACGCGTCATCAGTGATGTTAGCTGGGGTCGTAAGGTGTTTCGGGTCTGTCAACATCATACACACTCACCGGATAAAAAAGTTTTAGGTGCAAGGCACAGGAGTTTCCATAGAGCAGTAGAGAGAAGGAGCCAGCACTCGAAAATGTCCTTTTGACGGTTTTATTCCTGTTTCAAACAACAACGTACGCATTTCAGCAAGAAACTCACCCAACTCCCTCTCTTCTACCGTCCTCTCCTTGCTTCCCTCAGCCGAGCAATTTGCTCTCCTGTCCACTGACGAGGCTTCCACCACTCTTCTATCCTCTCTCTCCTCTGCTCTTGATTCTCTCTGCCCACTCACCACTAAGCCTGCCCGATCTTCTCCCCCTTCTCCTTGGCTGACTGAATCTCTGCAAACTTATCAAACTGAGCTTTGGGCAGCTGAGAGAAAATGGAGAAAATCACATCACCGTGAAGATCTCTCTTCCTACCACCTTATCCACTCCAACTTCACCTCTGCTGTCTCCAAAGCAAAAACCTCCTTCTTCATCTCTGAAATCCAGTCCTCTGCATCCAACCCCAGTAAACTGTTCTCCACCTTCTCCACGCTCTTCAACCCTCCCTCCCCTCCGCCTCCCTCCTCCCTCTCTGCTGATGATTTTGTAACCTTCTTAACTAAAAAGGTGGATGACATCAGCTCCTCCTTCCATCCTCCAGGCACCCTCACTAACACTCCCGACTCCAATCCTGCTTCCCGGCCCCCTGTCCCTGGATTTCCTTCCTTCTCTCCCCTTTCTCCCGATGAAGTGCTTAAACTCATCAGCTCGAACCGAGCCACTTACTGCCCCCTCGATCCTATCCCTTCCTCTCTCCTCCAAACCATCTCACCTAACATATCTCCCTTCCTCACTACCTTCATAAACTCCTCTCTGTCCTCTGGTCTTGTTCTGCCTGCTCTAAAGACTGCAAGAGTCAAGCCTCTGCTTAAGAAACCCTCCCTTGACCCTACTGCTATTCAGAACTACAGACCTGTCTCTCTTCTCTCATTCCTTTCCAAAACCCTCGAACGAGCAGCGTCCGAACAACTTTCTCTCTATCTCTCCCAAAATGACCTCCTGGACCCTCTGCAGTCCGGTTTCAAGGCTTCTCACTCCACTGAGACAGCTCTTCTTGCAGTCACAGAGGCCCTTCACACTGCTAAGGCCTCATCCCTCTCCTCTGTCCTTGTCCTCCTTGACCTGTCTGCTGCCTTTGATACAGTCAACCACCAAATCCTTCTTTCCACTCTGTCTGACCTCGGCATTTCAGGTTCTGCACTCTCCTGGTTTGCTTCCTACCTCTCGAACCGCTCATACCAGGTCTCATGGAGAGGGTCCCTCTCCAGATCCTGTCCTCTTACCACCGGTGTCCCCCAGGGCTCAGTCCTGGGCCCCTTACTTTTCCTTCTCTATATCAGATCTCTTGCCTATGTGATCTCTTCTCATGGCTTTTCTTATCACTGCTATGCTGATGACACCCAGCTTTTCCTTTCCTTCCCCCCCTCCAACACTCAAATCGAGGCTCGCATCTCTGCATGCCTCAAAGACATTGGCGACTGGATGTCTGCCCACCACCTCAAGCTCAACCTTGACAGAGCTACTCTTCCTCCCAGGGAAAGACTGCCCTCTCGCAGATCTCTCCATCTCCATTGACAACACCACTGTACTTCCCTCCCAAACAGCTAAGAACCTTGGGGTGATCCTTGACAACCAGCTGTCTTGCTCAGCCAACATAGCTGCCAGTGGCCTGCCGTCCATTAGGCGAACTAGGCAAATGCTAGGGGCGCTTGAGCCGTTAGAGGCGCCAGAGAGGGTAAAAATCTTTATTTTTTATTTTTTTACAAATACTTTTCATGATAATAGGCCTACTATTATTTTACAATAGTAGACAAAAAATAAGCAGAACAACGTCTTAACACGTTCACTGCCATTGGCGAGTTGACTCGTCAAAAAAAATCCAACGGTTGACTGCCATTGGCGAGTTGACTCGTCAAACTGTTTTTTCAGTGGTTTCCACTAGCTGGCGCCCTTGGGCAATAGGTGAATGTGGATCCGACCTCTCCCGCTGCCCCGGAAGTACTCTAACAAATATTTGTATATAAGGAAGGCGGGATCCTTTGTTCGGGGTGGGTTGATAGTAGGTTGGTTAGATACAGAGAGAGACAGCAATACATAGCGATTTATAGATAGAGAATTTCAGCAATTTAGCAATTTATAGTCAGATTTAGAGCGAGTTGGTTAGCGTAGTTGATTTAGTTTGTTAGTTGTTAGTACAGTAGTAGTGTTTAGTATAGTCTTTATAGTAGATTTAGTTTAGATAGTTAGTTAGCGCGTATTTACAGTTAGTGTTCATTGTAGTTAGCTTAGCTCATTTAGCGTTAGCGTTAGCGTCAGTTCATTTTAGTATTTCGCATTTATTCTAGTTCAGTTTGATCGAGTTGGTAGCCGGTAGATTAGCCTTATTTCAGTTCAGTTTGATCTAGTCGTAGCAGTAGTTGTTTTATTTCAGTTTTTAGTTTAGTTGGGAGTGGGTACGTGTTTGTGCCATGCCGGCCAAACGCAAGCGGTCTTCGGCCAAACGCAAGCGATCGGCGGATCAGCGATCATTGCTCGATTTCTTTTCCGTCCGAAATGAGCTTGTGCCGGAGACCGATTCCGAGGTCTCGGATGAAGAACGGGGTGAGCCCATGCATGTCGCGGCTGCGGCTGCTGGGCTGACTGAGTCCGAGTCGAGTGACCTCACGTCTTCCCCAGACGCGGAGGATTCTGAAGAAGAATGGGCCCCGTCCAGGAGCGAAGCTCCACAGAGCAGTGGTAAGACGATGTTTGAGATGACTTGTGTAACTTGTGTAAATGTAATTACTATGACTGTACAAAAGCCAGCAGTCAGTCAATTCATTTTACTGAATTTCAGACTCTGAAGATGAGCCTGTAGCCAGCTGTAGCGGTACAGCATCTGGTGCCACAGCCTCTGGTGCCAGGAAAATGGGTAAGATCACACTTCAGAATCAGGTTTATTTTCACATCACAGGTTCCAGCCAGAATTCCAGAAATTCTAGAACTCCAGAATTCAGTACCACACATATAAAAAACACTATTTTATGGTAATTATGTATTTCTATAATTTGCAGATGGAGCTGGAAGTGGGAAACGTCCTCAGCCTGCAGGTCCTCCTGAGTGGTGTGACATTGACTGGGAGCCAACCCACATCCCCTTCACAGCAGAACCGGGTCCGCATAGTGGTGGTGCTGCTCAACCAGTGGACTTCTTCCAGCTCTTCCTGAACGATGAGCTGCTCCAGGACATTGTAGTCCAAACTAACCTGTATGCCCACCAGTGCATCAGTCAGGTCAGTGAGGCTCTGCCACATTCAAGGCTTGGGAGGTGGAAGGACACTACAGTGGCAGAAATCAAGAGCTTCTTGGGACTATATTTCCTCACTGGGATCGTCAAGAAGCCTGAACTGTCCATGTACTGGTCCACAAATGAACTGCTTGCTACCTCCCACTTCAACAGAACCATGTCTCGCAACCGCTTTCAACTCCTAACACGATTCCTCCATTTCAGTGACAATGATGATGTTGACGATGCAGACAGGTTGTTCAAGGTCCGGTCAGTTTTGAATGACCTGTTAGAAAAGTTCAGAGCCATGTTCACACCAAGTCAAAACATCAGTATTGATGAGGGGATGCTCCTGTGGCGTGGGCGGTTGGCCTTCAAAGTGTACAACCCACAGAAACCCATAAAGTATGGGATAAAGTCGTACATACTCTGTGACTCCCAGACAGGTTACTGCTACAGTATGAAGCCCTACTGTGGTGAGCGGTCCTCCCTAGGCGAGACGGTGGAGTTCCTCCTCGGGGACTTGGCAGGGCAGGGTTACCACTTATACATGGACAACTATTACAACTCTGTTGCAATGTGTGCACAGCTGCTGAAGTGTCA
The DNA here is from genome assembly GCF_964638095.1 of Poromitra crassiceps. NCBI lineage: Eukaryota > Metazoa > Chordata > Actinopteri > Beryciformes > Melamphaidae > Poromitra > Poromitra crassiceps. Next base: position 47,420,418 of record NC_139623.1, read on the forward strand.
GACCCATGTCTGTGGCACTCTGAGGAGGAACAGGGGCGAGCCACCTGCTACCAAGGTTACCAACCACACCGTGAAGATGGGGGAAACGGTCATGCGCCACAATGGTGGCACCATGGTTCTGGCCTGGCGCGACAAACGAATCGTGAAAATGGTTTCCACTATGCACGACGACACGATGGAGACAGTGCAGGTCAGGCAGAAAGGCAGCAGAGAGAGGGTCCCACATGCAAAACCCAAGTGCGTTGTAGACTACAACAAGTACATGAATGGGGTAGACGCGGGGCGGAGGAGGAGGAGGAGGAGGAGGTGGGGGGTGGGGGGCAGTGACCAACCTGCAACCATGCCCCGGGCACCATACCTGGACCCTCAAAGCAGGCTGCAGGTCAATCTAGCGGGCCATGTACTGGCCATGATACCAGCCACACGCAAAAAAGATGGCCCAACGAAGAGGTGTAGGGTTTGTGCAAGGAATCATGTTAGAAGCGAGACACGCTACTATTGTGTCGAATGTAGGGTCCCATTACACAGGGCTCACTGCTATGAGGTGTACCACTCGATGAAGAACTATGCTCAGTGGTGCTGAGTAGGCATGGGTCGTAAAAAAAAAAAAAAACTGCCAGGGAGGTTTTGTTTTTGATGCTCTTTGTTTGATTGTTTGCTAGCTAGCAGGAATACATAAAAAGCACCTGCCGATTTTCATGTAACTTTGTGGATGGGTGTAACATGGGCCAAGGAAGTACCCATTACATTTTGGAGCAGTTCTGGATTCGGTGTACGAGCCCAAACCGGTTTGATCACAAACCGAAAAAACCTATATATAAAAAAAAAAAAAAGCTGAGTGACCTGTGGTCTGCTCTTGTTTTGTATTTATTTTGACATTTATTTATTTTATTATTGTATTATTCCTCTATTATTGAAAACAACTATTGTTCAGATGTCTGATGTCTCACTGATGCCAAAAATAAATGGTTAAAGTGACTGTTCTGCCTGTTTGATTGAATTTCACAAATCTGCATTTTTCTCAGCTTTCCTTCTCAGACGCTGAAACCATGCTGTATTCAACGGCTAATATCTACATAACAGAACATGATAAAAACTAACTCTTTTAGACAGAGAAAGCACACATTCTATTAGTTCTTTTTAGATGATTTGTGTTCACGAAGTCCTAGCAGAAAATAATCCTCGGCTCTTGTAAGATGAGCCAGAATCCTCAAAAAAACCCTTGGCAGAAGCTACCTACAGTATTGAAAAAACGGCTGGCAGTGAATGTTTTAAGTCTTTAAATAATAGTGAAATAATTTTTCTAATTCTGGCTTTCTGGCTGCCTGGGCTACAGCACTTTCACCATGGTCCCTAACCCATACCACCCCACCCCCTGCGCGGCCGCGCCCCCTTCTACCTGCTCGGAGCTTTTTCCCAGGGTGGGGGAATGGAGCTGGAAGGTGAGTGCTGAGGGTGCTGCAGCACCCCCTGGTGGCAAGAAATGGGATTTTCGAAATTGTTGGATTTGGCTGTCTTGTGTTTATACCACCAACAAGATGCATTAAAAAACAGTGCTTCCCAGCTCTAATCTTATTTCATACGCTCTCTCTTCAAAAGTGTTTGATTTTCATCATAATCTGGTTTTCCATAATAATAATAATAAGTTCAGTGTTTATGCCTGTGTTGCTGTCTGTTGTAGTGTAAAATGACTAAAGGGAGAGCAGGTGCTTACATGAAAGTGAGTGAGAAAAGGAGAAGATACTGAATAATGACAACACAACAGTATAATTCTAATGTTAATTTAAAATTAAATATTCTTCTAAATATGGATGAAAGTCCAAAAAACGTAGGGGGTTCCTTACAGCACCCCCTACCTAAAAGTACTTCCAGCACCACTGGCCGGGAGGGCGATTCTGAACCTGCACTGCAGTGGTGGAATTAGCTGTGATATAATTTTTTTTATATTTTCTTTGGGGGAGGGGGGAGGGGGGGCACCAGCAAAAATCTTGCCTAGGGCACCAACTGATAGCTGCGACAGCACGCTCCTGTAGGTTCTCTCTCTACAACATCCGCAAAATCCGTCCCTTTCTCACAAGAGAAGCGACTCAACTCCTGGTCCAGTCTCTTATCATCTCCCGCCTGGACTACTGCAACGTGCTCCTGGCCGGCCTACCTGCCACCGACATCCGACCGCTTCAGCTCATTCAGAACGCTGCAGCCCGTCTGGTATTCAACCAACCCAAATTCTCTCACGTCACTCCTCTCTTCCAGGACCTCCACTGGCTTCCCATCTCGGCCCGCATCAAATTCAAGACACTGGTACTGGCCTACAGGGCTGTACACCAGTCAGCTCCCCTGTACCTGCAATCTATGGTCAGGTTCCAAACCTCTCAGCGCTCCCTTCGCTCCTCCACCAGTGTAGGTCGCCTCGCCCCTCCTTCGCTACGGGGGCTCAAAAGTCGCTCATCCCGATCTCGACTCTTCTCGTCCCTGGCACCTCAATGGTGGAACGAGCTTCCACCTTCGGTCAGGACAGCTGAATCACTGCCGATCTTTCGGAAAAGACTAAAGACACACCTTTTCAGGCTCCAACTGGGCCCTTCTTGATCTAACTTCGTTCTCTCTCTTTCTAAAAAAAAAAAAAAGAAACTAACCTAAACTTGTACCACTAACCTAAACTTGTACCACTGTTCCTTCAGAAGTTGTAGTTGTCATAGACTGTGCTCCATAGTTGATTGCTTTTGGATAAAAAAAGCGTCTGCCAAATGACGTAATGTAATGTAAAAATGTAATGTAAGCCTTCGTCAGCGTTGTGCTGTGTAAGCCGGAAAAGGGCGTATAAATACAGCCAGACAGGAAGTACAATCAATTAGTATAGAAAAAAATATATATTCAAAAAGTGCTTTATGCATCGATGAGATATAATAGAATACAACCCAGCATAGTACAATATAGTATAATGTACAGTATATATATAATTATAAAACGGCTCTCTCAAATCAAGCAATCTGATTGGTTCACAGCCATTGTATAATTCCAGTAACCGAGTTCAATAACCCATGGCCATGGGGTATTGGTTGCCATGGCAACTCTCTTAAGAGAGTAATAATAAGGCTTACCTCAAATGACAACGTAGAAAAAAAAATGGCGGAGACAGCTGTCAGATCCTTGTGAATCGATCTTCGCTTATAACTTTACTAATACTTCGCAGAAAATGATGTTTTGTACAAGAATAGATGCGGGCTAATGTCTTCTTTGCAAAAGAAAGGCTGTTAACCCCGCATTTAACTCCGCATTTAACCCCGTAACGTTAGTTGGTGTCAGCTTTGCAGAGAGCATTCAGCTTCTCAACAAGCGCTGAGAATGCAGCGCTGCTGCTCGAGCTGCCTGTCGGGGTTTCCAGAAAAATCTCAGCTACTCAGCAAGCGCCAGGATTGGCCAATGTCAACTTCAGTCTCCAGAACGATCCAATCAAATCACCCGCATGTTCTTGCGGTCCCGCCTTACAGTAGTGTTTCAACTGACTCTATCAGAATGACATGCCAGTCGGAGTCGGACTTATAGTATTATTATTATTATTATATTATCATACTTGGAAACCGTTTTATAAAAGCAATATAGCACTCGAGCAGCGTGTGTTGTGGAATATATCCCGCTGATAAACTGTTGTTATCCCACGAGGCCGCAGGCTGATATCCCGTTTATCAGCGGGATATATTCACCACAACACACTTGCTCTCGTGATATATTGCTTAATTATATCATATTAGAAGCACAGACCACAGCCTCGAAAGAACGACCTGTTGTCTTCAAAGCGACAGCAGGAGAGAGATAAAAATAAAACAAGGACTGGACTTTGTAAGTATAAATTTAAAATAATAAAATAAACAGTCAAGGAAACAGTCCCGTTGTCTTCAAAGTGACAAGACAGGAAGGAGAAAACCATGACTGGCACACATGTAGGCTATAGATTTAAGATAGTGACAATTCAAATACACAAAATACAATATGAGAAATGCTTTTACAGAAAGCAGCCCAACAGTAATTCTTCATTTAGCCCTTTCAGGTGTTCTGACTGGAGTGTGTGGATCCAAAACTATAAGGCTCGGTCCCTATCGCCAGCTCTTTTTAAGGGGCTGACAACCTCTATTCCCTGAAACCTGAGTGTACACTGTACACACATCATGGCCCATAGAATTAAAATGTCTAGCCACAGATGACTTTTCATCTCTGTTTCTAATGCTACTTTTGTGTTCACAAATGCAAGTTTTGAGTTCCCTTCGATTCTTGCCCACATAAATATTGGAACAGGAACACTTTAGCAGATAAACCACAAATTTAGTTTTACAAGAAATTCTATTATTAATGTGGTATTTTTTACCAGAATGGGGGTAGGTAAAAAATTCCCCTCTGATCATAGCATTACATTGAACACAATTGCCGCAAGGAAAATTACCAGTTGGCAAGTTTGATAAAAAATGTGTGGGGCGTGTGTAACAATCTGCTTTAACTAGAGCATCTCTCAGGTTCCTAGCACGTTTCTGTGCAAAAATGGGGGGCTTCTCAAACACGTGGCCCACCAGGGGGTCACTGTGTAGGATGTGCCAATGTTTGAGAATGGTTTTCTTAATGTCCAATGAGGCAGGAGAAAAGGTAGTAGCACAAACAATATTAGACTTCCTCACAGAAGGGGCTTTAGGTGTTAGCAGGTCCTGAGGCCCCTAACCCTCTGCAAGCACTTACTAAGGTTTTGGTTATCATACCCTTTGACCAAGAACCGTTCACATAGTTCAGAGGCTTGTTCCTCAAAAGTGCTATCAGTACTACAAATTCTCCTCATTCTCAGGAGCTGGCTATAAGGTAAACCTTTCTTGAGACTGGGGGGATGGAAGCTGGAGAAGTCTAGGAAGCTGTTTCTGTCGGTTTGTTTTCTATAAACCTTAGTCATAAGATGTTCAGATTTAGTAACCAAAACATCTAAAAATGAAATTGATTCTAAACTGTGATCTAAAGTAAATTAAATAGAAGGCAGTCTGGAGTTAATGTATACCTTGAATTCTTCCAGTTTGAGTTGAGAGATCCCGTGAAGATGAAAAAAATATCATCTATGAATCTCAACCAGCAATGTAACAATTCTGAGAATGGATTATTTTGATACACGAAATCTTCTTCAAACTTCCCCATAAATATATTTGCATAATTGGGCGAACAGGGACTTCCCATACTCACACCTTGGCATTGAAGATAATGTATAAAGCAAGCACGTGGGTCCTTGGCCAACAGGATTGTCCCTTAAAGTCGAGCTGCATATTATACAGCAGGGCTATTCAATTAAATTGTTCAGGGGGCCACATTGTCAGAAACCTAAGGGGCCGGGGGCTGGACCATTCCCCGAGCTATTAATCCCATTCTATGTACACTTGACACAATGCACCACCACATTTTCAAAACTTTAATTTCACTACATTGCAAAAGTAGCTTAATTTAAATTGAAAAGTGCTTTAAATTTCTGTGCAACAAAAGCTGTGTTAAAGCACCAAAAGTAAAAACATATTTGAAAAAAATCTAAGCATTCTACAACACATGTCAGCCATTTGAAATATAATTTAGTCAATTCTGACATCTCTTACCTATAGCTACACTACAGCATTTATAGTGCATCAGGAAAGGAAGACAACTGTAAACATTTATTGTTTAGAACCTAGCACAGTATTAAATACTGAGTATCTCATGAAAAACTATTAATATTGCATCTTTTGTGTTTAGCTAACGTCACAGCATTGTAACATTTAGTGCAGCAAGAAAGGAAAACTACTGTAAAAATTGTAACCATTCTTGTTTAGAACTAGCTACATCACACATCTCCTGAAAAACCATTTATAATGCACTTTCTTGATTAGCTACATCACACCGCCATCTCCTGAAAAAACATTAATATTGCACCTTTCTTGTGGCTATACATCACAGGAAAACATTTATAGTGCATCTGACTTGTTTATTGATGTAAATTCCCTGCACATTAATGCCTATTTAACTTAGCCTGTAAATTTCATGTACATTCAATGTAAACTCTTATTATATCTAACTCTGACTGTAAATTAATGTAAATCCACTGCCTATTTAAGATATATTTAACTCAGTCTGTAAATCTCATGTAAATCCAACGTAAGGGTTAGGGTTAGGCATTCATATTTATCATCCACAGAACACTTCACCACTCATGTACATATTGTATATATTGACTCGATTTGATTTGATTTGATTGCACTTGCAACCTTGCGATTGCCGTTAGTGATCTTCCTACTTCTTATCCCTGTATATTGATGTAACCGCTACGCTGCATACAGTTTGAGTTGAGACAAATTCCTCGTATGTAACTTCCATACTGTGGCAATAAAATTGATTCTGATTCTGATTCTGATTCTGATTTAGCTCACTTTAGCTACATCACATCTGAAAAACAACCAGTCGGGTGTAATAAGTAAATTAAGTTTAATTATTATTATTGTTATATTTTTATTTTTTAAGAACTCATCCAGGGGCCGGTCTGACTTGATTGGCAGGCTGGATTTTGCCTGCGGGCGGCCAGTTGAATATGTCAATATACAGCATGTCCTGCATTCAAATGTATTTTTTTCCTGATATATCTCAATTTAGACAAATTCAATTTCATTCTATTTTCACTTTTCACTTGAGCAGATCTGTGAATCAATAGCAATTCCTAAGTATTTGAGCTCATGTAGGCCTACCCCTTCCAGCTTCCACTTCCAATACAAGCAGACATCATGTTGGAAAATAACATTCCATCCAGTTAGACAAATTAACCACAGCATACTGTTTTAGCATGCACATGCACAACTGCATACTGTACATCTGACAAGTCACATTAGATGGACAATTAGCTGACAGGTTGTTTAAATATAAAGACTAAACAACAAAAGCCCCACAACTGAACATTGAGGTAGACTATCACAAGTTACAAATGTGGTGCTGTTTTCTCTACCACACTGCCCCCCCCCCCCCCCACACACACACACACACACACACACACATACACATACACACACACACACACACACACACACAAAAATTACAGGAGGATTTTTTTTTAAGTTTCCAATAACAGGAGGGGGAAAAAAATAGTTTCCATCTTGAGAAAAGATTTTCGCGAATAAAGTCGAAATTTCGTGAATAAAGTCGAAATTTAAGCACCAGGCAGAAGAAAAAATAAATCAGGAGCAAGTTTTTATTTATTTATTTAAAGAATAAAGTCAAAATGTTGAGATTAAAGTCGAGATTTTGTGAATAAAGTTGAAATACTGTAACGAGAATAAAGACGAAATGTTGAGAATAAAGTCTAAATGTATCATTGCCCCTGGAGCATTATCTCCAAAGACCAGACAGGCTAATAGCGCACTCAATCGCGTTCTTAGTAGTTCTTAGCCTCTCTGGTCCATTTGGATTACCAGGGGCACAACATGTCTTAAGACCAGAGAGGCTAAAAGCTAGGCTAGGCTGGGCCTAGACACCCAAGCCAGCCACCCCCACCACCAGGCTGCCACTACCCAGGCTAAGAGCCCCTCTCCCGGCCCCAGACACCCAGGGCAGCCACCCCCACCTCCAGGCTGCCAAAAAAAAAGAAAAATCAACTCCATCAAAAGAAGTTATAGGAGAGCACCGCCCACAGTGTATAGTCTATATACTGTACATAGCTCAGTCTCCGACTCAGTCAGTGGTAGGCTATATCCTGAGTTTTTGAAGTGTTGCTATATTGATCGCAATGCCATATGACTTCAGTTTATCGTACCCACCCATCCATATGCCAGAGCGCATTGGGACCTTTGCAGTGACAATGCATGTGTCTTACTAATTAATGCTACGTTTTGTACGTTAATAGTAACGTATAAAACGTTATGTTAGGAGTAACATATCTCCTGAGCTTATAATGGTAACGTTAACATATTACTGTGAGAATATTGCTGATAATCAGTTGTTCAACCTAAGATATTGCAATAACATAAGCCAAATGTTGGCTTATGTTATAAGTTATATGTTATAAATATAATGCTGACAGATTTGAGACTTTGAGAGATTTACTTTGAACCATTTGGTATGTCTATCTGCCAGCGTGTTTTTGTCAATAAACATTGCCAACAAAGAACCTTGTTGTGTAGGCTATGTACTAAGGTAAATCATGTACCCGAATGTACCGCAAATATCACAGAACAAGCCCATTATAGTTGTCTGGTCAGAGAAGGCAGGTAGTTAATAAGATGTGATATAAAGATCTTTGATGTCGAGTGAACCAGCTTGGACCAAATGATGAGGAAGAAGAATGTGAAGATGGAGAACCAACCGACTGCTTCAAATCAACAAATTATTTATATTGATTGAAATATGGTTATCTGTAACAATTCGGCATACACAAAGGCTACACCATGCAACATATATTTCGATATAATTCAAACTTTAAGAATGGTTTATTTTCCACCATGGTGGGCTGGACTGCTGTGCGGTTACCTATATTTGTGTCAAGTGTTGCTTGGTAGATTATCTATATATGCCTAATTTACCAGAAGACATATTCATGCAAGACCTTAGGCTATGTTGAGTTCTATCGATCCAATAAAGTATGTTTTCAAATAAGGATGACATATTAAATTGCTGAGCTTGGCGGATGCCTCAAGACAAGTGTGTATCATCTTTAAATGTCCAATACCATACAGAAGAGCAAATTGAACAAACGACCAACAGCATTCAAGTCTGCAAAAACTTGTGATTATGTCACGTTAACATAACCTTATGATGCTTACTGTATAACATGGGCAGACCATTTAACGTTGCTTTACATACATACATTAGATAACGTTAAATGGTCCGCCATGTTATGAGCGTCACGTTACATGTATGCCATATATACAGTTACGTGTGTCTACTAACATTATTAAAATATCATAAAGTAACGCTATTTTCTGATAATTTTCTAAAGTATGACTTGGCACACCGGCCCGTTTCCCGTGTGGTTGGGACATATCCTCGCATCCTCCTGGAGCTCTCTCTCCCTCGCTTCTCTCTTCTCGCAGTACTGACACCTCCCTTCAGTGCAGGGGCGTCGTGACAGGGCGTCTGCGTTGATATGGCGTGCTCCGGCCCTGTGCTCGATGGTGAAGTTGTAGTCCGCTAGCTTTTCCAGCCAGCGACACACCTGCCCCTCTGGTTGTCGGAAGGACCACAGCCACTGCAAGGCTGAGTGGTCAGTCCTGATGGTGAATTGAGGCAGACCCAGGAGGTAGTAACGGAAGTGCTGTAGTGCCTCCACGACGGCGAGGAGCTCCCGGCGGGTGACGCAGTAGTTCCGCTCCGCTTTATCGAACGTTTTGCTGAAGTACGCCACCACTCTCTCCCCGTCTGGCCCCACCTGGGACAGCACGGCTCCCATACCCCCGTTGCTGGCGTCAGTGTCCAGTAGGAACGGCAGGGTGCGGTGTGGTGCTCTGAGCACAGGGGCCTCCGTCAGCGCCTTCTTGAGGGAGTCAAACGCCTGCTGGCATTCTGACGTCCAGTGGAAGTCGTTGTTCTTTTCTTTCAGTCGGAACAGGGGCTCTGCGATTTTAGAAAATCCCTTTACGAATCTCCTATAGTATGAGGCGAGCCCCACGAAGTTCTCGAGCTGTCCCTTGTCCCCGGGGGTGGGCCACTCCCCTACCGCCCGTGTCTTCTCCTTTAGTGTGCGGATGCCCCCTGCGCCAATGCCGTGCCCCAGGAACTCCACCTCTCGCTTCATGAAGTGGCACTTATCTGGGTGTAATTTCAGGCCCGCCCCCGCGATCTTCTCCAGCACCCTCCGTAGTGCCTCCAGTGCTGTCCGGAACGAGCTACCGTGTGCCAATATGTCATCCAAGTAGACGACACATTCTCTCTGGGGAATCTCCCCCAGCAGTTTCTCCATCAGTCTTTCAAACGTTGCTGGGGCGTTGCACAGCCCGAAAGGGAGGACTCGAAACTGCCACAGCCCTCTCTCAGTGCAGAAGGCAGTTTTCGGCTTGGCTTCATTACTGAGGGGCACCTGCCAGTAGCCACTGCGCAGGTCTAGTGAGGAAAACCAGGAGGAGTCCCCCACCACATCTAGCAGTTCATCAATGATGGGCAACGGGTACGCGTCTTTCTTCGTCACTTTGTTCAGTGACCTATAGTCCACGCAGAACCTCATTTTGGAGCCCTGTTTCTTTTTTACCATCACCACCCCTGATGCCCACGGGCTGTCGGACGGCTCGATGATCCCCCCTCGCAGCATTACCTCAATGGCCTCATTCGCTGCTTCCTTATATGCTGCCGGGAGTCGACGGGGACGTGATCTGATGGGATACGCCCCCTCAGTATCTATCTGGTGCTGCACGAGGTGTGTACGGCCCAGTTCCTCGTCCGAAAGGGCGAAACTCTCCTTAAACTCTAACAGCAACTCTAACAGCTCCTCTTGCTCCTCGGGCTCTAACCCGCTACGGTTGCGTTCCCACATCTCTCTTATCGCCGCCACCCTCTCTTCCCCCCCGCTCGTCTTTGGCGTCTCTATCGACGGGGGTCCCAGTGGCGTAAAGGGGGCTGCCGTTGCCGACAGGGGCTGGCTAGTGGCCGGGGGAAGGGGCTGATCGTCGGGGGAGGGGTTGAGGGGAAATGAGGCTGGTGGCTCGGGGGCATAGCCCTGCGGGATGCTAGGGCCGGTGGGGGAGGAGCTATCACTGATGGACGGGAAAACTGCAGCGTCCCCGCATGTCTCCATAGCTCTCACCGTGAGTGGGTCTGTTCTCGGGGCTTGTGGGAGGGGCATTAACTTGACTGTGGGGCCGCCAGGGAAACACAGGGTGTTTTCCCCTAGGTTCATTATGCAGCGAGTAAACTTAAGAAAGTCTAAACCCTCCCCTTCATGGGAGCCAACTCACCGGTCACTGTCCGCAGTTCCTTCACTGTAGACTCCAACTGCACTCCCACCGGAACGAGCTCAGGTCTCAGTATCGTTGCAGTGGACCCGGTGTCCACTAGGGCCACATGCTGCACCCCCGCCAGGCTGACAGGGACGTAGCAGGACCCCAGAAATTTCCCCACCCTTGTCCACCCCACCACCATGTCCGATTCGGCGTTGTTCTCCGCTCCGGGGGAAAATGGAGCCTCACTCCTCCAGCTGTGCCATCAGGCTCCTTCTGCCGATGACCGGGCAGCATGGGACATGATACCGGGGGTCCGCTCCGTCCCTTCTACACGAACCCCGCGTCGTTTCCCCGCCCCCTCCCTCGCCTGCGGCATTCCCTTGCCAGATGTCCGGGGCGGTCACACTCCCAACAGCGCCTCACTTCCCGTTGCGGTGGTGTTGCACTGGGCGGAGATTGCAGCGTCACAGCCCGTATCAGCTCGGTCATCTGTTCTGTCAGCTTGTTCGCCCATGCTGGTTCGTCCTGGGCCGGGTTGTACTCCACTGTAGCCCTCACGGTGGGGTTGCCCCCCCCCCCCCCCGCGCTGTCCTCCACCGCCGCCGCCCCCATGATCTCTCTCTCTGATGCCAGCTCCAACGCCTCCGGCAGCGTCCTTGGGCGTGCCAGCTCGGTCTGGGCGCGCAGCCAAGGCGGGGTCAAAGCTCGGACAAACTGATCCCTGGTGAGTGCACTCTGCACCTCTGGTGACATTTCAGTATATGCCCTTCTTGATAGAGTCTCAATGTCATTAGCCAAACCACGCAGTGACTCGCCAGGCTGTCGGCGTCTGTTGCTCAGTTCGGCGCGTTGTATACTCGGCAGCTCACAACGCCCGAATCTCCTCTGCAGGGCCCCCACCAGTGCTCCATAGTCACCTCTTTCCCCATGGGCTTAGCATTAGCAAGCATGATGAGGCGTCATCCGCTAGGCACCTAGCTAGCTTCATTCCTTTCTCTTGCTTTGTCCAGCCCTCATCAGCCGCTATCAGTTCGAATTGGGCCTGAAACGCCTCCCAACTATGTTCACCGGTGTACCTCTGTGTCTTGGCGGGGGCCCACCCACTGTTCCTCGCTGGCGCTGGCTGCCCATGATCTCCACCGGCCTCCGCTGCTCCACGCACGGGCCCCCGTCCGCCCGCGGGGTCCGGCTCGGTGCTGAGTGCTGCCCGCTCGAAATCCTCCATCGTACGTCTGTATTCCTTCTTCACCCGTCTGTATTCCCCCTTTATGCTCGCCAGCGTATCCTTCCCCACGGACACCGAGGTTGTCTTAATCTTCGGTTTGGCTCCGTTCCCCTCCATCTCTCTCTCCTTTTTTTTTGTTACCGCGCGAGCAAGCGGCAAAGTTCGTAAATCCCACTTCTGGACACCAATGAAACGATCCGCTCCCGGGACCGTTACGTGAGGAAGAGAGGAGGCAACAGGCTTCGGTACAGGCTTTTTATTCACAGTTAGTTAACACTACAACTCTAGGCGGTTGTCACGCTCTAGCTAGCTACCGGCCTCCTAGCTTATCCAGACTCACGCAGGCATGCGCAGACCCGACCGGAAGAGGAAGTTTTCGCACTCATTCCCTTCCCCCCAGGAACCACCCTCCACATCAGTTCCTACCTAAACCCAGAGTCGCCACAGTATTATCAGCCAAAACAGGTAATCTGTTTTACTTTGAAAGCTGTCCCCGGAAGTCTTATATTTTGTTCCGGCTAGCTTGACACTGGTGTGGAAAAAGATGGCTGCTTCGGCGGCAACGGCGAGTTCTTCCCCCGGGTTGTGTCCAAGTTATGCCGTTATCTGCTCTTTCCTGGAGCGTTATGGAGCTCTGCTGGACCTACCGGAGCTCACCTTCCCTCAGCTGGAGCGATACCTCCGGGACACATCCTCAGGTAGGGCAGAGAAACACCACACCGCTAACGGGGAGGAGAGACTTCACCATTGCATTAACGATAGTGCTAACGTTACCGAGCTAGCAGGCTAGCAGCTAGCTAGTTGTGTGTGTTATTGTGTGGTTTTCTAACCTCGTTGTTTACTTAAATACAATTTACCACTGCCCCAGAGCTACAATTCGAAGTGGAAAATGTGCACATGCATAATTATATTCTTTTTCAGGTGTCAAGTGGCCGAATTATCCGAGCTTTTCTCGCAGCTTTGAGCTTTTAAATTGTGTTTAATTTTTTTTCGCCCAAGCAGCCTTTATCTGCTTTTGGACTCGTTGTAATACAACGCAGAAAGAAATGTGCATTGATGACAGTAATGACAGAGAGGAAGATTTTCTCATGGATTTGGTGAACACATTGTGATTTTAGATAGGCCTACTCAATCGAGAATTATGGCATTGCGTGAGATATGCATGCAATTGTGCGCTTTATTTACAGTTACAATATTTTGGCATAGTGGTTTGCTTGAGCTGTGTCAAGCCCTACAGAATTATATAGATAAAAAAATCGAACTTCCGGTTATACGTTTCAAAGTAATACTTTTTGAGGAATGCAATCTTTCACATAACATTATAGTTTTTGTATCTTGAAATAGTTGTAGTTTCACTATTTATTGAATCTGATTATACCTGAGACATTTTTCTTGTTATGTTTATCACTCAACTGTTATTTGTTTTTCCGATAGTGGGACATTTCCTACCTGTATTTTGAAAGCAAAAATCTCTTAACTTCCGTTTTTTTGTCGCTGGCACTTGCTAACTTGACTGAGCTTTTCGCTCTCGGTGCTTTGCGCATGCGTCCCCATTTCCCCATTGTGAAGTCTTCCTGATCGAGTATCTTGTAATTTACAGTGCACCTTGCATTCAGCTGCTCCATTGAAATGAACTGGCACAACAACCTGTTGATATTATTTTGTTTCATTCAATGTTTCAATGATATTATTTTATTTCAGTCGTCACATTAAAGTAGACTACTGCTGGGACTACTACAGCTCTTTTGCTTGTCGTTACGTACCGTTATGTCAAACTTAAAGAGCATGGTGCAGCTTGTCGTTACGTACCGTTATGTCAAACTTAAAGAGCATGGTGCAGGTTGGAGACCACATTGGGACTGGTATGTAGCAATAGGATTCTCTCTCTTAGTTTTTTCTACCCCTCCCCTCTCCACACTAGTGCTGCACGATGTGGGGAAAAGGTGCGATTGCAATTATTGTGGACAATATTGCGATTGCGATATAATAAAGAAATGGTATCTGGGGATGTGTCGGTATGAATTTTTGACGGTATGATAACCATGGACAAAAATACCACGGTATCGCAGTCGCAGACTAGTGTTGTCACAATACCAAAATTTTGACTTTGATACCGATACCAAGTTTAGTATCACGATACTCCATACCGATACGATACTCGATACTAGGGGTGTCACGGTACACTCAGTTCACGATACGATATGTATCACGATACTGGGTTCACGATAACGATACGATACGATACGATTTTAACAATATTTTTTTAAACTTGAATAATGACAATATATGACTGGAAAAGTAGTATTTTATTTGAAATGCACAAATACAAAACATGCTGTTGTGGGAAATTGTTATTACAATAACAACTAGAAAAAACATGAGATTGGAGATAAGGCTTATCTTGAAATAGAATGAGTTACACCGTCACTTAGATTTACTTTGAACTAAAAGGTTTCTCAGCAGTATAAATTCTCATTATGCATCTTCAAGACTTTTCTTAGTCTATTTTTTATGCATCTTCAGTTTTTCCTGTCAAGTAAACAGTTTTGCCAGAAACTCAATTGAATGGTTTCTCTCCTGTATAACTTCTCATGTGTCTCTTCAGAGACTTGTTCAACTGAACTACTTTCCACACATTGAACTTCAACAAACAAAGACGTTTCTTTGTCTATTTTTGAAGAAAAAAAAAAGAAAAAAAAAAATTGCGATATGAGATTTCATCTCAACAATACATATCGTGACGTTTTACTATCGCGAAATTTCGTGGGACGATATAATGTGACACCCCTACTCGATACTGATTCAATACCAAATAAATCAGAAACACAATTAAATTGTACAGGCCTGAACGAGGCCCCTGCCAGGCATGTTTTTTTTTTTACTAATCCATAAATGACTAATATGAATGAATAATGACATCACAGTCATTATTCTGTGATGTTAATATGATCCAAATCTGGCTTCAAACGGCCAAAATTTTGGTCGCCAGCGAGGGTCCCCCCTGCGGTCGGTTTAGGTTTTGAAGTCCCTCCAGGCCTGAAAAAATTTCTAGGGGAAACACTGGATAGTGTCACTTAACAGACATTTACATGAAAATCTTTGAGATGATCACTTTAATAAAAAAAAAGATATCAGATTTTTTTTAGTATGTATTAACAAATTCGAAATACATATCTGAATGAAATAAAAGTCTCCCCACACAAATATTGCTTTTTCACCCACAGCTCTATATTTTCACAACTTTAGAGTGACACCTAACGCTACTCTTCATAACTGATTGCAGATGTAAAAGTGAAACTCATGAAATGCCAAGATTCCCCCATGACATAAATGCATCTTAAATCTTGTCTCAAAAGAAGCAAAAAAGTAAAGCAAGACCAATCACGATAAATAAAGTAGGGTTGGGCGATTGGAGGAATATATTGCAGACTGATGATAGGCCTTTTTCACAGTGGCCATTTTGTGTCGAAAAGGCAGAGTAAACACAGGTGCAAGCTATTTTTCGGATCAGCAATAAATAAATAAATAGGCTATATCAGATTTTTTCTCTCAAAATTAGATTTTCGATTTGAATTTTTAATACTATTATACTTCTCTAACCATTTGTTGCCCTGCACAGCTCAAAAAATATTTTTTTCTCATGACACAATTTATGCTTTTACTCTGAAGGCAAAACAACCCAACTTCCTGTTTTAGGTGGCACTGCGCCTAACTTCCTGCCTGTTGCTTGCTAACGTAGTCACATGACACGGGTACAGACCAGACCGGGTGAGTCTGGAAACATAACGTTGATGCTACGTTATGCTACTCGGTGGCCCCACGTGTTGTTTTGTTGTTATGCGTCCAAGGCAACATTTCACCGTCCGGTGATAATGTGTTCGTGAAACGTGTGCGTGTGTGTGTGTGTGTGTGTGTGTGTGTGTGTGCGTGTTGTGGCTCGTGCTATCTTGTGCAGCGCGCAACATGCTGCTCGCATTCCTGTGCTTTTTCAGAGGTGTTGAAATAAGTTTGTTGTCTTTAGTAGCCACTAGCCACAGCCTTCAGAGAGACTTTACAGCGAAGGGATGAGGAAGCTCACTTGTGCTTGCCATGATGATGCCTGTCTGTGTCTGGCTGCGCTGCAGGCGTTCTCATACACTAACGTTAAACGTTGAATGAAACGAAGGGGGGGGGGGGGGGGGGGGGGGGGGGGGGGGACCAAGACGTTCCGAACCGTGTGCCGAACCGTGGGGGCTGATCCGTACGGGTCACGGATTATCCGTGATCCGTCCCAGCCCTAGTGCAAGCAAAACGGTAATGAGGGGTTCCAACTTCCATGACGTTGGCTGAGTCCACCGACTGTTGATTTTTGGGGAGATTTTTTCAGGCGATTGTTGTCATTTTAATTTACTGATTTAATTAAAGCGTGCACGAATATGACGGAGCGAGAGGGAAAGAGACAGAGCGAGAGAGAGACATGCGGCTCAGCTGTACACACACACACACACACACACACACACACACACACACAAGCGCCACACAGCGTCGAGCTGCACAGCAATGGGACTGGGACAGTCACAGAGAGCTTGGGGGACATTACACATTACTAAACTACAAATGCTCAAAGGAGCAGGAGCAGAAACAAGCGTTTGACACCGGTGCGCTCACCTGGGGAATACGACATGCAGGATGATTAGGAGCGATGCGTCCTCGCATTTAAAATAACTGACGAAGTCTGACTGAAACTTAAACGCAAAGTAGCCTGTAGAACAAATACCCGAGCTATGCGTCCTCTGATTTAAATTAACAGCCAAGGTCCGTCTGAAGCTGAACTGAAGCTACTCAAAGGAAGTAACACAAGCAGCCTGTAGATACTGAACATTATTTGACTGTTAGATTCATACACCTTTTCCGCTTAGCTCCACTCTCTCTGCCTGCCCGTCTGTCTCTCTGCCTGTCTGTCTGTTAGGGCTGGCACAGATCAGAAAACCCACAGTTCGGATTGCGTGACGGATTTTGAGCCACGGATCACGGGTTTTTCGGATCAGCAAAAAAATCTCAGATTTTTTCTCTCAAAATTAGATTTTCGATTTCGATTCGATTTTTTAAAGGGCCCATATTTTGCTAATATAATGTATTATTATTTTATTGTTGGCCTCCAGTAGAGTAACTTATTGCATCATTCATAGTTGAAAAAACTCAGTTTATCTTGTACTGGCTCTCACTGCCACCTTCAGTTCAGCCTCTGTATGAAACGCTCTGTTTTAGGTCCTGTCCTTGAACCCCCACCCTCCGGAAAATACTCCAGGAGGGCAGCGCGAGGAGTTTTTGTGTTTGGCCGCGGAACGTGATGCCCTGCTCGGCCAGCCGCCGAAGGAAATGTCCCGGCACAGCCCGGGCCGAGCGGAGCTAGGGGATAGATAGTAGGGCTGTGGCGATTCACTTATCTCCCGATTCGATACTATCACGATTCTTGGGTGCCGATTCGATTTATATTGCGATTCTTAAGTATTGCGATTCTACGATTATTGCGATTCGATATTACGATTTATTGCGATTTTTGTTTATTTTTTTCTTTTCTTTTTTCAGTTTGTTTGCTTTTTTACACTAGATTAGAACATGGGAAAAGTTGAATCATACACTAGAGACTGTATATTATATATCATGAGTAGGGCTGGGCGATATAGTTAAAAACAGGGGCGGACTGGGATCATAATTCAGGCCGGGCATTAGATACCAAGCAGGCCAGGCCGATATGGGCCAACGCGCGTGAAATTTGGGCCGTTTGAAGCCAGATTTGGGCCGTTTGAAGTCCAATTTTACAATGAGATGCACCCACTTTAACCCTGAAGTGTAACTAATAAAGTAATAAAACCACTAGTAAACCAGTAGGCGTCGCCTAGCCTGCTGTTCAGTGAGTGGCCTGACTGCAAGCACCCAAAAATTTTTTTTTTTTTTTTTTTTTTAATTTGCGATTATCGATTCTGGAATAAAAGATAGATCCAAAAAATCGCAATACTTAGGTGAATCGATTTTTTCCCCCACCCCTAATAGATAGCTAGGGGGATGTTGATATATCAATTGATAGCCTTGCTTGTTACGCCCAAGTCACGTTTGTTATCGATTAGGGATGCACGATATATCGGCAATCATATCGGTATCGGCCGATGTTAGTCATTTTTTAACATATCGGTATCGGTCCGATGTTGCAATGTTAATATCGGTTATCGGTATCAGCCAAATTCTTCACATTGAGATTAAATAATGCAGTAAATCTATGACTTATGGGCTTTTACAAATGTTTTTGAAATAAAGAAATGCATTACTTTTTCAAATTCAGTGTTTACATGTGTTTTTCAGTATGTACAACATTTTATTATCATAGAAATGTGTTTTTATACAGATCATATCGACATCGGTAAATATCGGTTATCGGCCATAACAGCAATGTTAATATCGGTTATCGGCATCGGCCAAAATTTTCATATCGGTGCATCCCTATTATCGATGGTCAAATTCGTTTTGACAATCCCTTGCTCGTTTATATAATTGTTTTACAGCTCCCCGCCCTGCCCGGGGAGCTTCACTCAAGCCACAACACAACAGCTAATGTAGCTAGTTAGCTAACTTCCCAAATGCTTGTGACTATAGTGTGCCTCTCATAGCAAAGGCTACACGGACCAAACCAAAATGAGGACTTGGAGAAGTCAGCAAGTTGGACTAACGTTACAAGTTCTGAAAATGTGTGCCTTCGTCATTCATCGGTTGTTCATGTCTATAGCCGTTTTCCCGCATGCGCTTTGTACCGCTAAATGACCGGAACGTGGTCTAATGCCTGCATGTGTGAAAGTTGTCGTGCCGGTATAAGCGCGACCCCGTCATCGCGGAGATTTCACCAGTTTCGAGCCAGTCAGAAGAGCGGTATGCGCGATAGTGGACTCAAGTGTAGAACGGGTCCAGTCATTTCCCGCGACACTCTCATGGGCGAGGTGTACACACGTTGCTTAATGTTCCAGCGGGCATAATCTAATCATTCGCGCACATTAAAGCAAACTGGCGAAAGGATCTTGTGATAATAAGAGCAGTAGCCTATGTCAGCTTCATGTGTGGGTGTGCTGATTTTCCCCTCTCCTCTCTGCTGCCTGCTCGCTCTCTGGCCACAGTCCGTCCTCCTCCTTCAGTGACAGCCCGACAGGGACACAGACGAAGCAAATGCACGAAGCGAAATGTGGAAGTATTTTGCTTACGTTGCCGACAGCGAAGGCAAGCCCGGACACATCAAACGAAGCCAGTCTGTAAAAAGTGCTTCAACGCGACGCAGGTGAACAGATAAACAAGCAAACTTATTTCACCATCAATCTGAAGAAATTTGGGCTAAGGCCAGAAATCCTTAGTGACTTCTACAGAGGCACCATTGAAAGCCTGCTGACTGGCTGCTTCATCACCTGGTACGGGAACTGTACCACCATGGACCGCAGGGCGCTATGGAGAGTGAGACGCGCGGCCCAGCACGTAACAGGACGTGAGTTGCCAGAACTGCATGAACTATATAAACAGCGGTGCCTCAGGAGGTCCCTGAAGATCATCAAAGACACAAATCACCCCCACAACAGCCTGTTCTCCCTGTTACCCTCAGGGAGAAGATACAGGGCAGGGCTCGACATTAACGGCTGCCCGGTTGCCCCGGGCAACCAAAAAAAAAATAGGGCAACCATTTATTGGCCTTTGGTTGCCCCAGGGGCAACCACATTTTAACATGCAAAAAAATATGTACAGCAGCAAACAGCAAAATATACACCAAATAAATATGTTTTAATAGGCTACTTGTTGTGAGTGACATATATGTGACATTTTATTTAGAGATGCTCCGCAATCGATTTGGCCTCTATTGGCTTTGATCGGTGTTCTCAAAATAGCCGATCAAAGCAGGCCGTCAGATGCATTCCAGACAATTAACTGTGCGCACCTAAAATGACTAAACTCCTCTCCATTCCACAGTTTGGAGCCCGCTAGCATACAGCAGGCTGCTCTAACTCAACATGTCCGTGGAGTGGAGATATTTACTCTTGAAACACCAAAAAGCAAGACAGCAACTTGTAATGACAAGAAAGGGGAAAGTGATTACTGAGAAGCTGTCTGTGTTGCCGTGTGCATCTCTCTCTCCCCCTCTCTGATGTTGCATCAGATGATAGTGTTATGGAGTTAATCATACATAGCAACAGGTTGTATTCATTTACACAAAACATTTCAGTGAAAATAAAAAGACAAGAGACATATCTCGGCAATTAAATGTATATTTATTACTTTTCACGGATGAATTGTTTGTAACCTGTCTGCTGCATGTGAAACGGTACATCCTCGTCTCTCTGTAATGCAGTGCGGTCTAGATAGACGAGCCGTTCCAAAACCGGAAGTCTCCAGATGCGGAGCGTACCACTTGGTAGTTTCTGGAGGGGGTTTCCGGGGGATCAGACCAAGTGTTCAAAGTGGCAGGGGTGTTTAATTGTTGGTTTGTTGAAACGATGGTTGAAATGTTATTTAATACATTTGAGTGGAAATGGAAATGTCTAATGACCTAATTGTTCTTGTTTATGAACCAGGTAGCTAATGTTATGAGATAATTAATTGCCAAATACTAATTATGTCTCTTAGCAGGAGCCAGCTACAGGCAGAGGGTCCTTCTCTAAAGCAGCAATGCCTAAATAGTTCAGATTTGATTCATAATAATAATAATAATAATCCTTTTTTGCCTTGTATATTTCCTTCATTTTGTCTGCTTTTTTCAAGTTGTATTTTTCTTTCCTATTTTCTTCAATTGGCCAAATTTGTGTCTGTACTGTATATTCAAGAAAAAATAGCTATGGTATCGGAAAAATATCAGTATCGGCAGATATCCAAATTCAGGTATCGGAATCGGATTGGAAGTGAAAAAAGTGGATCGGTGCATCCATACTTATGACTGCATAGTATCTTAATTACTCAAAATATAAGGCGACTAAAATTGGGCAACCATATTTTTATTCGGGCAACCAAAAGCTCTTGCCAGGTTGCCCCTCCGGCAACCACTTTTAAAAGTTAACGTCGAGCCCTGCAGGGTTCCAAAAGCACGCACAAATCGCTTGAGGAACAGTTTCTTCCCGCAGGCCACGAGACTCCTTAACATACACAAATAGTGTAGTAGCCGTACTGTACCGTACTGTAGCTGCTACCATTACGTATGTCTAATGTTTAATTGTATGTTTAATAAGGAATATGCTATTTGCACCTGTATGTCAAATACGCCGAATTTAAAACGCCGAGTTTAATTGTATGTTTAATAAGGAATATGCTATTTGCACCTGTATGTCAAATACGCCAAATTTAAAATGTTTAAGCACATCTAAAGTATGCACATGACATGTGCACCTATGTGCAGTGAATATGCCACTGTCTCTGACTTGTCTTATCACTATACTGCCTTATTGCTTGTTGTGTCTCTTGTTGTTTTTTTGCACTAATATGCCCTGCTATATTTGTACTATGTTGTAAACGGAGTCCACAGCACAATAATTTCACACGTGATACTTGTACCATGGAGTGACAATAAAAATCTTGAATCTTGAATCTTGAATCTTGAGTTTTGCCTACACGTCACTCCCCACCCGCTCTGCAGTGCCGCCCCGCCCCCCAACATACAGGCAATTTCGCTGCTAGATTCCGACATGCAGAGGAGAGGTGTGAAGGGAAATGTCCGATATTGACTTACAGGTAATTTTCCGGTATGCATGTGGGAAAACGGCTTATGAAAGGCAGCTGTGCTGCTAGGCTAATGGCAAGTGCTAACGTTACCCAGCCGGTGGTAAGTAACGTTAGCGCTTCCTAGCTGCTAGGTACAACCGATGCTGGAATGAGACACATATTTTCAGAACTTACCACTTCAGTCCTACATCCTGGCTCACTTCCAAGTCGTCCCCTTGTTCTGTGTGAAAGTGAAAGGCAGATACGGCCGAGACGAGTGGAAATTAGCAGCGCTACTGTCGGTCGGCAGTGTACTGGAGCAATGTCAACACAGGGAAGGGTGGGGGCTAGAGGGTGTGCACGCGCTGCGTGCCGGCCGGCCACAACGCTTTGTTGCCAGGGTAACAAGTCCTGCCTGACGTCACCAAAACTATGGTTCTCGCACAAAATCGGCATAAATCCATGTAATCTCGTCTACGAGAGTTCATGGGCGGGAGGGGGGGTTCATGGGGGTAACATTAAAACACTTTCACATATTTATTTGAAGCTTAGCCCATGTTTAATATGACCATCCAAGATTGTAACAACATATATATGATGCAAAATTAAGAAATGCATAATAGGGCCCCTTTAATACTATTATACTTCTATAACCATTTGTTGCCCTGCACAGCTCAAAAAATATTTTTTTTCGGGGGGTACGGTGGTGCAGTGGTAAGCGCTGTCGCCTCACAGCTCGAAGGTCCTGGGTTCGATTCTCACCTGGGACGCTGTGAACGCTGAAGGAATGCGTGCCCGTCCGCATGTCCTCAAGTACCCACCGCCCGGGTGGAGTCGTCAAAAGGGCCCTTCTGTGTGGAGTTTGCATGTTCTCCCCATGCCTCCCGGGGGTTTCCTTCATATAGGAACCCCCTTCACCAAAACATGCAATATCCTGGTTGCTAATGTGGTTCCTCCTCTGGTCGTTAAGGGCGCCTGTTCGGAGGGAGGGGAACCGGTTGGAATAGCGTGAACCTCCCACGTGCTATGTCCTACCGGTGAAGCTTCACCTGTCAGGTGAAAAGAAGCGGCTGGCTAACTGCCCATGTCTCGGAGGAAGCATGGAGCCAGTTTCGGCTCTCCCCAGATCGGCAGAGGGTTAAACCAGGATAAATAAAAGTAAATGAGCAGCAATGGGGGTTAAAAATGGGATAAAAAAATCGAGGGGGGGTATATATATATATATATATATATATATATATATATATATATATATATATATATATATATATATATATACCGGTATATATATATTCTCATAAAGAAGAGTCACTTTTTCAACTTGATATTTCACTTCCACACTTGCCACCCCCCCTTTCCCCTTCCCTCTCTCTCCTGTCCCTCCTACACGCTCCCTCCCTCCCCTCTGTTTTCCTTATACCCCTGATTAGACATGTTAATTGTCATTTGTATCTGTTGTAGGGTTGTGCGATGTCATGAAAATACCCATCGTGATTGTTTTACAGTGAAACATCGTTTTGGACGATGGCATCGTCGCGGGTGGGGGGAATAATGAATTATTCATTAAGTCGCTGCGTTGCTGTAATTCCATTTGGCTAGCCGCTGCAATGCCTTCACGTTAACAACACAGGACAGCTGAGCTCTTTGATACCAGCGGGCTTGGATAGGCTATTAGCCTCTGCTCTGTGCTACAGCAGAGCAGAGGCTGTGTCTGAGTTAAAAACTTTGGCACTTCCATGTGAATAATGGCTCGGTATTGGAAACTGTGTATTGATAACATGTACTGTATATCGCGTGAAGACATTAGAGCTGACCTCCCATTGGTTAGAGCAGTGGTTCTCAAATGGGGGTCCGCGGACCTTTGCCAGGGGGTCCGCGAAAAGTTTTCAAGTAATGCTTGAATGCTACATGTTAATTATTCCTTCTCAAACTACTTCCTACATGGTGCTAGTCTATCAAAATATCTTGGCTGTCATTGATTGTGTTGCATAGTGGTTTTCTGTACTGTTGACAAATTGTGATATTGTAAGTCGCTTTGGACAAAACAAAAGTGTCTGCTAAATGACGTAATGTAAATGTAATGTAATAAATAAAAAAATAAAAAATTGTGCAAAATCTTCATAGTTCAATGAAAATAGAGAGCCGCAGGGATGACGTATTTTTGTAGGCTGAATGCGGAAGTCCCGAACTTCCTGGTTCTTCACTGTTTCTGTCTATGGGATTTTTGAATGGGTTTTTGGCGCGATGCTTCAAATAATGTCTGTGGGCAACGCAAGTTTAATCAAACGCGAACCAAGGTTCAGCGGGATAATCTTCACACATGAGGACCACTTTCATGAGTTTTGTAGCGTAAATGCGAGCCCTAGAAGTAAAATGCTCGAGCTAAGCTAATCCAGAACTACACACTGTCGCATAGGCTTCACGTCACGTCAGCACTCAACCTGGACTGTTGTTGGATGTGTGCACTGATTACCCCGGGCTGAACGGGGCTGAACCAGGTGAGGGAAAGAGAATTTCCCTGTTCGCCCTTAAGTGGTGACGTTATTGACGTATATATCCCCATCGACTCAAAAGTGTAGTCTCATTTAGCCGTTTGCTAGCTAGCCGTCCTTTTAACGGCACGTAAAAGCTTCAAAACTCACAAAAGTGGTCTTCATGTGTGAAGATGATGTTACTAAACACTGGTTCGCGTTTGATTAAGCCAGCGTTGCCCAGAGAGATTATTAGAAGCATCGCGCCAAAAACCCATTCAAAACTCCCATAGGCGAAAACTGTGAAGAACCAGGGCTGTTAGCATCGATGATTTCCGGACTCGTTACTGCGGCTCTCTATAGTTTATGCTTTAAATCTAAAATGGTTTATGGATTACATTCTAATAACAAACCTATCAAATTAAAAGTCATGCACGTTACCGTGGAAACAATTAAGCTTAGCCCAAAATCACAAATCAGAATGAGGTGGTCCCCGGTATATTTTCTATCTTGTAAGGGGTCCTTGGCTGAAAAACATTTGAGAACCTCTCGGTTAGAGGACCCGCGCATCCGAGACGAGTCTCGCGCTAGAGCTAGCTCATCGCTCATCACTCATTCTTCCTAGCTGCTAGCTGGCTGCTAGCTGGCCGCTAGCTACTTTTAGGTGATCGCTCGCCTCAAACTCGATGTACTTCGGTGATATTCTAATTCCGTTTTACACAAGGTGCAAACTACGGCTCTCTACTTGTCCACTGTGTCATTCGGGGAGTTTTTTAAAGTAAAACGAGCCATTTAGAAGCGTATTGCTGTCGTTCTCTTCCATGCCTGCACAAGCAGGAGACAGGAAACCGAACGGCTTGACCACAAGTACGGGTGCGACGAAGGGACAAAATAGCGGCATGCGATTAATGCGATTAATAAAAAAAAACGCGTTATGGTCGGCCCTTAATCGCATCGCGATTAACGCGTTAGCGATGACAGCCCTAATCTATATATATATATATATATATATATATATATATATATATATATATATCTATATATTAGATATATATACTTTACTTTACTTTATAGACTAAAGAAAAGAAAAAAAAAAAAAAAAAAAAAAAAAAAAAAAAATATATATATATATATATATACCGTATATATATATATATATATATATATATATATATATATATTTTTTTTCTTATTAAAAAAAAAAAAAAAAAAAAAATATATATATATATATATATATATTTTTTTTTCTTCTTTAGTCTATAAAGTAACCGGTAGGCCAGAGGCCAGTAGGCAGAGAAATCACCGGCCAATATAATGTGAATGTAATTACAGAATGTAATACACATTACCAATGGAGCTTGTTAACGCAATATCTCAGTAACACCTTGACGGAATTTCTTCACATTTGACTCAAACGTCAAAATCTGGACAGACATGGATGTCGACTGCTCACTTGTTGGTGGAAGCATATATCATTGGTCATTCTAGTTGAATTAGTTGGTGTATTTTTTTTATTTTTTTTTAACTGATTAACTGTTTAAACGCTTATCGGTTGACATCCCTGACTGAGATAGTTTGACTGGTACTAGCAAAATGAAATTCCATGCATGCTCAAGTGACACATGGCTGTCCCTAAAGTGTGTTTTAGAGGGTTGTAGTAACTCTGCATGTTGTTCCTCATCTACCCTCAGTTCCCAAGCTCCTGGTGGATCTTCACGTGAAGTTGCTGAGGAAGATCGGCAAGTCGGTGTCAGCAGAGAGATGGGAAAAGCATATAGTCAAAGTAAATGTTTACAGTTTTGTTTTTGTAATTATACATGTGCAAGTGCTGCTATTGTGCAAACATAGGGTTTTGCCGATATTCTGTAGCTTTACATTTGACCATCTCCATACCATGCCTCCGCCGGCGATAGCCAGGCCGAAGGCATTATGGTTTTGGGTTGTCCGTACGTACGTCGAATGTTCGTTAACGTGATATCTTAGGAACGCCTTGACGGAATTTAATCAAATTTGCCTCAAACGTCCACTTGGACTCAAGGATGAACTGATTACATTTTGGTGGTCAAAGTTCAAGGTCACTGTGACCTCACGAATGCCATTTCCAAGCTCATTAACACGATATATCAGGGATGCCTTGACGGCACTTCTTCCAAATTGGCTCAAACGTCGACTTGGACTCAAAGATGAACTGATTCGATTTTGGTGGTCAAAGTTCAAGGTCACTGTGACCTCACGAACACCATTTTCAAGATCGATAACGCGATATCTCACTAACGCCTTGATGGAATTTCTTTGAATCTGCCTCAAACGTCCACTTGGACTCAAGGATGAACTGATTAGATTTTGGTGGTCAAAGTTCAAGGTCACTGTGACCTCACGACCGCTCGTCGTTTCATGCTCGTTAACGCGATATCTCAGGAACGCCTTGACGGAATTTCATCAAATTTGCCTCAAACGTCCATTTGGACTCAAGGATGAACTGATTAGATTTTAAGTTCAAGGTCACTGTGACCTCACAAACGCCCTTCTCTAGCTTGTTAATGCGATATCTCAGGTAGAGAGCTGCAGGCCCGAGGGTACCCTTGCGGGCCCCTCGGGCCTGCCCAATACGAGCCGGGGCCGGGCTTTTTTTTTTTTCTTTTTCTTTATTAATAGGTCCGGGCCGGGGTCGGCCCGTTTCAATAATTAAATGAAATAACGTTGTTAGAGAGACAGTCAAATAGAGAGATATGCAGAGAGACTGCAGGAGCAGGATGGCTGCGCCGCAGCACACAGTTGAGGAACAGACAGAGAGGGAGAGGTGTGTCATTATATGGTCATATTGGCTTCGGGCCTCGCAGCGGGCTCAGGCCAATTCATTTCATAACTCATCCGGGCCGGGTCGGGCACGGGCCTGCATGTCACGGGCCGAGATTTCAGGCCTGCGCAGCTCTCTAATCAATAATAATATTTTCGTGGTCAAAGGTCAAGGTCACTGTGACCTCACGAATGCCATTCCCAAGTTTGTTAAAGCGATATCTCAAGAACGACTTGATGGAATTTCTTCGAATTTTGCTCAAACGTTCACTTGGACTCAAGGATGAACTGATTACATTTTGGTGGTCAAAGTCACTGTGACCTCACAAACGCCATTTTCAAGCTCGTTAACTCAATATCTCAGTAACGCCTTGACGGAATTTCTTCACATTTGGCACAAACGTCAAAGTCTGGACAGCCATGGATGTCGACTGCTCACTTGTTGGCGGAGGCATATATCCGCGGTGCGGCCGTTCTAGTTCCTGAAATGTTGTTCTTGTCAGTATTTGTGTAAAAATGTGTTGAAAATGTGAATACTTTGCATCACGTGAACACATCATGGCTGCATTGCTAACCCTAATAAAGAATTGGACTTTGTAGCGGATCTGCTCATGCAGTCATTTGTTGATGTAATTGAACTTCTAATGCTACATTCATTGCAGATATGCCAGGAGATCAACACTACCTGGGCATGGGAACTCGAAAAAAATGGATACAAGGAGATGACCGTGGAGTGCAAGACAGGAATCCTTAAAGTAAGCACACAAAGTGTTGTTGAACTTGAGAATGGCCAGTCTGCCTTCTCTAATTTAGCATTTTAAATGTTTTTATTAAGTTGAAGTCACAGTACACAGGGATTGGAAAGTGGGGAGAGAAAGATGCACCAGAGTAGCCGAACCAAGCCAGAGTTAGGCCCTGTTTCCATGGCAACGCTCCCTGCATAAAATGGCAAACTTTTTTTTTGCGTTAGTGCCTTCCTTTTACACAGCAACGGCGTTCTTGGTGCCTCAAAACGCAAAAAAGGGAAAACCAGAGTGGAAGTTCCAGAGTGGGATTCTTTGATAACGCCGCCCGTAGCCGTGTTAAGTGGCGAAACACAATTCAGGTGACGACACAGCCCCCCTTCACCATGGAAGACAATGATAGACAAGGAGCATTCAACTAGCCATCAATACAGTCTTATGGTACAAGTGAATCGCATTGGCATTCAACAAACATCAGTCTGATGAGTTGCTATGCGGTTTCAGCAGAGCTATCCTCTGCGCAAAATGATAAGACGTGCTTTTTCTAGTTCCTTAATTCCATGCACATTCAGCAGGTAGAGAGGTAGTGAGCTTAAAAAATCAAATAGCAAACAGTTGCAAACTAAAAAAAGAAAAAGAAAAAGGAAAAAAATTGCCATACAATGAAATAACCAAAGAAAATGGAGGAGAAGAACTGGTTGCTGAGATACATTCAGTGTGAATAACAGTGAAACTTCTGGTTATAATTCCTACAATTTATTGTGGCAGAACTCATGCCATTTTTGGCAGTAATTTCATCAGAGAGGAAGGGATTTTATTGGACACGCTGGATAAGAGTAAGTAATTGTTGTGATTTTTAGGAAGAGTGAGGCCGGAAACTGGAAATCCTCAGGCCAAAAATTACAGCCCTTTGACTGCTGACTGATGCAAGCTCAGATGTAAAGAATATATATACATGAGCCATTTTAGTGCAGAGTCAGACATTATGAAATCATAAGGTATTTAATGTACACTTCCTGATTTCCACGATGATGGACAAATGCAATGGAAGATTATCAGGGCTCGACATTAGCGGAAGCCCGGTTGCCCCGGGCAACCAAAAAATTGCAGCCATTTCTTGGCCTTAGGTTGCCATAGTGGCAACCACGTTTTAACATGTAAAAAATAAGCACAGCAGCAAACTGTAAAAAAAAAAAAAATGCACCAAATACATATTTTTTAATACTTGTGAGTGACACACTGACATTTTATTGCTGTTACAATCGGAATTACCAGAAGGAACTCAGTAGACACGTGCGGTGGGTTTACTCAGGTCAGACGCTGCGCACACCCCGGCTCAGCTGCAAGCACACGTTTGATATGGCCAAACGTTAACCTGGTGTGGTGTCAACATCACAAATGAACGAGCAAGAAAGATGATTCGACTGACAAATAACGAGATGAACCGCTTGCACGAAAAAACAATGGCATTTGAGAAAAAGAGGACAACCGTGTCAGGGGAAACAGACCTACTCGTAAACTATGGACTATTTCAGAACGAACAAACCGCGTGCTCCGAGACAACAGCCGTGGCTCAAAGGTGTGTACTTTCATTTGAGATTGGTGACTGTAGGAAGAAGAAGTAAGACCGCAGACTGTGCGGAATTTCCTGATTACAGCGGTCGGGTTGATATGGGGCCTGTAGAATGGTAGGGGAAACACTGCTGTGGGCAGAAATAGCTTCAAAATGAGTGTTTAGTTACTCTTAAGTTACTTTAAGTTAAAATACAAATTTTGCTTGGATATGAAAAAGATTCTCAGAACAAAAGCTGTAAATTGTACTACGAACTCTAACCTGGTGCATAATTAAAACATATTACATTAAGAATTCACCCCAAAGCAGTTACAAAATACAAATATAGCCGCAAGCGGCGATGCGGGGTCCAAGCTTCCGGTGACTTGGGGGGTATATGTCAGATAGTGCACATTTATTCAGACTTGGTATGTGCACAAGTAAACAAAGTTTGGTTGAGATCCGGTGACCTGACGGTTTCCAAGCAGTACTAGTAGTAGTAGTAGTAGCAGTAGTAGTAATAGTAGTAGTAGTAGTGTTGGTAGTAGTGGGAGTGGTAGCAGTAGTAGCAGCAGAAGTACTGTACTAAGAATAGTAGTAGTAGTAGTAGTAGTAGCAGCAGTAGCAGTAGTAGTGGTGGTTGGCTGTTATAGCGCCACCATCTGGTGGATTGGTGTAATTTTTTCCTCTGAGTAGTGGGTGATGTCTTGAAACTATGTTGAAAGGTGGGTGATGTGGGGCGTATGGTTTCTGAGATCCACACACTTTTAGGGAAGGAAAAGAACAAAAGCAAATACACACAAGTTTAGACATTTATCATTTCAAAACGGTTTCACGTATCCAAAATCCTTTAATAACTTTAGGTCGGGGTAGTCCATAGATGACCCAAAAACGGTTTCGTGTGATTTGGCCAAACGGTCTAGGAGGAGCTAGCAAAAGTAGGTTTTTGATCAAATTCAAAATGGCGGAAAATCTACTAGACAGAAAGGGGTGTGGCCTAGTAGGTTAGATGCATGATGCTCCAGGGAAACCAGTAGATGTGGAATTTTGATTCTACAGCTCATGGTTCAGAAGTTATGGACTGACAAATGTGAAATTGGCTGTTATAGCGCCACCATCTGGTGGATTGGTGTCATTTTTTTACTCTGAGTAGTGGGTGATGTCGTGAACCTGTGTGGAAAGTTTGGGTGATGGGGGGTGTATGGTTTCTGACATCACACACTTTTACGGCAGGAAAAGAACAAAAGCAAATACACAAAAGTTTAGACATTTATAATTTCAAAACGGTTTCACGTATCCAAAATCCTTTAATAACTTTAGGTCGGGGTAGTCCATAGATGACCCAGAAGAATTTCCGTGTGATTTGGCCAAACGGTCTAGGAGGAGTTCGCAAAAGTAGGTTTTTGATCAAATTCAAAATGGCGGAAAATCTAGGCACACGCAAATGGGCGTGGCCTATATGGATAGATGCGTATTGATCCAAGGAATCCAGTAGAAGTGACATTTTGAGTATAGGACACACGGTTCAGAAGATATGGACCATAACGCGAAATGGTCTGTTATAGCGCCACCATCTGGCCGATATGGGTAATTTTTTGTTTCTGAGTAGTGAGGCACATTTACAATCTATGTGCCCAGTCTGGCTACGCTGAGCCTTACAGTTTCTGCTGTACATACAGTTTTACCAGAGAAGAATAATAATAAAAAAAAAAATCGGAACAGATACAATAGGGATCCACGCACTTCGTGCTTGGACCCCTAAATATAGCCGCAAGCGGCGATGCGGGGTCCAAGCTTCCGGTGACTTGGGGGATATATGTCAGATAGTGCACATTTATTCAGACTTGGTATGTGCACAAGTAAACAAAGTTTAGTTGAGATCCGGTGACCTGACAGTTTCCAAGCAGTACTAGTAGTAGTAGTAGTAGCAGTAGTAGTAATAGTAGTAGTAGTAGTGTTGGTAGTAGTGGGAGTGGTAGCAGTAGTAGCAGCAGAAGTACTAAGAATAGTAGTAGTAGTAGTAGCAGCAGCAGCAGTAGTAGTGGTGGTTGGCTGTTATAGTGCCACCATCTGGTGGATTGGTGTAATTTTTTCCTCTGAGTAGTGGGTGATGTCTTGAAACTATGTGGAAAGGTGGGTGATGTGGGGCGTATGGTTTCTGAGATCCACACACTTTTAGGGCACGAAAAGAACAAAAGCAAATACACACAAGTTTAGACATTTATCATTTCAAAACGGTTTCACGTATCCAAAATCCTTTAATAACTTTAGGTCGGGGTAGTCCATAGATAACCCAGAAAAAGTTTAGTGTGATTTGGCCAAACAGTCTAGGAGGAGCTCGCAAAAGTAGGTTTTTGATCAAATTCAAAATGGCGGAAAATCTAGGCACACGCAAATGGGCATGGCCTATATGGATAGATGCATATTGATCCAAGGAATCCAGGATAAGTGAAATTTTGAGTATAGGACACACGGTTCAGAAGATATGGACCATAAGGCGAAATGGTCTGTTATAGCGCCACCATCTGGTAGATTGGTGTATTTTTTTTTCTCCGAGTAGGGGGTGACCTCTTGAACCTATGTGGAAAGTTTAGGTGATGTGGAGGGTATGGTTTCTGAGATCCACACACTTTTAGGGCAGAAAAAGAAGAAAAACAAATAGACAATATAGCCGCAAGCGGCGATGCGGGGTCCAAGCTTCCGGTGACTTGGGGGGTGTATGTCAGATAATATAGACACTGAATTGCACATTTAATCAGAGTTGGTATGTGCACAAGTGCACAAAGTTTGGTTGAGATTTGGTGACCTGACCGGGTTCAAGCAGTAGTAGCAGTAGTAATAGTAGTGTTAGTGTATATGTGTGTAAGTGTGTATATGTGTGTGTGTATATATGTGTGTGTGTGTGTGTGTGTGTGTGTGTGTGTGTGTGTGTGTGTGTATGTATAGGTGTATATGTGTGTGGCAATGTGCACTGGAGCTAGCGGCTGAATTACACCAACTAAGGTACAACCTTGCTACAGTGAACATTTAAGCTAGAATCAGGGTGTAAATGACATTTTCAAGTCAACTTGGCATCTCAGGGCTTGTGGAGAGTTTGATTACACCAGGTGAGCAGTATGGAAGCATTCTATGTATTTGTTTTTTCTATGTTTTTGCTCATGGTAAACTTCACTCAGCAGACAGCTCTGTGCCTGTTGTGGTTAGAGTACAGTTCTATCTCTGTGTGTGATGCGTCCAGAGTGCTTTACCCAGTACACCGACTGCATGCAAGTACCGCATAGTACCCCACTTCAAATAAACCAAACTATACCTTTCACAAATCAACTCAATAAGTGTCAAACTAAATGAATGCCTGCTAAACTGTTTTCGGATGTGCGACATGTGCAAAATAAATAAGCATTGTTTCCGTTTTCGGTGGAGTGTCCCTTTAAGGCCAAAACTAACATCTCAGTTGGCTTTAATTAAAACACAAGATAGGAATACATTTCAAATCACAACACATTGCCGTCACTTCAAATTACCTTCATACCTCCCTTTACATAACATTGAAAATATATTTCAGATTGTGTAAACCTCCCTTTAAACTCACGGATTTGGCTTTTGGAGGTTTCATTCAGCAGGTTTCAAAGATAAGTTGAATTGGATGTTAAAAAACGTTCCCTCTATACTGCCAACTGTCTTGCACCATCTCCATTCATCAGTGATTCAGTGCACCTGGTACAGAGCCTGACCACAGCCCAACTCTGATTGGCTCAGAGTGATGTCAGTCACACTGCAGGATTACAAGCCCGCCAACTTCTGTTTCATGTAAAATACATTGGTGATACATTTTGCAGTGTAAACATTGGTGAACTGGGTTTACAATTATCAAATTATGTGTTCTTAAGTTAACACATTCAGTGCCAAGGACGTCTGTGCACGTCCTAAAAAAAAGTAACGTTCAGTGCCAAGGACGTCTGTGGACGTCCTAAAATCATAATTCATATTATTCCATAATTCTGCTGTTTAAGGTCGTACCCAGCCAGTGAGCATGAATCCCTTCAAGGGATCACACGGCGCCACCTTAAACATCGTCACAGGAGCTGCTCCACCCACCTCAGATCCTTTACTTTGTACAGGAGACAGCGGAGAAAGCCGTGGAAACCGATGCATGCTTTCTGCCAGAGCCGTATATATTGCTCCGTCTACAGCGAGAGTGGGCTCGGCTGCATCCGCGCTCACAACTGAGCTCTTATGCTTCTATCTATCTCCACACGATTTCCTAGAAAGCCAGCATCCGAAGCCGAACGGGCCAAGCCTTTTCGTTCAGTCGCGTTTGCCAGCGCGCATCATTTCCTTGATGCCCATCAAGGAAATGATGCGCGCAGCAAAGCTGGGATCTGTCCGGGGCAAAAACAGAGTCGAGAAAGCAAACTCTGTGCGTGTGGGAGGAGCCCGCAGCTCAGAGGTGGAGAGGGGGGGGAGAGGGGTGTGTGGCTGCACAGAAACCACACCACACGCCACCACATCAGAAAACACCAGCCAGAGTCAGTGAATGTGCTCGAAATTAGGGTGCAAAAGGTATTCATAAAAGGGGCTATATCTTGGAAAGAAAAAAAAAACGACAGAAAACCCTTGAAAGTGCACTTTTTTGAGAGGCTGTAATTTCATAATGGAACTGTCTAGAAACAAAATTTCTTCTTTGGAAGAAGCAGGAGTGTTCAATGTTTCATTAAAGTCCAGCCCCGTTAATATAGCCATAATAGAAAAAATTCTATAGCTGTTTTCAACTGAATGGAAGTGAATCTGGCACAGGCTCCAGACAATTTTACTGAAGCGCTGTGGCACTGAATGTGTTAAAGCAACTCTGCTCAACATGTGGTAAAATATCAGCCAGGATGAGCAGTTAATGAGTGTCACACCTATGAACAGGTGAGGGCAATGTGACCCCTCAGCACTGGACCCAGATAAAACCACAAGGAAAGATGGCAGGCACACAGCAGGACAAGGTGCAGGGTGATTTTATTTTCCCAACATCAAAAGTGACAGTGAGGCAATCAGCATGTTGTCTGTGGATAAGAACACAAACAGAATTATTTACCCAAATACACAATGTTAACAAGCAATCCAAATGACATCAAATTAGCAATAAACAAACAATGTAGCAATCAATTACAGCAACAATAAACAATATATTTTAACCATGCTAAAGAAAAAAACATATGCAATTCACCTTTAAGGTCAGCATGAGTTGGACTGGCTCACAGCACCTCTGTAGCAGCAGACTGGGGTTTGGGGCAAGTTTTGCACTTCTTTTATAGCCATAGCTCCACCCATCTCCCCACCCACGTGGCACAATCCACAAGTGAGTGAGTGAAGCACTCTGGGAGATGAAGTACACCAGTGGTGGCCATTTTAGTGTGCGTGTGCGTGTGTGTGTGCGCGTGTGCGTGTGCGTGTGCAAACAGACAAAATAGTCATAGGAAGTAGTATGTTTAGCAATAAAAAACAATATAACAATCAAACAAACAATAAACAATATATTTTAACCATGGCTAAAGAGAAAAACATATGCAATTCACCTTTAAGATCAGGATGGCTTGGAATGGCAATTCAACAATGGCTAACAAAACTACAACTTACTTAATAATGCATCTGAAGGGAGGATAAACACCAAAGGACCGAAACACCAACACAGCCTCTACTGCAGTAACGGACACACACTGAGTGTAGAGGCTGATTAGCGTCTTAAGTGCAGGTGTGTGGTGATCAGTCCAGAATTAGGTGCAGGTGTGGTGTATATGTGTGTGCGTGTGTGTAAGTGTGTGTGTGTGTGCGCGTGTGTGTGTGTGTGTGCGTGTGTGCGTGTGTGTGTGTGTGTGTGTGCTTTTGATGACTATAGCCAGCACCCTGCATTGCAGCTTGTCATGCAGTCCATTTACCATTAAGGACATGTCTGTATTACACACATAATCCACCACTTTACATTAAAAGTCTGCCCTGAATGGAGATGTTTGAACTAATTGGTGTGGGTTGTGCTGTTACAATGGAAGTAAAGTAAAGGTAAAGTCCCACTGATTGTCACACAATGTGTGAAATTTGTTCTCCGCATTTGACCCATCCCCTGGGGGAGCGGTGAGCGGCAGCGTGCGCCGCGCTCGGGAATCATATGGTGATCTAACCCCCGAATTCTAACCCTTTGATGCTGAGTGCCAAGCAGGGAGGCAAATGGGTCTCATTTTTATAGTCTTTGCTATGACTCGGCCGGGGATCGAACTCACGACCTCCCAGTCTCAGGGCGGACATTCAGACCACAAGGCCACTGAGCTGGACACATGAGTGACAAGGATAATTCAGATTTAATTCTCTTTTTGGACCTTTCACATCTGAAGACACAATAATGTATTGGAATGTTTTTCCTTTCATATATCTGAAAGAAGGCTCCCAGCAAACACAATTACATCATGATGA
The DNA here is from genome assembly GCF_964638095.1 of Poromitra crassiceps. Lineage (NCBI taxonomy): Eukaryota > Metazoa > Chordata > Actinopteri > Beryciformes > Melamphaidae > Poromitra > Poromitra crassiceps. The sequence goes on from NC_139623.1 coordinate 47,456,255, forward strand.
TGTTCTGATATCATCTTTCAGTGACGTCCAGGACTAGGCCAAATCACAGCCGATTTGGGGATCATTTAGACATCTACACAGGAATGTCAAGAGGACGTCGAAATATGACGTTACCATAAATAGGCATATTCAGTTATTCTGCTATGTACACAGTGTGTATTCAGCAGCGTTATACATAATTATATCCAGATTAACCTTTATTCTACATTTTCAAAAAATAAAACAGTTACCTGGCCGTGGTTTGAACCCAGGACCTCCAGCTTTGGTGTCTGCTACTTTACCCCTACACCATCCTTCCACAGCAATGACAAGGCACGGATATAACCTTATTATGGCATAAACTTGTTTTTATTCAAACGTGGGTGTCAAGTCTTTGTGGATCGGGCATTACTGTGTGACATCTAAACCAACTATGTATTATGCTACAGCAGATGCAGAACCCCAAAACACATTAACCTCACCCAAAATGCTACATTCCAACTTCCAGTAGTAGTAGTAGTAGTAGTAGTAATAGTAGCAGAAGTAGTAATAGTAGTAGTAGTAGTGTTGGTAGTAGTGGGAGTGGTAGCAGTAGTAGCAGCAGTAGTTGTAATTGACCGGTTAATGAGTTGTGGGCAATTTAGTGTTGGCGTGTGTTTCATTAAAAGTTTCGAGATTTATAATTTCAAAACGGTTTCACGTATCCAAAATCCTTTACTAACCTTAGGTCGGGGTAGTCCATAGATGACCCAGAAAAAGTTTTGTGTGATTTGGCCAAACGGTCTAGGAGGAGCTCGCAAAAGTAGGTTTTTGATCAAATTCAAAATGGCGGAAAATCTACCACACAGAAATGGGCGTGGCCTAGTGGGTTAGATACATGATGCTCCAGGGAAACCAGTAGATGTGGAATTTTGATTCTACAGCTCGCAGTTCAGAAGTTATGGACCGACAAACGTGAAATTGGCTGTTATAGCGCCACCATCTGGTGGATTGGTGTAATTTTTTTACTCTGAGTAGTGGGTGATGTCGTGAACCTGTGTGGAAAGTTTGGGTGATGGGGGGTGTATGGTTTCTGAGATCCACACACTTTTAGGGTAGGAAAAGAACAAAAGCAAATACACAAAAGTTTAGACATTTATCATTTCAAAACGGTTTCACGTATCCAAGATCCTTTAATAACTTTAGGTCGGGGTAGTCCATAGATGTCCCAGAAAAATGCCCGTGTGATTTGGCCAAACGGTCTAGGAGGAGTTCGCAAAAGTAGGTTTTTGATAAAATTCAAAATGGCGGAAAATCTAGGCACACGCAAATGGGCGGGGCCTATATGGATAGATGCGTATTGATCCAAGGAATCCCTGAGAAGTGAAATTTTGAGTATAGGACACACGGTTCAGAAGATATGGACCATAGCGCGAAATGGTCTGTTATAGCGCCACCATCTGGCCGATATGGGTAATTTTTTGTTTCTGAGTAGTGAGGCACATTTACAATCTATGTGCCCAGTCTGGCTATGCTGAGCCTTACAGTTTCTGCTGTACATACAGTTTTACCGGAGAAGAAGAAAAAAAATAATCGGAACAGATACAATAGGGATCCACGCACTTCGTGCTTGGACCCCTAAATATAGCCGCAAGCGGCGATGCGGGGTCCAAGCTTCCGGTGACTTGGGGGGTATATGTCAGATAGTGCACATTTATTCAGACTTGGTATGTGCACAAGTAAACAAAGTTTGGTTGAGATCCGGTGACCTGACGGTTTCCAAGCAGTACTAGTAGTAGTAGTAGTAGCAGTAGTAGTAATAGTAGTAGTAGTAGTGTTGGTAGTAGTGGGAGTGGTAGCAGTAGTAGCAGCAGAAGTACTGTACTAAGAATAGTAGTAGTAGTAGTAGTAGTAGCAGCAGCAGCAGTAGTAGTGGTGGTTGGCTGTTATAGCGCCACCATCTGGTGGATTGGTGTAATTTTTTCCTCTGAGTAGTGGGTGATGTCTTGAAACTATGTTGAAAGGTGGGTGATGTGGGGCGTATGGTTTCTGAGATCCACACACTTTTAGGGCAGGAAAAGAACAAAAGCAAATACACACAAGTTTAGACATTTATCATTTCAAAACGGTTTCACGTATCCAAAATCCTTTAATAACTTTAGGTCGGGGTAGTCCATAGATGACCCAAAAAAGGTTTCGTGTGATTTGGCCAAACGGTCTAGGAGGAGCTAGCAAAAGTAGGTTTTTGATCCAATTCAAAATGGCGGAAAATCTACTAGACAGAAAGGGGCGTGGCCTAGTAGGTTAGATGCATGATGCTCCAGGGAAACCAGTAGATGTGGAATTTTGATTCTACAGCTCATGGTTCAGAAGTTATGGACCGACAAACGTGAAATTGGCTGTTATAGCGCCACCATCTGGTGGATTGGTGTCATTTTTTTTACTCTGAGTAGTGGGTGATGTCGTGAACCTGTGTGGAAAGTTTGGGTGATGGGGGGTGTATGGTTTCTGACATCCACACACTTTTAGGGCAGGAAAAGAACAAAAGCAAATACACAAAAGTTTAGACATTTATAATTTCAAAACGGTTTCACGTATCCAAAATCCTTTAATAACTTTAGGTCGGGGTAGTCCATAGATGACCCAGAAGAACTTCCGTGTGATTTGGCCAAACGGTCTAGGAGGAGTTCGCAAAAGTAGGTTTTTGATAAAGTTCAAAATGGCGGAAAATCTAGGCATGTGCGTGGCCTATATGGATAGATGCGTATTGATCCAAGGAATCCAGTAGAAGTGACATTTTGAGTATAGGACACACGGTTCAGAAGATATTGACCATAACGTGAAATGGTCTGTTATAGCGCCACCATCTGGCCGATATTGGTAATTTTTTGTTTCTGAGTAGTGAGGCACATTTACAATCTATGTGCCCAGTCTGGCTACTCTAACCATTACAGTTTCTGCTGTACATACAGTTTTACCGGAGAAGAAGAATAAAAATAATCAGAACAGATACAATAGGGATCCACGCACTTCGTGCTTGGACCCCTAAATATAGCCGCAAGCGGCGATGACGGGGTCCAAGCATGGTCAGTAAGGGTGTAGTGGTCAGTAAGGGTGATGGGGTCAGTCAGGGTGTTGTGGTCACATAAGTACTTGTGACTTGAAGTAGTACTTGGATAGAAAGCAGTTTTTGTGTACAATATCCCTTTAAGTTTCTATCGTTGTTTTATGGTATGTTTGTTTTAATCTCAAGTTCCATTTATCCCTTGTCTGATTTATATTGTTTTATCTGATACTCTTATATTACTGTATGTCATGTTCTTAAAGATCAGGGACCATGATGGAAATAAGTGTACACACTTTTCATGTTATCCCTTGGATATATTTCTGCATTATCCAAAATAAAATTCATTCATTCATTCATTCATTCATTCATTCAAGTATCTGGACAGAAAGTGATATTTGGGTAGAACATACTGTCAATACGACAAGTACTTCTCTGGCTCTGCAGATACATATAATATGGTCTACACAGTTAAATACAACAGTCTGGATAGCTCACTTGGTAAAGCTCATGACTTATGCTAACTAAAGACCATTGCGGCTCAAAGTTCAAACCCCACGTGGGATGAACAACTTTCAACTTTAGACAGTTAAGACAGTAACAGTAATTAAAACCCCACATGTTGTCTCCTTATTTTGCGGTGTCTCATGAACTTTTACAATATCTTGGAAATGTTAGCTGGAGATTACGTGGCTGTGTTCAAGAATGTGTTTTGCAACAGGAGAGGTTAGTTCTTGTCTCATGATGGAGCTTTTGTGTTCTGAAATCAGAATTTTCAGTTGTCATTGTGTCTTTCCCACACACACATCAAACCATAGGGCGTAGTGGCGTCCACTACAGAAGGTTGATGGGTTTTATCCCTGAAATTGCTTTTGGTGACTATAGCCAGCATGGCAGTTTGTTATGCAGTCCATTTACCATTAACTCATTGAGTGCCAGCCACTTTTGGAGAACGGACGCTCCCAGTGCCAGAGTTTCAGAGCGTTTTCAGTGATTTCTCGAGGCCCACAGAATATTGTGTGATATTACTATGTAAACACCGAACACGCAAAAAGAACAAGGAGACTCTATTGTATCATCAGCAAAAAAAAGTTTATTGATTCCATTTTCCGTTCTTTAGTTATCAGCCGGAGAAGATAGGTCAAAAACAGCAAATACAGGCATTTCTATCTAGAAGCTGAGATATTCAGCCTTTTGTGAAATGCAGCATTTCAAGCACATTCACTGACTCTAGCTAATATTTTCTGATGTAGTGACGTGGTGTAGTTGTGTGCTGCCCTGGGTCCCCCACCCTCCTCTCCCCCCCTCAGCTACAAACTCCTCCCCACACTAGTAACACACAGCCTCACGCACCCAGCGTCTATTTTCGGAGTGCTTTTTGTGCGCCGCCTCCCAGGCAGCGCGACAAGGAGCATTTCCTTGTTGCGCTGCCGGACTGCAGGGAAAGGGTTGGCACTTCAGCGTCGGGTGCTGCCTTTCTGGCGGCTAATCGTGTGAAGAAACTATGCAGACAGACAGACAGAGGCAGAGGAGCTCAGTTGTGTGCGCGGATTGACTGCTGTTGCCAGGCACCGTCAGTTGCAGCCAGAGCAATCTACATGGCTCTGGGCTGCAGCATGAGCGCTTTCTCTTTGATCAGGGGGCTTTTTCAGGCTATATTTCGGACATTTCTCTAATCTGGAGAGCACTGTCGCCACCTGATGAGTCCGTAAAATAGGTTATACAGCTTCAATAGCTACAATATTTGTACAGGACATACATAAGGCTTTGATCCACGTCCCACCGTCAAAAAAGGCAATTGACGACAATCGTCGTCTTTGGCACTCTACGTTAGTATTCGAATAATCGAAAATCGTTTTTTTTTTTTTTTTTTTTTTTTTTTTAATCGAATTGACGACAACTGTCGTCATTGGCACTCAATGAGTTAAGGACATTTTTGTATTACACACATAATGCACCACTTTACATTAAAAGTCTGCCCTGAATGGAGGTGTTTGAACTAATTGGTGTGGGTTGTGCTGTTACAATGAGCACATGAGTGACAAGGATAATTCAGATTTAATTCTCTTTTTGGACCTTTCACATCTGAAGACACAATAATGTATTGGAATGTTTTTCCATTCATATATCTGAAAGAAGGCTCCCAGCAAACACAATTACCGTAAATTCCGGACTATAAGCCGCGGCTTTTTTCCCGTTTTTTGGCCTTTTTTGCCCCCTGCGGCTTATATAACGGTGCGTCTTATCTATGGATTTTTTCCAAAAAAAAAAAAAAAATCTCTCTTTTTTAGCACTCTTTCTAACTATAAATCCACTTCTGTTTTAATTTCCTCTCTTGCCCTCTTTTAACAACATAACATAACATAACATAACACAACACAGGTAAGCAGAAAGAAAAAGACGAAGCAATCACGCCATGAATGAGGAAATGACTCACCTGCTGGAGGCTGGAGATACACGCTTGGGCTAAACTTTTACTCCGTGAAACACTATCGATTAAGTCCGACATCGCTCAGAGGTTTTGAGCAGCTTGAAAACAAGTTTGAAAACGTGCAGAAGTCCATCCACTCACTCACTAAAGAAACTAAGGCAACCGTGAACAGAGTTTATAATGCGGAAAAGCGCATCCGCGCACTGGAGGACAAAAACAACACAGTGAGTCCGAAAATGGATAAAATGCAAAATCGAAACCCTGCACACGCAGGTTGATGACTTAATCAGCAGGAGTAAAAGAAATAACATTCGCCTGATCAATGTAAAAGAGGAGCTGAGATTGGTGACATGGACGCTTTTGTGGCAAAATCCTGTGTTACATCCTGGACCTGAAGGAAGGCGAGAAACCACCAGAGGTGGACAGGGCACACCGGGCGCCTCGGCCACGTCCAGACCCCGGCCTGCCACCGAGGGCCATCTTCATCTGCCTACTCCGCTGGCCCGACCGTCAACTCATCCTCCAGGCTGCGGGGAAGAAGCCCCTCACCTGGGAGGGTACGCGCTTTTTCGTCGGCAGGACCTCTCCGCGTTGGTGCAACAGAAACGCGCAACATACAACAGCATCATCGAGTCAATGGATATCGCTTTGGCGTACTGTACCCAGCGAGACTCGTCATAACCAGACCGGACTATCTTTAGCACTCTTTCTAACTATAAATCCACTTCTGTTTTAATTTCCTCTCTTGCCCTCTTTTCACCACACCGCGGACACTGTGTGCCCAGCGGCGGAACAAGAGCTCAAAGTGAAACTGCCGAATATCTTTTGAGTTGGACTGGTCAATAGTACTGTGAGTAACTAAAATAAAAAAATAAAAAACGGAATTCTCTCTTCTTTAGCACTCTTTCTAACTATAAATCCACTTCTGTTTTAATTTCCTCTCTTGCCCTCTTTTCACCACACCGCGGACACTGTGTGCACTGTAAAAAAAACAAAAAATACCACAATGTGTGATTTTGTCTGGGGATTAGTGACCTGACTTTTGTTTTGTTGAAATGTTAATAAATGGGAGCTTCCCCAAACAGCCTCTCTTTCCCGACAATCCCCTCTGTGCACGAAGCCTTACATATGGTAATTAAACATCAAAACACCCGCGGCTTATAGACCGGTGCGGCTTATAGAAGAAAAAAATAGTCACCTTTGAAGGTGCGGCTTATAGACCGGTGCGTCTTATAGTCCGGAATTTACGGTACATCATGATGATGTTCTGATATCATCTTTCAGTGACGTCCAGGACTAGGCCAAATCACAGCCGATTTGGGGATCATTTAGACATCTACACAGGAATGTCAAGATGACGTCGAAATATGACGTTACCATAAATAGGCATATTCAGTTATTCTGCTATGTACACAGTGTGTATTCAGCAGCGTTATACATAATTATATCCAGATTAACCTTTATTCTACATTTTCAAAAAATACAACAGTTACCTGGCCGTGGTTTGAACTCAGGACCTCCAGCTTTGGTGTCTGCTACTCTACCCCTACACCATCCTTCCACAGCAATGACAAGGCATGGATGTAACCTTATTATGGCATAAACTTGTTTTTATTAAAACGTGGGTGTCAAGTCTTTGTGGATCGGGCATTACTGTGTGACATCTAAACCAACTATGTATTATGCTACAGCAGATGCAGAACCCCAAAACACATTAACCCCACCCAAAATGCTACAATCCAACTTCCAGTAGTAGTAGTAGTAGTAGTAGTAGTAGTAGTCGTAATAGTAGCAGAAGTAGTAATAGTAGTAGTAGTAGTGTTGGTAGTAGTGGGAGTGGTAGCAGTAGTAGCAGCAGTAGTTGTAATTGACCGGTTAATGAGTTGTGGGCAATTTAGTGTTGGCGTGTGTTTCATTAAAAGTTTCGAGATTTATCATTTCAAAACGGTTTCACGTATCCAAAATCCTTTAACTCATTCACCGCCAAAGACGTCTTTGACGTGTTATCAGAAATAGCCCTCCCCGCCAATGACGTGTTTGACGTGTTTTTGTTTTTATTAGTGCAGCGCGTAGTTCAAACACTTCCCCAGCCTGTGACATGTTATCAGGTCCCTAGCCTCAAAGACAAGCCGACAACACGCGATCAAACACATACCGCAACTGTTGTTTTGAAATGAGCAGGAGCAAAAACAGAAAACAGAGAAACGCGCTTCCTTGTGCACAGAGGAGAAACGCCATTGAAACACACCCATCGGCGCGCTGCACGAGCTGATCGGCTTGCTGCAGGGCAGCGGACATCGATCGTTCGCGGTAGTCAAACCCGTGACCAACATGATCGATCCTGGTCCCTGGACCCCGTTACTGTGTCCCAGCCCTAAAGAGACGAGACGGAGTCACAACTGTGTGAGGAGGAGAACAGCAGCCTCGCCACAGAAATGGCTTTCACACAGAGCAAAGCAGCACGGCCACTTTCCTGTCGAGGGCGAGGAAGACTGGATTCCAATGCGACAGGACCCGGATGATCTCGCGGTAAGGAGTGTGTGTGTGTGTGTGTGTGTGTGTGTGTGTGTGTGTGTGTGAGAGAGAGACTACACTGATCTCTGCATTCTATTCTATGATCACACTCACTCACACTGAGTAAACTGTATTGTTGAATGTAAAAAAAGCACTTCATGTATGTATATATATATATATATATTTGTCATTTGTGTCATAACGAATCATATTTACATGTCTGATGTCAATACAGTTCAAAATAAAAGAATTGAGAGCGAGTTCTGCCTGAGATTGTGTGATTTACAAAAATGCCATTTTCTGCAATTTCTTTCTCAGAGAGACCTTTTTGGTGAAAACAGGGTGTATATAAATGGCTATAAGTAGAGTACAGAACATGCTAAAAGCTCACTTTTTTTCCTGGTGAACCCAGAGATGTACATCTTCATTTTGAGGTATTGCAAATCACTTTGGTGCTAATAGATAATTTACTGTGGGTCTTGAAAGATGACCAACAATTATGAAAATCTTTGGCCTGTGCTAAATATTGGCAGTCCTAAACTGGCCATGAATGAGTTAATAACTTTAGGTCGGGGTAGTCCATAGATGACCCAGAAAAAGTTTTGTGTGATTTGGCTAAACGGACTAGGAGGAGCTCGCAAAAGTAGGTTTTTGATCAAATTGAAAATGGCGGAAAATCTACCAGACATAAATGGGCGTGGCCTAGTAGGTTAAATGCATGATGCTCCAGGGAAACCAGTAGATGTGGAATTTTGATTCTACAACTCGTGGTTCAGAAGTTATGGACCGACAAACGTGAAATTGGCTGTTATAGCGCCACCATCTGGTGGATTGGTGTATTTTTTTTTACTCTGAGTAGTGGGTGATGTCGTGAACCTGTGTGGAAAGTTTGGGTGATGGGGCGTGTATGGTTTCTGAGATCCACACACTTTTAGGGCAGGAAAAGAACAAAAGTAAATACACAAAAGTTTAGACATTTATAATTTCAAAACGGTTTCACGTATCCAAAATCCTTTAATAACTTTAGGTTGGGTTAGTCCATAGATGTCCCAGAAGAATTTCCGTGTGATTTGGCCAAACGGTCTAGGAGGAGTTCGCAAAAGTAGGTTTTTGATAAAATTCAAAATGGCGGAAAATCTAGGCACACGCAAATGGGCGTGGCCTATATGGATAGATGCGTATTGATCCAGGGAATACAGCCGAAGTGGAATTTTGATTCTACGCCTCCATAACGCGAAATGGTCTGTTATAGCGCCACCATCTGGCCGATATGGGTCATTTTTTGTTTCTGAGTAGTGAGGCACATTTACAATTTATGTGCCCAGTCTGGCTATGCTGAGCATTACAGTTTCTGCTGTACATACAGTTTTACCGGAGAAGAAGAATAAAAAAAAAATAATCAGAACAGATACAATAGGGATCCACGCACTTCGTGCTTGGACCCCTAAATATACTTTTTTATTTATTTTTGTCATGACCATTTGGCCCACAATCAAGTGTTACAGTGTAAACTACAACCCTGAACAACACAATACTGTGCTATGTGCTGCAAGTTGTGCAGACTCTCCAGTCAGAGTGACTGACACCACCAGTGCTTTCTTTAGTAATGCAGTCAGTCACTACTCGATATCAAAACAAGAGATGAGGCTCCACTCGTCGTTGTTTATATAGTGAGAGGTAACAGTCATGTACGATTCCATTGCCATGGATTTTCAGGTGTCACAGGTGATGCCGCCGACTCCCTCTGCTGACTGCAGTTTCATTTTGATGCTTTGTTTCACAGATGTATACATGTTTGGGATTATGTCTACAGTCAGATGTTTGCGTCGCACCATAACATAGTTCAAGTTCGGGTACCTTCAGGAGCCTTTTGAAGCCTTCATTTTTCACAACGGAATACGGGCGTATATATATATACATACGAAAGTTGCTATAGCCTCGGTTATTTTTAGGGCACGTGGAGAGTTGGCTGCTAATTCTAATGAATCCTTCAGTTGATTTTGTTTCAGTCCGGACGAATTGTCTTCAGATAGCAGGAGACTGGCTCGCTGGGTGATGTCTCATCAGGTCACAGGTGGTTTCGGATATTTGTTGTATTCCTGCAACACTTCACACACCGACCCGGTCGGCTGATCTTGCAAATCGCTTTGCTTTTGTCAAGCTCGTTTTTGTCTGCCTAGTGTTGCCGGCGTCCGCCATGTTGCATGTTTTTGTTTGCGCATGCACGACGAACGAGAGGCAGAGGCTGGTGGTGCGTTCACGGGTGAAAATAAAAAAAATTAAAAAATCAATCTCTGGACATATGAATTGATATCAAAGGATTAAAATAAAATCATAGATTCAAAATCGGAGAATCGATTTTTTTAACCCAGCCCTGGAGAACAGTGCAGTCATTATGCTGCAGTGGAATAATGAGTCGAACAAGATATTATCTTAGGTTCTTTATCTAGGTTATTTGGCGCAAATGATGACGTGTGTTGATACAGCATACGCACATGTACGTTTTCATAGAACAACGGTTATACAGATAGGAAAAACTGAGTGGGGGGGCTTTAAGAATCACATTTTCAATCACACCCGTGTCAATTTGCTTGTAACTATCTAGCCTGCATAAGCAGTAACAATTAGCCTTTTCACTTCCCACCCAATTCACCCATTTTGTATCTAAAATGCAGGAATTAAATGGATTGAAAGTTGGAAACCCTCATTAATGTTCTGCTTGCACGTGTTACTTCCTGCCTTTTAGACACAAAATGGGTGAATTGGGTGGGAAGTGAAAAGGGCAAATGGCAGTGATCTCTATCAGTCATTTCACTCCCAGAACTCAGGATGCATTTCTACCTGTTGGTACTAGTGGAGATGATTATCTACCTATAAACCTATGAAAGTCGCTTTTCCAACTTGCTTTCAACTTGCTTTTGTGCGGCAGTAGCGTAGTACTTTTTCTCTGGAGGACATGTTGGGAAAAAACAGTATCGTGTAGCATTTGATGCCATTTGTCTTTCTCCAGTATCTGTGCGAGTGCCAGTTTGATGACAATGTTAAGTTCAAAACTGCCATCAATGAGGAGGATCCAGATAAGATGCGGCTGCAGCCAATCGGCCGGGACAAAGACGGCCAAATGTACTGGTTCCAACTGGACCAAGACAACAATGTGCGGGTCTATGTGGAGGAACAGGACGACTCTGACGGCTCATCTTGGAAGTGCATTGTCAAGTAAGCACACAAGCTATTTTAATTCAAGAAAGTTGTTGTTGACACTGAGTGTGAGATGAAATTGAAATGCTGATGCTCTCTAGCATGGCAGGTAAACAAGAGCAGGGTTCGTACGGTCATGGAAAAGCCTGGTAAATTATGGAAATTTAAATTCAATTTCCAGGTCAAGGAAAAGTTTTGGAAAAAAATTAAATCCGACAAGGTTTTGGAAAAGTAATGGAAATTTGTTTAATAAATATTTTCATGACGTTCATTTACACCGAGTTCAAAGCATAAAAATAGTATAGTGTAAATTGGCAGGGCACGTAACGTTGACCGTCGCTGTGTTTCTGTTGTGTGTTTTGTGTGTGAGACGCCCACTAGCCTACATCTGCCTGTGGCTGCAGCTGAGGTAACGTTAGCACTTAACTGTTAGCAAAGTCGTACTATGCCGCCGGACACAGGCCAGGGGAAGTGCAGCTTCAACAATACCTGGCATTTCAAAGATAAGTACCAATTATGGCTCGCGAAAGACAGACGATGCGCTAAATGCAATCTGTGCTGTAAAATTCTGCTGTGAATCGGAAAAGCACGAGAGCGCAGCTGCTGTTGCAAGCAGCCCAATTCATCAGTGAGTTTATTGACATCCACCGACGCTAACGTTACCGTCCCTTACCACAGCAAAGAAATAGACAAGTTTGGACGTTTCAACAAAAGATGGGGTAAAGGGATTTTGACAGTCAAACTACGGTAGCGTTAAATAAATCCACAGTGAACCAGAACGTCGGCTCCATAATGAACGCCAGTCAGTCAACACAGCATCAACGAGGTGCATGTGTGTGTGCGCGCGTGTGTCTCAAACAAAGTAATTTATCGTCACTATACCATTTAAAGAAGCAGATTGATAATAAATCAACTTTAATAATGTTTTTCTGCAAATTGTGTCTCAGTGTTTCTGCATGGCACTCAAGGTTAGGGCTGGCGAATATTGTGACTAGATGAGACCTAGATCTCGTTTTAGATTTTGTTATGGTAATATCGTGATACTGCATAGTCGTCTTTTCCTGGTTTTAAAGGCTGCAGTAAAGTGAAGTCATTTTCTGAGCTTACCAGACTGTTCTAGCTGTTCTATTATTTGCCGTTACCCACTTAACGTTATTCATTATATGATTATTCACTGATGATTATTGATCAAAAATCACATTGTGGAAATATATTTTGTAAGAGTCCATATCGCCCAGCCCAATTTACAAAATCTAGCTCACTTTGTAGAAAATACCGAGATTAGATATATCATCTTTCGCCATTCAGCCTAAAAATACTGAGATGTGATTTTTGGTCCATATCGCCCAGCCCTACTCAAGATCTTTGTTGTCATTGTTGGGGCTAGTAACGTGTTTTAGTACTAAATGACCATGTTAGTTTTTCAATTATTGTCATCCGTTAGTAGTTACATTACATAGAATATTTTTACTCACTGACTTTTCCATGTATACACAGAGACTTTACAAAATGTTTGGTCATGGAAATTTGCTTTAAAGTCATGGAAAAGTCATGGAAATCCATTGGTCAAAATGTGTATGAACCCTGAAAGAGTGAATGTTTACATTCATCCACCCTTTTCCCCATGTAGAGACCGAAATGACTTGGCTGAGATCCTGGCTCTGCTCAAGACACAAATTGACCCGGCACTCTTGACAAAGAAAGAGGAAGATCCTGATGGTGAAGGGAACACAAAGAACACGGAAGAAGGTAATAATGCGATGAATTATAGGCATTACATGAAATGGAGTTAGACCAATGCTTCTAAGTTGTTCTTACACACATTTTTCCAGTTTCCACATTTTTCTTTTGTCATAATGTGCCATTTATTTGGGTAGTTTCTTCCTCCCAAAGAATCATACAAGTACTAGTTCATAGATTCTTAGTATGGTTGGCCTCTGTGACAATCACACTCCCAATCATTGCAGCATTGGTGTCATGATGTGGCCATCTATCCATGCTCGACACAGAGTTACACAGGATCATAAATCACACTTTTAGTTTTAAAGTCCCTGGAAACCAAAATCCACAAAAACCTTCTAACTATTAAATTTAGGGTCTTATGTGAGTAATTGTGTGCCTCAGAAAGTGGTTTACATTACTTTCAACCCTAACCCCAAAAATCTACACTTTCCTACAAGGTCTGGATTAACATTTCCTCATTGAAGTGCTACAGTGCTAAAATGCAGGAGCTTATCACGTCATAAGATTTAATCGAAACACACACACATGCACGCACGCGCGCACACACACACTGACACACACACAGTAGCGCTGTGCACTCGCGGCAGAGATGTCTTCCTCTCGCCGAGCAACGCGCGAACACACACACACACACACACCATCTCTCTTTCCTTCTCTCTCTCTCTCTCTCTCCGACGGAGAGGGAAACGGAGAGTCTCCGTTTCCCTCTCTCTCTCTCTCTCTCTCTCTCGGAGACCTGCTGCAGACGGGACATGCCCACACAGTCCGCGGGAGAAAATACACTCTAAAATCAAATTGATTCTCATGACTTTTGCCATGACTGTCAAACCTAGATTTATATACTTTGCGACGTTCATCATTGTTCAAATTTGGCTGGTGGCTTATTAACATAGGTTCCTGTGATGTGATGAACTCAAAATGCTAAATAATAAAACAATATTTCTGGTTTCCAGGGACTTTAAGCCTACATGTCTTCTGAAAATAGTGGTATATTGTGGAGCAGATAAGCTCGTGTTTTGTGCATTTTATGACTAAAGCAGCATAATCATCTACATACCTCAAGGTTTTATTATGCCTCCGCCGGAGATAGCCAGGCCGGAGGCATTATGGATTCGGGTTGTACGTCCGTCCGATGTTTGTTAACGCAATATCTGAGGAACACCTTGACGGAATTTCATCAAATTTGCCTCAAACATCGACTTAGACTCAAGGATGATCTGATTAGATTTTGGTGGTCAAAGGTCAAGGTCACTGTGACCTCTTGAACGCCATTTTCAAGCTTGTTAACTAGGGGTGCACCGATCGATCGGCACGCAATCTGTATCGGCCGATTTTGACCTCAAATATGTGATCTGCTGATTGCAGATATTACTTTATTGTCGCCGATTGCATAGCCGATCATGCTGCACGTGAGAAACATGAGGCATCCCATTTTCATGTCTTCAATGTCTATCGTTTAACTTTCATATTGTGCTCTAACGTTTATATCATTGTGTTGCAAAGCACACGCTTTGCTTTCGTCAGTGTACTCAGCTCCACACACCACACCAGACTGTCAACACACCCCTTGCGTCTTTGAATCACACAAATCAGCTGGTGATTAGAGCAGACTCAGCAGAGAAGTTACCTCCAGTCCTCCCGCCTACCGAGGCATTTGCATGCTGTTAAGTCCGTGTTTGATCCATATTTGCGTGTATCCTCCTAACGTTAATAGCTCCGGTTAGCTTTAGCCGCTTTAGCTTAATCGATAAAATAGTTTCCTTGGGTCAAAGTTATTTTTCTTGTGTAACAGCGCAATCCCGGAAAATTGAGTATTTTTGTTGAGTGAACTGAACTGCATTGAACTGGTAACATGGAAATCCCGAAGTGGAATTATTTTTGTTCTTTTATAAACTGAACTGAGGGAACTGGACTACTACTAGCCATTTAGTTCAACACAGTCTTGTGCTCCAATTATCTCACACACAAAAAATCATGTTGGCGGTTTCCTTTAGCCTACACAGTATAAAATATTGATGTAGAAAAAAAAGAAAATGTGCTGCACTTTCAATTTGATGCATGAAATGTAGGCCTATATGTAAAATGGAAACTGTTCTATAATAGACTGCTATAGCTGCTTACAAAATAAATAAATAAATATATATATATATATATTGGTAATCGGTGATCGGTCGATGATCGGTTGGGCAGATATTTCTCATAGGTGATCGGCAATCGGTGATCGGTGGCAAAAAACGTGATCGGTGCACCCCTATTGTTAACGCGATATCCCAGGAATGCCTTGACGGAATTTCATCAAATTTGCCTCAAACATAGACTTAGACTCAAGGATGAACTGATTAGATTTTGGTAGTCAAAGGTCAAAGGCCAAGGTCACTGTGACCTCTAGAATGCCATTTTCAAGCTTGTTAATGCGATGTCTCAGGAATGCCTTGACGGAGTTTCATCAAATTTGCCTCAAACATCGACTCGGACTCAAGGATCAACTGATTAGATTTTCGTGGTCAAAGGTCAAGGTCACTGTGACCTCACGAATGCCATTCCCAAGTTTGTTAAAGCGATATCTCAAGAACGACTTGATGGAATTTCTTCCAATTTGGCTCAAACGTCGTCTTGGGCGCAAGGATGAACGGATTACATTTTGGAGGTCAAAGGTCAAGGTCCAATGCCATTTTCAAGCTTGTTTTGATAATCGATCAAAATCTCAGTAACGCCTTGATGGAATTTCTTCACATTTGCCTCAAACGTCAATGTCTGGACAGACATGGATGTCAACTTCTCACTTGTTGGAGGAGGCATATATCCGCGGTGCCGTAGTTCTAGTTTCAGATTAGAAGGAGTCTCTTGTGCTTCAGCCCCTTCACAGTGGGAGGTCGGTCCTCTCAGAACAGGACAGTATGATTTGGTTTGACTCTAATGAAGACGCTGTGCATCCAAACGGTAGTCACTGCACCTTATTTAAAAAATCACTTTCCAGTGAATCGAGTGCTCCAGGATCCTCCTTTGTTTTTCTCCTTTGTATCTGACCTCTGGTGACCTTGAGAGGTCATTGACCTCAGCATTGCATTTTTCCACTTTTTGCCCCATCACTCTGCATTATAATCATGTATATCTGCTATTTTCTGCCAGGTGCCTCAGCTATGGCCCCATCAGATGGTGGTTTTCAAAGTGGGGTCTGGGGACCCCTAGGGGTCCTTGAGGAGCGGGGATGCAAACTAGTCACCTTTAGGTGACAGTGACCTTTTTCATCCCAAAATCGGGCACTTAATGAATTATTTTGTGTCTGTCTGCCCTGGTATGTCACCTTTTTCACTATCCATGACTTTGCATCCCTGGACGAGGTTCCAGGGGCCCAGCAAAAAAGGGGAATCATTTATTATGGCTCCGCCGGCGATAGCCAGGCCGGAGGCATTATGGATCCGGGTTGTGCGTCCGTACGTACGTACTGTCCGATGACAGAATTTCATCAAATCTGCCTCAAACAGCGACTTAGACTCAAGGATGATCTGATTACGGTAGATTTTGGTGGTCAAAGGTCAAGGTAACCGAGACCTCTCGAACGCCATTTTCAAGCTTGTTAACGCGATATCTCAGGAATGCCTTGACGGAATTTCATCAAATTTGCCTCAAACATCGACTTGGACTCAAGGATGAACTGATTAGATTTTCGTGGTCGAAGGTAGGGGTGGGACAAAATATCGATACTCACGGTATCGCGATATTTCCATTTGCGATACGTTATCGATACACTGGCACCAAGTATCGATATGTTTTTTTTTTTTTTTTTTTTTTTTTTAATAAACAGGCTAAAATATTATGCTGTGTGTGGTAGTTGAAACATAGTTTCAAGTTGACGTTTATTTATGTTTGTAGTTGAAACAAAAACATAAATACTGTAGGCTACATGAATGGAAATGTTTGATCATTAATATCTACTTTTAGAAATTATATAGGTAGGTAGGTTATATAGGTTTTCTTGTTTTAATAATAATAATAATAAAAAGACTTAATGTGTAACTTTTCCTCCGTGGTATCGAAAATGGTATGAGTGAGTGAGTGAACTCTGAGAGAGTTAATGTCAATTCTGCTAATAAATACATAATACCTGCTTCTTGCCTTTTAGGGGTATTTTTTTCTCTTCAGTTACACAGATATCGTGATGTATCGTAGGTTAAATTTCTTCCAATATACCGATTATTGCAGAATCGCTGTATCGTGATAATATCGTTATCGAGGGCCAAGTATCGTGACCATATCGTATCGTGAGTTACTCCACGATTCCCACCCCTAGTCGAAGGTCAAGGTCACTGTGACCTCATGAATGCCATTCCCAACTTCGTTAAAGCAATATCTCAAGAACGGTTTGATGGAATTTCTTCCAATTTGGCTCAAACATCGACTTGGGCACAAGGATGAACGGATTACATTTTGATGATCAAAGGTCAAGGTCACTGTGACCTAGGGGTGTCACGGTACACAAAAGTCATGGTTCGGTACGTACCTCGGTTTTGGGGTCACGGTTCGGTACGAATACGGCACGGTACGAAAACGGGGAAAAAAAGCAACAAATCCCAAATTCTGTTTTTTTCCCTTTGAATATGTCTGAATTCTGCTTTTTACGCTATTTTTACCATCAGAAATAGTGTCTAATATGTGGGAATGAATAAATGTCCACTATTTAATAAGATCTAGGCAATCCACACAAAAAGGTTTTACTCTAGAGCAGTGATTTTCAAAGTGTGGGGTGCGCCTCCCTCTCATAGGGCTTTCACACCGGCAGGGCTCCGTGCCGGTTCCGGTTCCAGAACCCTAATCTGAACTGGCCGGCGCGTTCAGACCGAAAAAATAATTGGTTCGGAACCTGAAAAGTTGGTTCTCAGCGGAACCAAAAAATAGTTGGTTTTTCTTGGGAACCGTGACATCATCAGTGGGCGTGTCTCATTCTAGGCTGTGAAAACGAGCAGGAAGGAGAAGAAGGCAGTGACAACATGGAGAAAAATAATTTGCAGTGGTCTCTTGAGGAAACCAAATGTTTAGTGGCGATTTAGGCATCTACCGAATCTCAAGAAAAGCTAGAAAGCAGTACAAGAAAGAGCAAGTCATATGCCGAACTTGCAGAAGAGAGGGCCAAGGCTGGGTTCACTCGAACGCCAGACCAAATAATTAATAAACTTAAAAAAATAAAAAATAAACTGAAGAAGGACTACCGAATAATGTCCTCCCACTTTGGTTCCGCTTAAACTGGTGTGAACACGGGCTGGTTCGCCAGAAAGCACCAAGGTTCTGAGACTCCAGAACGGAGCCGGAGCCAGAACCAGAACCGTGTCTGTCTGAAAGCGCTATCAGATGTCTGTATTCCAGCTGTTTGACAGGGCAAAGGCATTTCCCCCCACTTTAAATCTTTATTGTACACAAGTTTGTAAACAGAGCGCATGTGTGGAGTAGCCTAATACTCCCACCAACCCCCCCCCCTGTTGTATTTGTTTTATGTAGCATTTGCTATTGATGTGTTTGATGTAAGCACTAATTTGGAATCCTATCTAAAAGCGACCACTAGGCGGCAGTATTTCTTTAGTCAACGTCAAAATACCTACTTGTTCAATAGAAGAAGAATAAAACGGCAGAAGAAGAAAAACTTCTAAACCCTGTTGAAAGATACCCCCACTGTCTGACAGACAACGGGGTGGGTTTCACTTTCCCAGTAAGTACGGGAAAGAACCCTGTCAGCGCCTTAACGTTATTGGATGTGAGTTTTGTTTAGCATAATATGATTACGTTCGGTCATCTAATGGATTATTGGAACATGACAAGGAGTCATCCCCTCTTCCTTGCTTGTCTGCATCCGCAGATGTCTGGTTGAGTCTGCTTGACCGCATCACTCATCCCACGCGATGTAAGTTGCTTGTTTACAAGTTAACAACTTTGTCAGTGTTATGTAACGTTTAGCCGCAACGCGCAACTATAAAGGACTTTGTCGCGGCTACGTAACGTTACATTGGCAAGCTTACCTCGTTGGCTTGATGTTGACAGAATTTGCAAAACAGCTTATCGCCACAAAACGTCCCATTCTGTGAACGCGGATTTCTATGGCCCTTGTGTTGTTTTGGTGTGTCTTCTTCTGTGGTGTTTAATTCGATTCAATTCAATGCCATTCAAACAGCGTTTAGGTGCTTCTGGATTTGACGGATTCGTCGTGTCGTTTCACATACCGTGAAACGACGTACCGTGAGGCTCGTACCGTAAACTCACGGGACGAATACATGTACCGTGACACCCCTACTGTGACCTCTCTAGTGCCATTTTCAAGCTTGTTAACGCCATATCTCAGGAATGCCTTGACGGAATTTCATCAAATTTGTGTCAAACATGAACTTGGCCTCAAGGATGAACTGATTACATTTTGGTGGTCAAAGTTCAAGGTCACTGTGACCTCACGAACGCCATTCCCAAGTTCGTTAACACGATATCTCAAGAACGGCTTGATGGAATTTCTTCTGATTTGGCTCAAACATCGATTTACACTCAAGGATAAACGGATTAGACTTTGATGGTTAAAGGTCAAAGTTCAAGGTCACTGTGACCTCACACACCCAATTTCCAAGCTCTGTAACGCAACATCTCAGGAGCGCCTTGACGGAATTTCTTCCAATTTGACTCAAATGGCGATTTGGACTCAAGAATGAACTAATGGCGGAGGCATAAATCCGCGGTGCGGTCGTTCTAGTTATCATTATAATTCCACCCATATAAGTAATACAAAGACACAATGTAAGACTATTTTGGTCATGGGTTTCATACACTTTCTGTAATCAAATATTTATACGCACAAATCTTATCAGATTGGGGGACCCTGGGACAAAATCTCATCAAAAGGGGGTCCGTGGTCTAATTCGCGTAGCCGTCATGGGTGGGACGTTTTCCAGAGCTCTGAATTTCTGCCTGAAGAGCTATTTTCTTGCTTCATTCACCTCCATGGTGTCGCTCGTCCTATTGTACATCAGCACCATAAGGCGCTTTAACAGTAGCCTGGTTAAAACCATCCAGATCCTGTAGTGGTAGATTCCCTGCCTACCAACACGAGGGTTGCAGGTTCGCGCCCCCGTGTTAGCTCCGGCTTCGATTGGCTGTGTCTGCAGGCGGGAAGCCGGATTGAGGGTATGTGTCCTGGTCACTGCACTAGCGCCTCCTCTGCTCAGTCGGGGCGCCTGGTTGGGGCAGATTGAAGCTCCCCGCTGTCAGGTGAAAAGAAGCGGCTGGCAACTGCGAATGTGTCTGAGGAAGCATGGTGCTAGAATGGCTCTCCCTAGATCGGCAGAGGGTGGAGCAGGGGGAAATTGGCCAAGTACAATTAGGGAGAAAATGGCGGGAAATCAGAAAAAAACAACTACATCTGGATCTGTGAACTCACATCCTGTTTGGTTTCGTCGATCTGTCGGCACTCTGTGCTGTGCAGTGTGCACACTCATTTCAGTGGGTGGAACTTGGAAATAGCCAGTCTTTCGGCCAATCAGCATCGGATCAAGACGAATACAAATCCACTCGGAAGAACAGCGAAATAACGTCTTTTCCGCCAAGAAACTCCGCTGTTGCATACTCCCGTTCTTGTTTAATTGTTCTTATTGAGTCTGTTTCTGCAATAACTGCACTTATGGCTGTTTAACCTTGACAAAAGTTGGATGTTACTGAGGCAGCCATTGCTGTTTTTCCAGCAGCGTTCCCGATTGGCCGGTTACGATGTCAACTATGAGGTCCCTGATTGGCTAGTGAACTCTGCAATTTCTGAACATGCCCGCCCAGGGCTGGAGGCCAGACGGAAACACAGAACGAAACGGAGTGTCAGCTCATTGAAGGCCTCGGCTAACCTTGCAAGCCAGCTGGATTGTCTCGCCAGATCTCTTGACGAGACTTTGCGCCAGAGGTAGTGTTGTGAAAACAATGCCATTACCGCCCCCGTCTGGCAGAGTCAGGTTATGCCTCGGCTACTTCAGGGAAAGCCTTCCAAGTCGCCCATGTCATTTTCTTTCCTCTTCCAGCAAATGCTGGGATGTGCGGGAACAATGGGAGAATGGCACACTTTGGCACAGGTCCTTGGATCCAGCTTGATGGCCACTTCATGAATACAAATGTATCTGAAGCTGGTGCCTTCACCTTCACCATCACATGGCTCCAACTTCCTAAACATAGCCACGGCGAGGACAATGTCAGTGTCTACAATACTACTAGGGATGCACCGATATCAAAAATGTCCCTGATACCGATAACCAATATTAACATTGCTGTTATGGTTGCTCACCGATATTTACCGATGTCGATATGATCTGGATAAAAACTAGTTTCTATGATAATTATTTTTTACATATTGAAATGTAAACACAGTGAATTTGAAAAAGTTATGTATTTCTTTATTTCCAAAACATTTGGAAAAGCCCATAAATCATAGATTCACTGCATTGTTTCCTCTCAATATAAAATGTTTGGTAGATACGAATAACCAATATTAAAGCAGCTACGAGCAACTTTTTCGATTGTTATTAAACAGTATAAATTTAATATTAATGCATCACATCTTACCTCTAATAGTCGACGAGACCAACGCAGAGTAGTCTCGCTTGAACCCCGAGTGAATCGGCCAGTGTAGTCTGTCTGTGGCCAGGGAAGATCAGGAAGTGAAATGAAACGGTTTGCAGCAGCCACTTCGGCCATAACCACAAAATAACTTCCAAAAAACCTGTTAGAATATAACGAGAGATGTTCCCGAGAGTATGCGTGGCGTTCACATTGTTTATGCTATGTTGCTAGGCAGCGCGAACGGGGTAGGCAGGCAGCTGCGTTTCACTTCCGGGTTTCACTTCCGCGTTTCACTTCCGGGTTAGCCGGTCCGGCGGTAACGAGAGAGAGAGAGAGAGCCCCCTGTTGACGCGAGTTTAGACAGACACAGACTTAATGACTGACGTCACATGCCAATTTGCATATCAATAACTACAGTCTCCGCTCGCAGGGGAGGGAGGGGGGCTATGCTGTGATGTGATTCAACACTTTTTCCCGTGTTTATTTAAGCACGGTGATCGGCCTGAAGGTCCAAACTCCGCCCAGCCGCTAAACTAGAAGCCATCTCACGAAGCGACATCTCTGAATTACACACAATAACACATCACGGTTGTGGCGGTTGCTTGCCATCCACCACCGCAGTTGGCTTGTCTGTAGCACTCTATTGCAATCTTGGTTATTGTGAGCGTAAGAAAGTAGGTGGCTGGAAATGTTTTAATGTCCGGCCAATGCGGCCATTTAGCTAGCTGCTGGCGTTTATGGAAAACCTCTTGCAAGCCTTCTGAACAGCATCTGACACATGCAGAAACAAATGTGTGTCTGCTTCCTCCTGAGAACATGGAGTGAGGTTCATTAAGTCAGACTGGGAAGGAGAACAGAGCACCATCTTCCCGTGAGTTGCGTAGACTTCTTTTCCATCATCTACTGCAGGGATACTCAACTTGCTTTGCCCCGGGGGCCACTCTCGTGAAATGATAGAAGGCCAGGGGTTAGTTAATAAACAAACAATATACATTTTTCTGTAGCGTATTGTAGGTTTTTGGGGTGTCAGCCGGAGTTTAGTCTGACAATGTTGTGCACACCGGATAGTTAGTTAGGTTAAGTTAATTAGGTTAAGTACATACATAAGTGCCTGGGTAGCGAGCAGACGGCAGTATTTGACAATTTAGCAGCTAAATTATAGATTATTGAAAGATATTCCATATTCCAGACTGAAATGCTATAACAGAAGTAGAGTATTGGCAAGAATGACATGGACATTTGGACACTTATTCAGCGGGTATCTTGTATGTTGCGTTCAGGTGCACTGTAACAAATGTCTTTATTTTTTTTGCAATTCCATCACAGGCCACACAGGGGGCGCCCGCGGGGCGCATGTGGCCCGCGGGCCGCAAGTTGAGTATCACTGATCTGGGACGCAAGTGACTTGCTGGGAGATGAATCCTCCAAAAATTCCAAACAAATCTGTTTTGTTCTCGTCAACATGCAGGACGTCTGTCCGGTGCTTTGGCAGTGCAGTGGTTGGTATCGGCCGTCTCCTGATTCCCTTCCCTCTCTTCTGTCAAGTGGCGCCTTTCAGACTTTATGATGTAGACATTCCAGGCAGCTCATTTTCTCAAGATGGGATGTTGAATACGACACAAAGACTAGTGTCTGCATATTTCTGGAAGGTCTTTGCTGTGCCAGGATTCAACCCTTGGACCACAGCTGCACCATCAACGAACACAGCATCAACCACAGGAGCAGGTTGTGAGTCAGTGTCATCAGTCATTATGTAGTGCAAGAGGTCTTTTGTACCAGTTGCATCTTCCCTCGCTGAGACAAAGATGGTGGTGCTGCCTGTTGTTTTGTTTGTTTGTTTGTTTGTTTTCTTGTTTTTAATCCAGATTGCCATCACATATTTGGCAAGACACATACAGCCATGTGAAGACACGCTTCAGCGCTTCAAGTTGTATCTTCTGCTTTGACTGTTTTCACTGGTGGCTGCCTGAAGAGAGGCATCTTGTTCCCGGGCAGGGCATGTGTGACTGCCTTTGTTTTGCTGCTCCAGCCACAAATGTCTTGTACGGTTGTGCACCCAATGACTCTACCTCCCTCACTATCTGCAACTGATGAATACATCATATCTTTGGAGTCAAGCAGCAGAAGATCCTCACTCTTGACCAGAAACGGGTTCCCCATCTCTTCGATCACTGACCTAACATGCTTCACAAAGGCTTCTTGCACCGCTGCCTGCTGCTCATGGTGACTGTTTTCACTTTGTAGGGAGCTTCAGCTACTGTCATTATGTCTTCTACATTCTTACTAATGTAGCTGTCAGTCAGAATAGAAGCACTTGATTTCTCAAATGAGGTCCAACGAATAATAGTCATCTAATTCAATCTATATAACATACAGCAGAAGTTACACCTGGAAATAAACACACACAGCCTACTTTTACATGTATATGGTCAGGAGCCCCTTGGCCAAATTGGTGCTCTAAGCAGAATTTTGTTTAGGGGCCATTATCTGAGGCACCTGGCAGCAAATAAGCATGTTTATAGGAAACAAAATGCTATTTCGTCAAAGATATACATGATTATTTATATTGTAGAGTGATGGGGGGAAAAAACTGGAAAAATGCGATCCTGAGGTCAATGACCTCAAGGTCACCAGAGGTCAGATACAAAGTGCCTCCATGTCTCAAATTGAAACTTGCGGTATGTAGATGATATGCTGAAACGTTCATGCTTTAGTCATAAAATGGACAATTGCTTTGCTCATCTGCCCCACTATATAACATTTTTCACTGTGTATCCTCGTTTTCTTACAGATGGAGTTAAAAAGACAGAGGATACAACAGATGAAGAAGACAAAGACTCAAAAGATGCTGCTCTCTCAGTCTCAACAAAGACGGAGAGCGATGAAAAAGTAGGAGCGAAAGATGGCTCAAAATCAGACGCTGCTGACGCCAAATCAGCACTGAACGGCATCAAAGATGGCAAAGTTGAATGGGAAGCTGCCCCCCAATCAGAAAAGCTTGTTGTGGATGACAGTGTCATTACAAATGCCCAGACCATCAAAGAGGAGCCAATGGATGTATCAGACAATACAACAAGTGCAGCAGCAAGTGAACCAGCACCCATCTCAGAGAAACTTTGCATATCACTGAAGGCAGAACAAGCAGAGGAGGCCAAAAGAAAGA
Organism: Poromitra crassiceps; assembly: GCF_964638095.1. Classification (NCBI taxonomy): domain Eukaryota; kingdom Metazoa; phylum Chordata; class Actinopteri; order Beryciformes; family Melamphaidae; genus Poromitra; species Poromitra crassiceps. The sequence continues at coordinate 47,480,894 of NC_139623.1, forward strand.
CTGCAGAGGACCTCCAGCGCGTGATGAATGACCAGCAAGCCAAAATTCCCTTGAAAAAAAGAGGAATGAAACTTAGTGAGAGCTTTGACAAAAGTAGTGCTGGCAGCATTATTGTGCAAAATCCTTCTGTTCCTCAGGTCAAGGAACCCCCTAAAGTTATCGAGATTTCTGAAGATACAAAGGAGGATACAAAAAAAGGTGTGAACGATCATGTCAATGGAGAGGCGCAGCACACAATGGAGAAAGGTATCCACAGTACTCTCTGCGAGTCAAAGAAAGAGAGTGACATACAAGGGAAGTCTGCCGATGGAAAAGAGCAGCAAACTAAACAGCCAACTTATCTAGTTACAGATGAAAGTAAAGCGGCAGAAGCCAGCGAAAAGAAAGTGCCGTCCATAGAGGAGGATGGCATAAAAGATAAAAGGTCAGTGGAGGTAGTCATGTCACATCAAGCAGACCTAAAGAAAAAAGCCCTAGATATGAAGGTAGAAAAGGAAAGCACTACTGCACCAGTGGGGAGAGAAGCACCTGTCAAAGTTCCAAAGGCATCCTCGCCTCTAAAAACGGAGTCGGCGCCTTTATCTAAGGATGTAAATAATGAACGTGTGACGTCACCGGATCACACAGACCACAGAAAGATCAACAAATCCGAAACAATAGCTGCAAAAGTGGATTGTACAGTAGACAAGACATCCACATTAAAAGAAACTGATAAATCCTCAAAGAACCTAGATTCAAATCGTGAAATTACGCTCAAAGAGGTTACATCAAATGACTCAGAAAAAATGGATGAAAAGCCGGGCTCTAAAGACGAGGATAAATCAAAGGCAAATCAGACTTCAAAACCAAACTCGGCAGAAATCACAGAAAATGTAGCAGAGCCTAAACGTGGAGAAACTGTCAATGCGAAAGAAACGGGGACACCTGACAACTTTACAATCAAAGAGATGCAAGGAGTCATTAAAAAAACAGAGACGTCGTCTGTAGACCGAGGTCCCGCAGAGAAGTCTGATGATTCTGAAAAGATCGTATCGCCATCTGTCATTAAAAAGACAGAGATACTAAAACAGAGTAATGATACAGTGAGCCCAGACCTCCCGGGAGAGAGACACAATTCTTCAGTCATTAAAAAGGTAAACAAACCATTAATCAATGAACATTCAGAAAGAACATTAAAAACTAAAGAGACAGTGGAATCCTCTGTTATTAAAAAGGCAGAGAAACCGGAGTCATGTAAACCTATGGAGAGATGTGACAGCCTCAAAGGTGCAGAGAAGTCTCCCACTGTGGAGGAGAAAACCGTGGCAGCTGGTGTCGACTCTGAGATAGTCAACGCCAAAGATAAGGAAAAGCATGCCTTTAGCGAAGACATCGCGAAACCTGTCAAGTGTGACGACAGCGAGGTAAATGATGTTGCTAAGATAAGCGACTGTGCACCCAGGCCTGTGGAGGCAGAGGCGACAACCGTTACAGACGATCCAGCAAAGCCACAAGAGGATGACAAAATCCAAATGAAATCGACTGCACATAAGAAGACAGAGGCATCTGAAGAGAAAGATAAACCACCCAGCCCTGTTGAGAAGAAAAATGACTGGGGAAAAAAATATAAGAAACCTGAGAGAGCAGAAAAAGAACAGGAAAAAGTGTCTGAGGAGCAGCCTAATAAAAATGAGCCAGAGTGTCCATCTAAAAAAGAAAGCGAAATGGATGTGGGCAAGGATGCAGGCAAGGAAAGCAAAAAGGACATTGAAAAGACAAAGGACAAAGTAAGCCACAAGAATGAAAGTGAAAAGCATCCACGTCAAGACAAAGAAAGTAAAGAGGATATCACAACCGGTGAATACACTAAAACAGATCAAACAAAGGAGGACAAACACACTCGTAAGGATGGCAAAACCAAAACAGAGAAATCTGGCCATCCGAATGCAAGCAAAGAACCAGACGTTGATATGCTGACGGACAAGGAGGAGACAGAAGAGGAGAGCAAAGACAAGAGCGAAGAAGGGGATTCTGCTGCAACAAAGGAGAAGGCGGCAGATGGTGACGATGCTCCACCTGAAGTCCAGGATGAGGGTCTTCGTCTGAAGATCAAGGCCCTGGCCCACCGAAGGAGAGCGGAGCTCCTGAGAGTGGAGAGGCAAGGGGATTCGGAGTCTGACACAAATGCAGGAAGATCCCTCAGACGGTCACCAAGGATATCCAGACCAACTCGGAAAGCAGTGGAGATCCAGGACAGGAGACTGGAGAAATTGCAGGCTGCACCACCAGTTGAGGATGACCTAGGTGAGAAAGAAAAGGAAGAGGAAGATGAGGAGCAGGAGGAGGAAGAGGAGGTGAAACATGTTCAAAAGAAACCAAGAGAGAAAAAGGTTGATCAGGAGGGCCAACCTAAATCTAAGGTAAGACTGCTCAGTAGGTGGTAATATTTATACCCTTTTCAAAGCACCTTGTATCAAAGTAGTAGTTGGCTATCTATTGGGGGTATTAAGCACTTGTTTGGTGTTGTGCTCAGGGGAGAAAACGACGGAAGACCCGGTGGTCCAACACGCGAACACGGCATAAAAAGAAAGGCTCTGAAGATGATGATGAGGAGAGCGACGACGAATCCAGTTTTGACGAGGAGAGCGAGGAAGAAGATGACAGTGACGAGGACTACAAGGTGGAGGAGAGAAGCAGCAGCAGGAGGAGGAGGAACCAGCACAGAGAAAGACGAAGCTCCGCCTCTTCCACCTCTTCAGATGATGACCTACCTCCAAACGACGACCCCTGCAAACATTGTGGCCTCCCCAATCACCCTGAGCTGGTGGGTAAAATCACATTCCCCATTAACATTGTAGAATCACATTAGCCTGTGTGTGATGTTGATTTAAAGTGTTAATATAAATCACATAGACATTGTGATGCACAGTAAACCTTTACTTCTGCCCAAGTAGTATGGAGCCAAATAACAGCGTAAGGGCATGTGTCTATAGTCTTTTTCTGCGTTTTTTTTTATGTGGAAAAAGCGCTGCCTGGAGCGCTTTTTATGAAGAGAAAAGCAGATCATGGCAACGTCACCGGAGAAGCTGCTAGCTCAGTAATCAGCTGGTTAGCACTTTTAGCAGACAGTACAACAATCAGTTGTTATTATATCCACCTTGTCGGCTAAATGTAGCTGCCCCTTAAGCCCGTCTTTATGTTTCGTGTACCCAGGGGCGGAGCGACCCTATCAGCCCAGAGGGGGCGAAGGTCTTAGGGGGGCCCCATCAAAAAAAAAAAAAAAAATTTTTTTTTTTTTTTTTTTTTTTGAAGGCCAGGCCAGGCCGCAGGGCCGGTTCCAGAACAAGATGACTAGGGGTGCATCCTAGATAGGAAGGGGTGCAGATGCCAAAGGCTGGGCCCGAAAAATTTGACATGTTATTTTACTAAAAATAATGCATTTGACCATCATTTCAAGTAGAATGATACCACCCAAGCAAGAATATTTCAAGTGTTTCAAGTGCTTTACTGAAATATTTGGACCATATAATGATAATACAATTATCTCAACCTTAAAAGGTTACATATAGGTGCCAAAAAGCCATAAAATCACATCAAAGAACAAAGAAAAACAACAACTATAATTCAAGTTTAAACAGTAAGTGTGCAGCTGTAGCATTTATAAAAAAAAAATTTTTTTTACTTTTCAACTGAGCATGCAGACAAATAAGGGTGCAATGCATGCTTTTGCACCCACGTAGAACCGGGCCTGCCAGGCCGCGAAGAAAAATGTGCCTTTTTTGCATGTTTGAATCGGTTTTAGCCATATTTAGTGGAATATCTCATTTTAAACACACCAATGTTATTGTCTATTGATTGAATTCCTCTCAGACTCACACCACTGACTTTATTAAATAAAGTCATTTTAAGTCACAACTGTAAAATAGCTGATAGCCCCTATATCCGAAAACACAATTTGTCACTCATTGAGCCAAGTAATATTATGTCCAAGAAAGACTACAGTGAAGCCACTTTACAGACAAGCTTGTTCTGAAGAAGAAAAATAAAAACACAGGTTGCCAGCCAGGTGGCCTGGCCTGCAAATTTTTTTTTTTTTTTTTTTTTTTTGATGGGCCCCCCTGACGAGTGGGCCCGTGGCGGCCGCACCCTCTGCCCCGGCGTACGCTCCGCTACTGCGTGTACCCCTTCTCAATACGGGTAGTTATTGTGCCTCTCGACGGGATGCTGTAGCCTGGTTCAATCAAGCCAAGTAGCTCGCAAAATCCCTTGCCCTCCACCACGCTTAATGGCAGCAATGTCCTTTTCCACCATAAAGCAAATCTGTGTTATTTTCTCTGCTCGGACATCACTACAGCTTCTCTTGGCAATTAGAGATAGGATAGTTTGCTGGGAGGACGATGTTCCATCTTCGCCTGGCAATGCAATTGTCGGGGGGCTGAGTTTTAACGTGGTATATTATTGATGAGGTACTAGAGGTGTACTTGAGAACGGCGTCGCACTATTTACACTTGGCATTTTCGCCTGTTAGCGTGAAATGCTCCCACACTGGGCTGCGTTTTGCTCTTTTGTTGCTAGCACTAGCAGGCGCGCTCCTCTTGCTATTTGGTCTCTCAGTCTGTTTGTTTCCTGAATCTCAGTCCACCGATCATGCGACTACTTCCTCACGTGACCACTCCTTTTATTGTTTGGGTGAGGTAGCCTATGCCCTCTGCTGGACTGGTGGAATAACACAGTGTACGCTCTGGACATTGAGGTGATACATACAACCATGAATCTATCGGTCAAAACAGTTAATTAATTTTAATCGGTTACATTCTTAACGGCAGTTAACCGACTATCGGTTAATCATTAACATCCCTACTTTGAATTGAATTAAACTTAATTGTAACGTATCAGAGATTAATAGAATCATATCGAATACATGCTATATTGTTTTGTATCAAATTTTAACTGTGCTACTAAAATTCTTTATGTGCTAATAACTTTTTCAACTCAGTAGCACATGTGCTCCTTGGGGGAAAATGGTAAGCGTCGAGCCCTGTGTACAGCAGGATTATACACAGATGGAAAACTGACAGGAGTGGGGCTTTAAGCACCAACATAAACATTCTTTAACTTCTCCTTCCTAGATCTTACTGTGCGATTCGTGTGATAGTGGCTACCACACAGCCTGCCTGAGGCCGCCTCTCATGGTCATCCCTGACGGGGAATGGTTCTGCCCGCCGTGTCAACATGTACGTAGCAGCCAAACATTTAGAGACATCACATGAAAAATTAACTCAAAAATAACCTGTCTACAGCGATAATGCCTCATTACTTTCAATAATCTCTGGTGAATGCCCTCTGTAGAAGCAGCTCTGTGACAAATTGGAAGAGCAGCTCCAAAACCTGGACACGGCGTTGAAAAAGAAGGAACGTGCTGATAGAAGGTGAGATCTTTTGACATGGAAATTTCGCAACTTTAGTGCTCCATATCCTTCATGATATTGAGTTTCCTCAATGTTTACCTTCTCCAGGAAAGAGCGCCTAGTTTATGTTGGAATCAGTGTTGAAAACATCATCACGCCTTCGGTAAGTGTGGTGCGGGTGTATGTTCATGTTCAACTGGGCACACATTTCTCTTCTGGAGGGTTTGGAGTGACTTGTGTTTCTCATAGGTTGAGGAGGTAGAAGAGGAAAAGCCAAAGCCAATATTAAAAGAGAAGAAAGAAGTGAAGCGAAGCAAGAGCTGGGGCCGAAGATCTACGAGGGCGAAGAAAACGATTAGCTACAGGTCTGTGCACTGAAAGAGACGTCGTTGAATGATTTGATTGTTTAATGACACAGTAATGTGGGTATTAGAAGTACCTGGTCAACCACCCAGCAAAGTGGATTCTAATCTATGCTAATATCATTTTTACAGATTTGATGAATTTGATGAAGCTATTGAGGAGGCTATTGAAGAGGACATCAAAGAAGCAGAGGGTGGAGGTAGCACATGAAATCTTACTCTGTTGTACATGTGAAAATGATGACGACATTTATGATCTGTTCCGTTAAAGTTAATAATGAGGGTTGTCTCTTCTCCCCCCCCCTTCCTGCAGGAGCCGGTCGGGGAAAAGACATGGCCAACATCACGGGCCACAGAGGAAAGGATATTTCCACCATTCTCCAAGGGGAGGAGGGCAAGGAGAATGGCCGTCCGCCGGGACCCAATGTTGGCCCGCGCCGGAAAAAACGCCGGCGTCTCAACGACCTTGACAGTGACAGCACCGTGGACGAGGACGAGAGCGAGGACGAGTTTCGCCTCAGCGACAGGTAGGACTAGACATCACCTAGCCTCAAAAGCATAATTCACGATGCATACTCAGCTGTCTATTGGTAAAATCCACTGACACCTCCCTTTATATCGACCCTACTTTTCCATACATGTACATATCAATCTAAAAAAAATGACTGGGGAAAAAAATATAAGAAACCTGAGAGAGCAGAAAAAGAACAGGAAAAAGTGTCTGAGGAGCAGCCTAATAAAAATGAGCCAGAGTGTCCATCTAAAAAAGAAAGCGAAATGGATGTGGGCAAGGATGCAGGCAAGGAAAGCAAAAAGGACATCGAAAAGACAAAGGACAAAGTAAGCCACAAGAATGAAAGTGAAAAGCATCCACGTCAAGACAAAGAAAGTAAAGAGGATATCACAACCGGTGAATACACTAAAACAGATCAAACAAAGGAGGACAAACACACTCGTAAGGATGGCAAAACCAAAACAGAGAAATCTGGCCATCCGAATGCAAGCAAAGAACCAGACGTTGATATGCTGACGGACAAGGAGGAGACAGAAGAGGAGAGCAAAGACAAGAGCGAAGAAGGGGATTCTGCTGCAACAAAGGAGAAGGCGGCAGATGGTGACGATGCTCCACCTGAAGTCCAGGATGAGGGTCTTCGTCTGAAGATCAAGGCCCTGGCCCACCGAAGGAGAGCGGAGCTCCTGAGAGTGGAGAGGCAAGGGGATTCGGAGTCTGACACAAATGCAGGAAGATCCCTCAGACGGTCACCAAGGATATCCAGACCAACTCGGAAAGCAGTGGAGATCCAGGACAGGAGACTGGAGAAATTGCAGGCTGCACCACCAGTTGAGGATGACCTAGGTGAGAAAGAAAAGGAAGAGGAAGATGAGGAGGAGGAGGAGGAAGAGGAGGTGAAACATGTTCAAAAGAAACCAAGAGAGAAAAAGACATCACCTAGACACCAAAAAAAAAACTGCCCTCGGTAGGGCTGGGCGATATATCGAATATACTCGATGTATCTCGGCTTGTGCCACGTGAGATGTAGTAAATGACTATCGTGAACATTCGAGTATAATTGTCTCACTACTGTCAACGACCCGTCAACGACCCTACTTAAAGCTGGGGCAGAACAGAAGACAAATATTCAAATATCGAACGTGTTTCGCGTCCGAATCGCACGGAAACAGGAAACACTGCACTTCGTCTGGTCGCCATCAGCGCACTCCCCGAGTTTCAAGTCGATCCGACCAACGGTTCTCGAGATACGCGAAGAACAGAGAGACAGACAGACGCTATCTTCATTATAGTATAGATGAAGGACCCCTAAACTGACAAAGATTAGACCACGGACCCCCATTTGATAGGATTTTGTCCCACGGTCCTATATGATAATAAGATTGATGCTTTTAGATGTTTTATTACAGAAAGTGTATAAAACCCATGACCAAAATAGTCATTGTGTTACTTATGAATGGAATTATAGCGAAAATAAATTACCCCCCTTTTGGCTGGGGACCCGCTGGAACCCCCTCAAGGACCCCTGGGGGTCTCCAGACCCACATTTGAGAACCACTGGCCTAATACTCCCACCCACCCCTCCCCCACTGTCTGACAGACAGCAGGGTGAGTTTCACTTTCCCAAGTAAGTACGCTAACGTTATTGGATGCGAGTTTTGTTTACCATAATGATTATGTTCGGTCATCATAATGGATTATTGGAACATGACAAGGAGTCATCCCCTCTTCCTCACCGCATCTTGCTTGTCATCTCACGCGGTGTAAGTTGCTTGTTTACAAGTTAACAGCTTTGTTAGTGTTATGTAACGTTTAGTACATAACGTTACCTTAGCAAGCTTACCTCGTTGTCTTGATGTTGACAGAATTTGCAAAACAGCTTATAAAGATACAAATGGGAGTGCTGCATTGGGTCGTTGACATTTGCGTTGACATTTCGGTCTCTTGTGTCAAGCCAAAGCGCTGTCGGCTGCGGGATGCTGCACAGCTGCTGTGTGCGGCTTTTGCATGGCAGTTAAAGAGCGTCTGCTGTATTTTTTCCCTTTTTCACTCAACATAACAGCGGGGCGAAAATATATAATATATATTCAAGTCTATATTTAAGTTGTACCTAATGGCAACATCATTGGTCACACAATATTGGGCTATTTTATATAATGAATTAATTTATTTGCCATTTCCAACCGGCTACTTGAGCCGGTGACGTTTTAATTTGCCGGCCCACGGCAACAAATACCGACTAAAAGCCGGCAATTACTGGCTAACGGAATCCCTGGGCGGCTGAGACTAAGCATCGAGATTCATCCTTACAGTCCGTTCACACCATATGCAGAAGCAACGCTCAACCTACCCTAAACCCACGCTGAACCCACAAGTTTAATTTCGGTGTCCTTGTTAACAGGCGAAGGCTTCGAAGCCGTTCACACCAGCCACGCACGTGCCTTGCTCAACACACGCTCAAGCGATCGTTCAGGATTCAGTCCTATTTTCCAAGAATTGCGCATGAAGCTGCCAGGCATGAAGTTGATGGGAGTTGTGGGCGGGTTCAAGGCGTGCTGAGCGAGGCGCTCAGGAAAGGAGAAGGCTTCTTGTGTGACCAGTTAAGCGTCAGCTTAGCTTCAGGGGCCCCTTTACACGAGGACAGTTTCTGGAAGAAACAACACAATAGCGTTTCCTTCACACCTTCTCCCTGTTTACATGAGCGCTGTTGAATTTTTAAAATGCCGTAATGTACATGCCAGGTCGCTAGGTGGCAGTGTGATGGTCAACGGGGCGTTGCTTGTCGCTCCACAACTTGGAGAGTACCGGGTCAGCCTATAAATATTTCTGCGACTTCCTTTTAAAACACTTCTCTCACAGCAGCGGGAAACATTGAACAGAATTACAACCATGGCGAAAGAAAAAAGCAAGTCCGACTACCGTAAATTCCGGACCATAAGGCGCACCGGTATATAAGCCGCAGCAGCAAAATTGACTGTTTTTTACATATATAAGCCGCACCGGACTATAAGCCGCGGGCGTTTTGATGTTTAATTACCATATGTAAGGGTTCGTACACAGAGGGGATTGTCGGGAAAGAGATGGCTGTTTGGCGAAGCTCCCATTTATTAACATTTCAACAAAACAAAACAAAAGTCAGGTCACTAATCCCCAGACAAAATCACACAACAAATAGGCTATATGTGCAGCAAACGGCTGTAACCAGAGAAGTCAAGTCACTAATCCTCGTCTTCCTCTTCTTCCTGCGTACTGAAACCACCAAAGTCCTCATCTTCAGTGTCGGAAACGAACAGGTTCAGGGTGGCTTCGTCAACCACTCTCCTCTCTCCTTCATTGTCACTCAAAACCAACGAACTCCTCTTCGTCACTGTCGGTGTCGGCATCGAACAGCCTCTGAAGCCTCTGACGGCCCTCAGCGCCAGCTGTGGCGGCGTCATCTTCTTCATCCCGCAGCAGTCCAGCCTTTTGGAACCCGTTGGTGATTGTGGATGTTTTCACACTCCTATAATATTCCGTGATCTTCCTTTGTGTGAATTCGCCGAAGTTTGTGATTTTCTCCTGGTAGTCGGGAGGGAGTTGTTCAGTAGTTCTCGCCCGGACGGACAGTCCCTTTCGTCTCATGAATCGGAAGCACCAAGATGGGCCACCTATGAAATGTTCAATTTTCATTTCGGTGGCGACTGTTTTGGCCTTCAGTCGGATCTGCACCGTGGAAACGCCTCGGCCGTCTGCTCTCTGGGTCAACACCCAATCTTCAAGGGAATCTTCAAGTTCGGGCCATCTGCTTTTATGACCTCTGAAGGACTTTTTGGTCTTCTTGCACTGAGACAGTTCCTCCTGCTGCACCTTCCAACGCCTCACCATTGACTCGTCGATGCCCAGGTTACGCGCTGCTGCTCTATTTCCCTCTTTTAATGCGAGATTGACTGCTTTCAACTTGAAAGCTGCGTCGTGTGAATTTCTGCGTACCTTCCCCATGGTAAGTGAGAGAGAGTTGCTTCTACTGCTCGTCTTGTTGTGATTCCGGGCTGCTGATGAACTTTGAACCGGTAGGAGTAACCGGTTGATTTCCGCCAATGATGTCAAGTCTTTCATACACAAAGGCAATTCAAGGTGCTTTACAAAAAAATAATCGAAAAAACAAGCAGCAAAGCAATGCACATAAAATGTGCTGATGAAGCTGTGTAACCTGTAAAATCCATCGATTTTGGAGGTCACCGAGTGGCCGTTTGCTTACCGTAATTACCATATGTAAGGGTTCACGCACAGAGGGGATTGTTGGCTGTTTGAGGAAGCTCCCATTTACCGTATTACCGTAACATTTCAACAAAACAACATAACACAACACCACCTTTGTTTATTTTTACAGTGCACACAGTGTCCGCGGTGTGGTGAAAAGAGGGCAAGAGAGGAAATTAAAACAGAAGTGGATTTATAGTTAGAAAGAGTGCTAAAAAAGAGAGATTTTATTTGTATTTTTTTTTTTTCCCTGAAAAAATCCATAGATAAGCCGCACCGTTATATAAGCCGCAGGGCCAAAAAACTGGGAAAAAGCCGCGGCTTATAGTCCGGAATTTACGGTACTTTGTTTGGACGGAGGAAGAGGTCGAGTTGCTGCTACGCACAAGTCTGGCCTACAAGACCACCAAAGAGCATGAACTCCTGACTGATGTTGTGTAACTCGCGCACGTCTATGACGTAATCGCGTGTGTCGCGTGTGCAGGCACGTCAGAGTTCCTGAAATGAGCCGTGTCAAATCGATTACATGGAGCGCTCAGCGGGGAGCGTCACCAAGAATTCCACTCTGGAGGGTGGTTTCAAAATGTGTCGTTTCCTAAGCGCAAATTCGCTATCGCCGTCTAAAAGGGAGGCACTAACGATAAAATAATTCCCCGTCACCATAGGAAACCGTCCTCGTGTAAAGTGCCCCTGAGCCTGCCTCAAGCTCAGTTCTGCTTATGTTAAGCGTCAGGCGTGAACAAAGGCTTAATTAATTAATTGATTCCATTTATATAGTGCCTTTCAAGAGACTCCTCAAAGCCCTTCACATATCAGGGGGGGGAGGGAACTCAACTCACCCACCACCGATGTGTAGCACCCACCTGGCTGATGCACGGCAGCCAGTTTGCGCCAGAACGCTCACCACACATCAGCTCTCACCACACATCAGCCTATCACGGTGGAGGGTTGAGGACTGAATGTGCCAATTAAGTAACGAGGGATGATTAGGTGGTCAAGATGGAAGGAAGGCCTGTTTGGGAATTTAGCCAGGGCACCGGGGTTACACCCCTACTCTTGTGAAGAGTGCCGATGGGATCCTTAATGACCACAGAGAGTCAGGACCTCGGTTGAACGTCTCATCCGAAGGCTGATGTCTAGCCTCTGTTGAGGCTAGACGTCAGCCTGCAGTCAGACAGACGAGTTAAATTACACTATGAAATGAAAGTTGGCGTGACGGTTAGATGGGAGAAGATAAGGTTTTATTTGTTTATGTTGGTCGTACATCTTTTCACAACAACCTTTTCTTGACTGGATGCAGCTCAGAAGAGGAAGAGTTTGTGGTATCGGAGAACGGCGGCGAGAGTGAAACGGAGGCAGACTCCAACGACAGTGGTGGGCATCGTAAATCCTCGCGCACCAAGAGGCCGTCAAAACGACGGAGAAGCACCCGAAAGCGACGCAGAGCCAGAGGGTACTCTGATGACGAAGAGGAAGAGAGCGACGAGGAATCAGATGAGGACGAAATAGGTACAAAGAAATATTTATTACAGTTGGAGCTTGCTGTGGTAGTGGGTGTTACCGGTGTTACACGATGGCTTGCTGTGTTAGTGTGGGTGTTACCGGTGTTACACAATGGTTCGGCACACCCAACCCATTCCAAATACATGATTTGACCACCCCCCTTCAAAAACCCACATGGGCCAGATCCTAGTCTTTATATTTTCAAAGAGGACTTTGTTATTTTATCTGATATTTGTAGCTGTTGCTGTGTGTGTGTGTATGTGCTGTGTGTGTGTGTATGTGCTGTGTGTGTGTATGTGCTGTGTGTGTGTGTGCAGTGACCGAAGGCTCCAGTGAGTACAGCGACAGTGATCTGGATATGAGTCGACGGCGGTCTCGGCGGAGTCAGAAGAAGCAGGTGAACTATCATGAGACGTCCGAGTCAGACGCCTCTCAGGTGGAGACCAACCGGGACAAAGTGAAACCCCGGCGCCGCATGGACAGCTCCGACAGCGAAGGTTTGTTCTGTTCTGTTGACTGAATATGTACAGTATACAGTATATATATATTTGTTTTATTTATTATCCCCCCCCCCCCCCCCCCCCCGCCCCCATTTTCTCCCCAATTGTACTTGGCCAATTTCCCCCTGCTGCCCCGGTCGATGCTCCACCCTCTGCCGATGGGGAGAGCCACAGACTAGCACCATGCTTCCTCCGACACATGCGCAGTTGCTAGCCGCTTCTTTTCACCTGGCAGCGGGGAGCTTCACCAGCAGGATGTAGCACGTGGGAGGATAACGTTATTCCCACCAGTTCCCTTCCACCCCGACCAGGCCCCCCGACTGACCAGAGGAGGCGCTAGTGCAGTAACCAGGACCCCCGATCCGGCTTCCCACCCGCAGGCACAGCCAATCGTGCCAGGATGGACACCCTGCAAACCCGGACGCCCCCCTGTTGATTAAATATTCAATCAGAATTATTTTTGCCACCGGTCAACATGACAAACGCAATACATATACGTCTGGATATTGTCAAGAACCTTACAATACGATTTGATGTCAATACGTCACACATTATCAATACAGTAGGGATTAGGGCTGTCACTTTTTCCCCAAAATAAAATTCGAACGAACTTTAATTGCCCGATATTCGTTCGAATCTATTCGAAGTTTTTTGGTTAATTTAATTTTTTTTTTTTTTTTTTCCAGTCCAGCAGCCTGTTGCACCAGCTGAACGTAAGTTCTGTCTTAAGTTAGGGTGTAAAGTCCACACTAACTGCTACGTTCAAACTAGTTAGTTTGACACTAAAGTTGTGTCTTTGTTTGGTTGCACCACGGAGACGTAAGGTACATCTTAACTAGTAGACCCTAAATCCATACTAACCAAAATAGTGTCGCAGACAATGACGTGTACAGTATCTGTGACCAATCAGTGAAAAGCACGGTGGAAACTGTGTTTATTTACGGTTGTTTAAGTAAGTGGAGTGAAAACAGGAATGCCATGACATTATTTCCACACTTCATTTTATTTTTTCCGTTAACAGAACATACTTCAATGTATTTATTTTCGTTAATACAACATACTTCAATTTATTCTTTTCGTTATTTTTGTTAATACAACATACTTCAATGTATTCGTTTCGTTATTTTCGTTAATACAACATACTTCAATGTAGCCTATTCGTTTCATTATTTTCGTTAACACAACATAGCCTACTTCAATGTATTTATTTTCGTTAATACAACGAACATACTTCAATTTATTATTTTCGTTTAATACAACATTTGTAACATTCTTCCAGCAATAACCTTTTTAGCTGCTATGTTTATCTGATGAGTAGGCCTATGTTCTTTCCAACACTTCAAGTAGGCTCTAAAGTATCAATTAATGTGCTATAAAACACACAACACAAAGGGCTTTGAAGTAATATAGATATAATTCTTTCCTTGTTTTGTTTGACATTTTTTAGCATCACTCCAGCTCCATTTCGTGCTTACCCAAAAGTAGCCGATTTATTTCATATTATTTGTTACAAACACAAGTCTGTCGACATTTTCGGGATCGAGTGCGGCTCTCTTTTTATTTACGATATTACCTGCCGTCGAGAACACCCGCTCAGAGCGGACAGACGTTCCAGGCACGCACAGGTATTTACGTGCCAGCTTTGCGAGTTGCGGGTATATGCACTCTCTATCTCTCCACCAAATAAGTGGGTTTCGGTCTGCATCGAGAGGAGGCTCCTTCTTGAACGATCGCATCTCCTCCTGCACCCCGCGTTCCCCTTGCTCATCGTCCTCCTGCCGGGAGTCACCCTCGGCCTCGCCCGATGTGTACAAGTCCCCAAATAGGCTTCCCATCGCACCCAGGGCATCTTTGTTTCTCCCCCGTGCTGCTTGAGGTGGAGAATCGTCTTCATCTTCCTCTCCCTCAATTTCGCTCAGCTCTCGTAATATACTATTACCGACTACATTTCTCTTTCCAGGTGAAAGATGGACTAAGCGCGAGAACCGGGGGTCCAGGAAAGACGCTTTATTGAGAAGCATCCACTCGCTGGTCGTCTCTTTGTAGCGTGGTTGCAGATTTTCCGACATCTTGCCTGTGAAAATAATAATGAAATAAATTTAGCTCTATATCACAGCCTTTTTTTTTTTTTTTTAGCAAACAATGTTTCTAATCTTGTTCATTTTGAGATAGGCTATCAGTATTTTATTCGTCTTGGAAAATACGCATTGTTGTAATGTAATAAGGCATTGACTTATACATGTAATAATAATTAAAAATGATAAGAAATAAAAGTCAAATAGCTACTCACTTCTCACTTCTTTGATAGCTGGTTTGTGTGATGGGTCAACAGTCTTCAGCTCAGATAGCATCACGTGCTGGAGAGGGAGGACAGCAGATGCGGTGGGATAGGACTCTGTGGAGAGGGCCTTAGTTGCGGTTTTAAAAGGATGCAGTATATCTTTGAGTTGATCAACCACAGTCCACTCAGTTGAGCTGAGTTCCAGATGAGACAACTTCTTTTCAAAAATGATGGCTGCCACTGGTAATTGCTGTTCAGACGCACGACATATCATGTCATAGGTGGTATTCCATCTGGTGACACAGTCATTTATTAGTTTGTTTTTGGGACATTGAAATTGTTCCTGCTTTTCTTCTAGCAGGCATGCGTGTGCTGGAGACCTTCCAAAATGAGCTGCAGTTTGCTTTAGTCTGGAAAGCGCTGTATCAACTGCTCTCACTTGAAGTCCCTTGCGCACGGCCAGGTTTAGCGTGTGGGCCATACAGGGTACATGGATGAACCCCAAGTTGTGTATGGCGTTGATGTAGTTCGCAGCATTGTCTGCGGTAACAGCTACAACCACTTCATCAGAGATGCCAAAGTGATCCAGTGTGCTGCTGATGCAGTCGGCAACATGGTCTGCATCGTGGCTTCCTTTCAACTCCTTAGTAGAGAGAACACAATTTTCAGCTTCCCACTTGTCTGAAATCCAGTGAGCTGTGACGGTCACATAACTATGTGTGGCCAGCGACGTCCACCCATCTGTAGTAAGAGAGAGTGTTTTTATGTCCTTGAGTATGGTCTTCACATTTTCCCGTGTAGTGTCGTACAGTTTCACTATGCACTTTGTGATTGTGGCACGACACGGGATTTTATACCGAGGCTCAAGTTCCTCCACGAGTCCCCGAAAACCTGCTCCCTCAACAACACTAACTGGCCGCATGTCTTTGCATATGAACTTTGCAATCTTCTCTGTGATCGCCTTTTTACGACCTTCTGCCAACACCCCTGAAGACGGGTAGTAGGCAGTGAGACGGGGTTGCACCGGTTCCACACTTGCAGATCCATCTCCGCTTTGTAAGAGTAGTTCTGCTGCCTGAGTCGGGTGACTCCCTTGCAGGTGTGCCCGCAGATTTGATGTCGTGCTCATGTAAATCAGCTGTCTTTTACAAAGTCGACACACAGCCTTATCTTTGTTTGTTTTGCCATCTACGGTGTAAAATCCAAAATGTTTCCACACACTGCTCCTCAAATGAGTAGGTGTTGTGATTGTCCGCTCCTGGCTTTCTTCCTCTGCTGCATCTTCGTCCGCCTCCATTTTGTCTTGTCTCTCTCATCAAACCGCATCAAACGGATCAAACAGCCTGTCATGTCATGTCAAGTCAAGACAAGTCAGGTGGTCCGCATAGGTCAAGCTGTTAGAGCGGAGCGCCCTCTGTTGGATCATCAATGAATAACATAAAAAATAATCCCCAACGCCAAAAAAAAAAAAAAAAAAAATTTTTTTTTTTTTAATATATAATAATTCGAATAATCAAATTACATTTCGAAAACGAACCCTTCCCCCCACATTCGAAGTTGCATTCGAATTTCGAATGAAAAGTGACAGCCCTAGTAGGGATGGGACGACATATTGAGATTCAATATATTGCAATACAAAAATGTGACAATAACGTATCCTGGGGCATAAAATGTTGATATTAGCTCAATTTTATTTTCCTGTAGTAATCACAAATGAGATGGCATTCCCATTTCAAATTCTCAATCTCTCCCAAATTAAAATATTTGCACTTTGTAATGACATTTTTAATTTGTTCAAATTCTACAGCAGGGGTTCCCAACCTTTTTTGGCTTGGACCCGATTTTGACGTCACAAAAATCTAGGGACCCTAGACATTCAAATTCCGGTACACCATCGATAATATCATCAGTGATTTTACATGTAACAGTATGCTTCTTTTTCCCCTCAGAATTGTGACTTTAATCTGAGAATTCTGACTTTAATCTAAAAATTCTGACTTTATTTACAGAATTCTGAATTTATTCTCAGAATCATGATTTAAAGTTATAAGAACAGAAAATCTTATTTTAGAGATTATCACTTTCACTTTAAACTCAGAACAAACAGACAAAATTGCAAATGACCCTAATCATCTTTGCTACTTTAAAACTGTGGTGTAATTTATTTTATCTCGTTTATTTATTTATTCTATTTTTTAAAGAAATTTCAGGCGACCCTATTTGAATTCCATGTGACTCCACTTTGGGTGGCGACCCTAAGGTTGGGAACCAGTGTTCTACAGGGTTCCCATGGGTCCTTGAAATCCTTGAAAGTTTGTGAATTTGAAAAATAAAAATCAAGGCACTAAATGTTTTTGAAAATAGATGTCATTGAAAGTGCTTGAATTTAGGGTTTTTCATGCTGAGAATTACGGTTTCACTGAGCCTCCAGCTCTCGACAAGTGAAAACAAAATATTTTCTAAGAATCGTTGCAATCAGTGGATTTCTGCCATTTGCAATTGCAACTAACAGCACAGTTGAGCATGTTCAAGCCTCTCTCTTTTAGATGTCTGTGAGCTTCTACTTCTCATTATAAAAATTCTCAGTGTTCTAACAGTAATTCACCTTGATCCATGTCTCAAACTATGCTGTGTTCGGTGGGTCCTTGAATTTGGGGAATTGGGCCTTGAAAAGTCCCTGAATTTGATGTTGAACAAGGTGTGGGAACCCTGATTCTAGCAAGCCAATGCCATTGCTAGAGAAAGATTTGTGGCTCAGAAATAATTATAATTATAATAATTCTGTACAGTCACACTTGTCATTGTATCGAATCATCAAGCCCATGAATTTAAATATGCTGACTAGAAAACAGGCTGAGTTCTGTCAGATTTCTCCTGCTGTCTATGTCCAGTGTACATACATTTCCTATTGCTACAATATCTGAATGACAAAACATGACTTCTATCTAATTATTAATTTTGCTGTTTTAGCTTTTTTGTTCCAAGATGCACCTCAACGTCTCACTTGAGATGTGCTGGCTGGTGCCCGAATAAACTGAATAAACTTAAAGGATAAGGCCATGGTTTTTAATGCATTGCTTACCGTCAACAAATCCTATAAAAATAACAAAATCTGCAATGATTTTGTTTTGCAAACAATTCTTGTCCATGTCGCCGGTGCCCAATGAAGCTATATAACTATTGTATTAAGAAAACAAATAAAAACACGCCGTTTGTTCCATGCCGCTGCTCAGGGGCAACATATTTCATCATCACGTTGCACCGGGCCAGTCCACTCTTTCCTCAAACAACGTAATAAGCCGGCTGTAGAGACGTTTGCCATCTCAGGAAAGAAGTTCCATAGCACCAAAAATAGTCCTGGTGTAATTAAGAGTTTGTTCCCATTTGATTTGGTAATAACTACAAGTCTGACTTGTAACAGTTGCATCCACAGATGTTTGATGGCTAAAACGGTATGTGGGAAGTCAGAAAGTAACGGGAGTAGAGCAAACTCATTGTTGATTTTTTTTTTTTTTTTTTTTTAAGATGAGTTTTTTGGGGGCATTTTGCCTTTATGCGATAGGACAGTTAGCAGACAGGAAAGTTGGGGAGAGAGAGGGGGGATGGCATGCGGCAAAGGACCACGTGCCAGATTCGAACCCGGGCCGGCCACGGGAATGACTAAGCCTTTTATGGTACGTGCTCTACCAAGTGAGCCACTGCGGCTCGGGCCTGCGTCGGGCCTGCTCGGGCCTCGGGTCTGATTTTCAAGACCCGGCCCCGCGACATGCAATACCGACCCCGCTCCGCAAACCCGCACATATGACCACTCGGTACCGCAACCCGCCCCGCAAACATGAGACCCGCACCAACCACAAACTATCCACTTGTATCCATGTTGTTGCCTGTTGCTATGAAAACAGCCAGTGTGTATGGTTGTAGTGGAGGCTAACGTTAGCCTACTACAGTATCTGTCCGACTCGTATTGTCGTGTCTCCAATCAATCACCTTGACCCCGCAACTGAGTTTTGAATGTTTTGTGCAGTCCATATAGCGTCACACAATGCACGGTATGCGCATACTTGAAACGATGCCGGTTATGTAAACAAAGCGGAAAACGTGCGTCAGAAACATTTCTCCTCTTCCCTCTGCCTGCATCAGAGTCAGACCAGCTGCCAGACACACCCCCTGCCTCATGCAACAGAAAAACATACATTGCTCTACGTTGTTACCCGCCCCCCGCCCGCATTTAATACATTTTTACCCGCGCCCCAACCCAGTAAATTACAGAAGTGTATTTTTTACCCGCACCCGTGTTTTTTTTGCGGGTACCCGGCGGGGCCCCGCGGAACCCCGACCCGGTGCAGGACTCTGGGCTCATTGATGTTGTTTTCGTAGGATTTTGGTGACGGAAAGCAATGTCATCGCCACACTGATTCTGTATGTTTTCTTTTTGCGTTCAGCAAGTTCATCCAGAGACTCGGAGGAGGAGTCGAGGGAACAGACGGTGAAGAGGAGAGCCGCCGACTCCTCGGAGGAAGACTCCCGGCAGCGACGCAGGCGGCTCGCGCTGAAACGCAGACGAGCCTCCGAAGACGACGACGACAACAGTGACAGCGACGAGGACTCGGACGATTCGGAGGAGGAGGACCGGCCCGTCCGCAAACGAGTCAACCGCATCGACTCGGACGACTCGGACGACGACGCAGAGGACGAGAAGAAAGAGGAGAAGAAAAGTGCAACTGAAAAAGCGGAGGAGGGAGGTGGAGTTGCGGCGAAGGGAAAAAACCCATCAGACTATAATCTGGCGGAGTTGCCCCCCACCAATGGACAGAGCCCGATCACCCACTTGGACCCGCCCAAAAACATCAGTACCACCACAGCCGCTGTCATAGCGCCCAACGGCCTGGTCGCCCCGGAGATGGCAGCGCCGGACGAGGACGAGGATGACCTGTTAGGAGTCACAGACCTAGTGGACTATGTCTGCAGTAACGAACAATTGTAAAAACAAAACAAAATGGTGTCCGTATAATTTTTTTGTTTTGTTTGTGGTATTGTATTTTTATATTGCTTAACTTTATTATTCCCTCCCCGTCACTGACTCTCCTTTTTATTCGTGTCATCTGGAGCTCGATTTATGTCGAGCTCTACAATGGTAGGACCTGGATCCCTGTCACCAGTCTACTGCTCTCCCTGTGGGATTTGTACAATGAACATCAACATGTGGAACATCACTCAACCGAGCACTGCTTTACCAGGAATAGTCGATAACGATCAGATGACTTGTAAATCCGGTCATCATCCCTGAAACATTCTCATTTCCTTTCTTTCGCCTGTTATTTTGTCAGATTGACGATTTCTACAAATGTTGCCCACGTTTGTCTAATCTAATCTCAATGGAAGCTGTGCTCTAGTCGACTTTTCCAATATTGAACCTTTTATTGTGTAGGAAATAGTTGAAAATTGTCTATCTGAAGGCTTAACGTGACTACAATTTAAAACATATAATATATAAGTGGAATATGGTGGCACTGGGCGCCATCAAAGTCATTCCATATTTGACGTGAAGCTCAGTTGTTAACTAGAGGGCACTCGGTAGAGTGCATACCTCCGCCAACCTTTCAACAACGTTTTGTGGTTTTTACATGAATCTGGAACTTAGGCACCTTTTTTGTGATTGGCTACACTCATTGCCACGCCCCCTTTTGGTCACTGGGCATGGAAGGTTCTTCCTTGGCCCATGGCCAGCCTTTCTACCAAGTTTAGTGGTGTACCGCGAGCTCGTGTGGAAGTTAAGCACCTTTTTGTGTTGGCCATGGCCGTTGCCATGCCCGCTTTTGGCCAGTGGGTGTGGAAAGTTAATCAGTTCGTCCGTCTTGGCCCATGACCAAACTTTCTACAAAGTTTTGTGGCGTTACGTGAATCCGTTTGGAAGTTAGACACCTTTTTGTGATTGAACACACCCATTGTCACGTCCCTTTTTGGCCAGTGGGTGTGGAAAGTTAATTGGTTCTAATTTGGCCCATGACCTGCTCTTCTGGCAAGTTTTGTGCAAATCCATTCGCAACGTTTTGAGATGACAAACAGACAGACAAACGGGGGCAGAGACCGCGAACCGCGTTAACGCGGTTCACGGTCTTAAAGGGATACGCACACAAATGCTGCATCAGGTATCAATGGCTTAAAGAGTACCGTAATCAGACACTCAACTGGTCAACTGCTATAGACCTGACTGGAAGTTGGAAACCCTCATTACTGTTTTGTTTGCACCTGTTTACCCTGCCTTTCGACACAAAACGGCTGCCGTGAAAAGGGTCTATTGGCTAATCTTTGGTGCCAGGTGATGTCACCACTAGTTCTCCACCTGCACTCTATTCACCTTGTGTTCCAACACAGGGGTCAGCCAGTTACTTCCTATAGACCTTGGGTGGGCAATTATTTTCCATGGGGGGCCACATGAGAAACCCAGATTGTTGCCGGGGACCGAACAAATATTGTCATGTCGTAACCCAGGAACTTTGATGATTGAGAGGACCACAAAAAAATGTTCTCGCTACCAGAGCGCCAGATTTTGCTGAGGGTTGGGGGCTAAACGGTGCTGGCACATTTTTTGGGGGGCATTTGAAGTCGGGTTTAGAGAATTAACTCATTTTAAATTAACAGTTGTGATGTCATTATTCTGTCTTAAACACCAATATTTGATCCTTTTCTCACTCACTCCTATGTCACCACCTGCTCTCGCTGCAGGGCTTGAAATTATTTTTTTTGACCACCTGCCAATATGGCTGTTTTTAAAGTTACCAGCCAATTAGAATTTCCACTAGCCAAAATGTTTTTCTTGAAATAAACCAGAATATGAGTGGGTTAATTCAAGCATCAATTATCAATTATCAATCAAGTATCAGTAAGTGGCCCGGGATTCTCAAAGCCTGTGTTGAGGGTCACACGAACAAAAATGCACTCTTGAAGCTAAATTAATCCAAAACCAACAAGTTAATTATTTATATTTTTACTTCAATGTAGAACAGTCATTTCTTACACATGAGATTACTTTTAGCCTTTTAGTCATAAAGATTATTGAAAGATATTCCATATTCCAGAATGAAATGTTATAACAGAAGTGGAGTATTGGCCAGAATGACATGGTGCACTGTTTCTTTTCTTTTTTTGCAATTCCAGCGTAGGCCACACAGGGGCGCTCGCGGGCCGCATGTGGCCCGCGGGCCACCAGTTGCCCAGGTCTGCTATAGACCCTTTTCATGGGGGCCATTTTGTGTCGAAAAGGCAGAATAAACACAG
The DNA here is from genome assembly GCF_964638095.1 of Poromitra crassiceps. Classification (NCBI taxonomy): domain Eukaryota; kingdom Metazoa; phylum Chordata; class Actinopteri; order Beryciformes; family Melamphaidae; genus Poromitra; species Poromitra crassiceps. The sequence continues at coordinate 47,502,955 of NC_139623.1, forward strand.
GTGCGAGCAAAATACTAATGAGGGTTTCCAAATTCCAATCAAGGAAGTTTGAAACCCTCATTAGTGTTTTGCTTGCACCTGTGTTTACACTGCCTTTTCGACACAAAATGGCCCCCGTGAGAAGGGTCTATTGTGTTTACACTTCCTGTGACAGAACAGTACTAGTGTGACCAGGTCAAACAGACGGTGTTTTGAACAGGAAGTCATAACACAACTGGATCAAGTGGGCGGGGCTACATAAGGTGAATAAAGGGACCTCACCTGGCACAAAGACCAGCCAATAGAAGAGGTTCCAGTTCAGTATCCTACATTTCACCATTAGATGTCTGATGTCAGCCTTCACCACAGATCTGCGTTTGGGGTTCAGTTCCTCTGTAAATACTTCTGACAAGACTATTCATTCTCTGACATGATCCGGTCCTGTCGGATCACGTGTATGATAAAGCTCAAAGAGAATCCGACACCGTTCCCGAGGACTTGCCCCAGTCGTCCTTTCCTTTGTTTTTATACTCCACATATTTAATTGTCGTGCTGTCATGGGTATACATACCGTACATATTCCACTCCTTCCCATTGTATGAAGGTGTGAATGTATAAATGTCACCTCACCTCTAATGCGAGAGCATGCACCCCCGATCCTGTCCCACACACCTTGTCTTTTATTTTGTCTTGTCTTTTTAGCTTTTATATATTGTATACATATATAATTATTTTAAAATATGTGTGCTGCCATCAATATCAGTGGTGAAATTCCCCAGTGTTTAGACTCCTTAAAGGGAGTGGGGTAGACAAAATCATTCAGAGAGTAAAGATACTTCCGGCTCTCAACCTCCTGTCCCTTCCGATTATTTTGAGATCTCGTCTATAACATTTATTTTTACCTTTTTGTGTTTGTTTTCTAATGTGTATTTTTATTTTTATTTTTGTATATCCAAACCTCTATTTGTGGTCGTCTCTTCTAGCGAACTGTAAAGTGGCTTATCTCCTCCTGTACATTGTCCCTCTGGGCACGCTCCAAACCTGCGACCACATTTTATTAACAAAAAAAACAACAGTGTGATACTCTCCAATGCACCTGCATCTGAGATAGTTGAATGTGCAAATATCTCATTGGAAAAAAATAACTAAAATACCCCCCCACACACACACACACTTTTTTCCCTTATTCTAACCCACTGCCATCCATATGAAGCATTGACCGGTTTACTTCCCTACTAGATCTTCCTGCATATATTTAGTATATGTACAAATCAACCTCCAATCTTAATGAAACCATGTTTCCGTTCACACAGATTTTATTTTTTAAATCTCTAGTTTATTTTCAAGGCCTCAAACCAGATGAATAATTTCTTTTTGGAGTGATATACCAGGATGCTATTTTTGGTTTGGGGGCGGGGGGGATATGGACAACAACAAAAATGAACCAATGACTACACCGACCTCTGCTGGAACCAGTCTGTGTGTATATCTGTAGTTTTTTTGCTGTAAAATATATTTAGAGGCATTTTTTTTAATCATGGAAAAATATATTGGGCAATTCTTTGGGATTGCATGAGTTTCTAATAGTTTTTATTTTGTAGGGAAAGTAATATTGGCACAAGTGTTTTTTTTGTTTTTTTTTGTAACTGGCATGTTCGATGGATGTCTTTCTACATCTCCTACCTGGTTGTGGTATTGCCGAAGGACTTGTGAAGTAGACAAGATGATCTCATCTTTTTGCAGTCAAACTGCGTAGGTAAGCATGAGCTGACCTACTGAAGGCATGTAATAGAAGCCCGGGAGGAATGGGAAGTGATTGCAGAAAAAAAATAGGACAGTTGAATCTGAAAAAAATAAATAAAATAAGCCCGTTTGTAAAATATCTTTGTAGACTTGTCTCGGCATGGTTTTCACAAAGGATGAGCCACTCTATTCTTTGTCTATCATCATGTTTTGATAATCACTATGGCCAAATCATTACTGCCAAGGCAACACAAAGTCCTACGGGTGATGTTTGCAGTGTGTGCACATCTTGGATAGAGGCTTCAACACAGTGAACACACAATAGTACTTTTTATTCGATGAGTCGGACAGAATATGGGATTCACTAAAAACGTATTTCACCGCAGAGGAGGTGGTTAGCTTTAGGCCTGGGGTCACTGAGGTTAGGGTTTGGTTACGGACAAAGCTGTCATAAAGTAATGAAAAAGTGACCCAATGCGAGCCAATGAGAACACGAATCAGGCGCACAAAAGGCATGAAATACTGTGTTTTTATGTTTTTAGGCCCTAAAAACACAGTTTCTAAAATTTAGGGGGTCCCACCAAATATTGCAAACACAATTCTGCTAATCGAAAGAACTGACTTCCGTTGTCGGCAGGTTGAGGAGTCTGGATGTCTGTGCCATATGTAACCGTTGTTTTCTATTCTCCACAAAGACGAGAACACGTGTCTCATGGTTATGAAATAACCAGTAGCAAGAGCTGTATAGGAATGAGCCCACGTAATGGCCGGGACGCAGTGGCTGCGTGAGCAGCGCGTGTGTGTGTGTTGGAACCTGTTGGTTTTCATTTCGCCGCCCGTGTTATTAAGCGGTTAGAGCAGCATGGCGCCGATGTGGCTCATCTAGAGATTCGCCTATTTTTACCACGTGGCGTGCGGTTCCCAGCAAAAATAGACCGCTGTTGCTCTGCTGCGTCTCTGGTTTTGCTCTGCTGGAAGGCTGGATACACTGCGTCTACCTGCGTGTGGCGGCTACCTTGTTGAAGTGCTGCGGCTCGCACACCTGTGCTGTCCACACAGACAGTGTTGCTGCTGCAGCGTTGCCTTCCAGCCAACCAATCCCGCACGCATCTCGCGATAAAGTAAAAATAGGCGAGACTCTGAATCTCCGCACTCTGATGAGCCGCAGCAGAGCCGCACTGCTCACAGTGCTCAGGCTGTCTGTGTGGCTGCTCGAACCTACTAACATGGGCGAAATGAAAACCATCAGGTTCCACCACACACAAGCGCTGCTCATACAGAGAGTGTTGCGTTGTTATGCCGAATTCTGCATCCCCAGCGAGAATTGCATCCCCACCTCGTGGGGCATATACACGGCAATGTACCGTTTAAAAATGATATCTTCTTTGTGGGTGTTCATCAATTATGAGAAATGATCTGATGTCTATAATTATGCACCATATTTTGGCCTGTTTTTACTTACATCGAGGTAGAAGTGAGGTGGATGGTGGGGGCCAACTTTGGTGCTTAAAATGCGGGTGACCTCCAGGCCAGGGGGGTCTGTCCCTGCTCATGGATGGAGGCCGACTTTGGTGCTTACAATCCGGGTAGAGGAGACCTGGCCAGGCGGGCCTCTCCAGGGGGATGCAAACCTCAGCGGTTAGTACCTGCCAAGTTTGCATCCACCTGTTTTTAAACCAAAACCCAAAATATCAGTGGATGCACTTCTCGCCAGGGATGCAGAATTCGGCACACCGGCCCATAAACGGGGAATGATCTAAATGGCGAGAGAAAGGCTGTGATTATGGGGGGGGGGGGGGGCAGCAGCATTTGTGCCAATGACTGAAGTGTATTAAAGAGCTGCCCATTTACCTCATGAACCTGGGAGGAAAGACAACTTGTTCGCTGTGTATAGATTCTTGTAGATTGGTCTTTCAGTGTTTCGTCTGCTCCTTACATTTTTTGTTAACTTTGCTGTTATTTCTTATGAATCTGATCTTGTACATTTGTCATAATAAAATGGGTTTTAATCCTGACGTTATTTTCGCCTTGTGACCTTTGACATGGGAATCAGGCCACTTTGTCATTTGTCATTTTAGAGATCCCCGCAGCCTGCTTCCAGTGAGTCGAACCTCAGTTGAGTCATGTGTTAAATTGCATGTAAAAATTAAGCATGAGCACGAGGAAAATAAATGAATAATGGTTCAACTAGAAACAATCGCCTAACAAAAAAAACATTTTACAAAAAAAAAAGAATGGTGATTACCCACGATTGACGTGGATAAATTGTGTGCGGGACTACTGCTCTACTGGGTGATGCACGGCAGCCAGTTTGTGCCAGAACGCTCACCACACATCAGCTCTCACGGTAGAGCGTTGAAGACTGAAAGAGCCAATTCATATCAAAATTAATTAGGTGGCCATGGCATGATTGAACGAAGGCCTGTGTGGGAATTCAGCCAGGGCACCGGGGTTACAGCGCTACTCTTGCGAAGAGTGCAGAGAATCAGGACCTCGGTTTCACCTCTCATCCGAAGGATGGTGCTCACTAACAGGACAGGGTCCCTGTCTCTGTACTGGCGATGGGGATATTATTCATGGGACCAGAGGGAAGAGCACCCTCTGGGTGCCCTCTATTGTAGCGTTGCGGGTGGCTAACTAGCAGGAGAAAGTAGGCTGGAGACAGTTCTTCTCTTTAGCTCAGCAGAGCGTATTTATTACCTGCCGCAGCGTACAGGCTAACCCGGAGTCAGATGTGTGCCGGGAGAATGTGACAGCTGGCCGGTAGCTGTCATTATCGTCAGACCTGCTTCTATTAGCTCACTTCCAGCTCAGTAGCTAACGAAGTCGTGCATGTTGACCAGAACATCCTGTCTCACACTCTAACTCTTCCCCCTATTCCCAACCCCGTTCCTATCCGGCCAAATACCCGTACGGACACACCTCTCTCCAACCAGAACCACACAGTAACGTCACCCACACCCCTCGCCAATTCCCCAAGTCCACATCCCAGCGTTACAATATTGAAAGTGAGATTTTATTACATTTTGCAATTTTATTACATAATGTGCAGTTATTACATAATGCGTCGTTACACACCCCCTACTGGACCTCAACACCAGGTTTCAAGCACCAGTGGTCTCCCATCCAAGGATTGAACACAGTCACACTGCTTAGCGTCCCTAGCGATTTAACGCAGGAACCATGGTGCCGCAGGGGCGTTTCTACGGGTGGGCCCGGGTAGGCACAGGCCCACCCACTTCTTGCCCTGGCCCACCCACACAAAAATTTAATTGGTTGTTTTCTAGAGGCAAACTTGCTGCTGCCTTGCTAGCTAATCGTTTTGTAGCTTAAAACCGCAGCGCACATCATCTCCAGAGTCTAATGCATGACGACTTCATGACATCTAGGAATTTTGCGCGCTTCCCGCGCAAAATTCCGTCATGCAATTGCCCCACCAATTTTATCCAGGCCCACCCAATTTTATCCAGGCCCACCCATAATTGAATTTCTGCCTACGCCCCTGTGGTGCCGGGGCACAATATTTTGCAGTGCTTGGAAAAAACTCCCTTCATGTTGAAATAACTTATGCACACTGACAAATATTTGGTGATATTTTATGTCCCGTGGGAAAGACCGTAGAGACAAGCTTCCTGGAGAGTATCACCTCAGTTTGCAGATGTAAATAGTAACCACTATACAGTTGTTTTCAGATGGAAAATACTACTTGGGACTTCTCGGACTTCACAAAACAAGGAAATACCTCCAATCAAATGATGATATTCATTTCAAATAAACAAACCAAATAATCAATGTAATTTTGTGAAAACAAAAATAAAATAACAAATTGTTAAATTGTCATACAATGTCTGGTTTCCTGTAAAACGCTAACTCAAAAGTGTCATCACAAGTGTGTGTGAAAAAGCTGATCAGGAGCAGCCAAAGTCCACAGAAAACTTAAATCACTGCGTCTTCAAACACAAACACTTTCGAGTCTAGGGCTGCAACTAATGATTAATTAACTAATAACTAATCATTTTCATTATCGATTAATCTGTCGACTATTTACTCGACTAATCAATTAGTCGTTTGGTCTATAAAATGTAACAAAATGGTGAAAACTGTTCACTTTTTCACCAAAGCCCAAGGTGACATCCTCATATGTCTTCTTTTGCCCTGACCAACAGTCCACACAGGCCAAGAATAATCAGTTCACTGTCCTAGAAAAGTAAAGAAACATTTAAGAGGCTGGAATGAGAGAATAAAAAAAAATGAATCTATTATAATAAAAAAAAAGTGTGTTTATAGTGGATAAATAAATAGTGGTTAATGTTTTGTCAATCGACTAATCGTTTAATCGACTAATCATTGCAGCTCTATTCCAGACATCGATCACTTTTCCCCCAAAGCCCAAAATGACATCCTCAATGTCTTATTTTGTTCTGACCAACAGTCCCCAGCCCAAAAATAATCAGTTCACTGTCATAGAAGGAGAAAATATTCAATTTAAGAAGCTAGAATGAGAGAATTTTTGTATTGTGTTCTTTAAAAAAAGAAAAGGAAGAAACTCTAAATTGACAAATTGTTTAAAAAGACTAATGGTTGATGAGAGCAGTAATCCCAGTCTGTCAGATGAGGGCAGTAATCCCAGTCTGTAAAATGAGCTGGGATTGGACGGCAGATATGGCCCAAAGCGAAGGCCACCACCGGCCTGACATGGGGACAGACATGTTCCCCAGATGCCTTTCCATTTCCAGCCAGCATCAACACCACTGTGCACAACTTGTCACTTTTGACTCACTGAGGTGGCTTACATTACCGCCACACAGGGCTTGACTCGAAGCACACTGACCCCAACATCTCATATTAGTAAACTATATAAGATTCTAAATCTTGTCTGCTCAGAGTGCTCTCTGAACTTCCCTACAGCTGTGCAACAATCTCTGACACTGGGGACAACTGTCGCCAAAAGACTCATTCTGAAGGAATGGAAGCCCTCCTCTTCACCTTCTTTTCAGGTGTGGCTGACGGACATGATCTCTGTTATACAGATGGAGAGACTCAGGTTCCTGAGAGCCAACTCATTCAGATTGGCCTACTTTGGGTTAGGTTAAGGATGACAAGTGACTCGCCCATCTGATTTTTCATGGCCGCCTTGCGTGAGAGCCCATGCACATAAGCACTTTACGCGGCTGGTAGCCCATTTTTGTACACATGTATGTACCGTATATATGTACTGTATGCATTTTTTTCTTTTTCTTTTACTGTCCGAGCTTTTTGTGGCGCTCTCAGTAAAGTACAGGTCGGAATGCACCCAACAATCAATAGCTATAAAAAAAACTGCATGAATAAGGTATAGCCTAATAGCCTTAGTATAGCCTAAGGTATAGCCAGGCCCGGTTTAATGCACAGGCTTACCGGGGCTAAGCCCCAGGGCCCGCCGCCTAGTGGCCCCGGGGGCCTGTAAAAAAAAATATATATATCAGTGGCGGCTCCTGAGCTTGAGCTTGAAAGCTCAGGAGCCGCCCGCCACTCCAGCTCTACAGTCCCTTCCTTGCAGCACTAAGGGGGGCCCTTAGAAACTGAATAGCCCCGGGGCCCATGGTACTATTAATCCACACAGCCCATGCGACGGTTCTGGAGAGACGTTTCTCATTCCTTAACAGTTATATATGCTGTATAGTTCATTCCTATAGTAACTGCACCGTGTGACCGGCGCCTGCCGAGTGGAGGACTGTGTGAGAGCGGAGCTGAGTGGGCCAGAGACGACGACGTTATCAAGCCACAGTGCGAGCTGGAGCTGGGAGGTGGTGGACCAGATGACGATATAGCTGTGGCAGCAGCAGCAGGTAGGCCCTAAGCCCTGCTATACCTACACTGCTGTGGCCTGATGCTAATTGCTAACATTGACCCATTAATTAATCCACATGTTCATGGCTGGTTGCTTTTGATGGTAGTTTTTAAACCCCACTAGACAAAGAAATAGCCAGGATGGTATATGGTAATAGACCAGAAGCACATGCAAAGCCAATCAGGTTGTGACACGTGAAATCAACCTCATGTCATTGTATTGATCTAGTATGTTGAATGAACAGTGAGGCTGTTTGGTATCTGGCTCAGTCACGTGCAAACTGATCAGTCAGAGTTGGAGTGGGTGAGAGGAGGAGGAGAGGGCACAAAGGTCACATTGTGTAACAGATGCCATGCAGGCCAAAGTAGTAGCTCCTCTGGAGGCACCAGCTTCTAGTCTATTTTACCTAGCTCCGCCCCTTTCCCTCACCACGCCACCTCCCACCACCCACCCCTTGAATCTCGACTCTCTACGACCTTCCTATCCCTAGCTATGTCCCCTTTTACCTAGCCCCGCCCCTTCCTTCATGGAACGGAGGGACATGAGGTCACAGTGACCTTGAACTTTGACCACCAAAATCTAATCAGTTCATTCTTGAGTCCAAGTGGACGTTTGAGCCAAATTTGAAGCAATTCCGTCAAGACGTTCCCTGTGACATATTGCGTTAACCAACATTGGACGGACATACAGACGTACAGAGGGACAACCCGAAAACATAATGCCTCGACAGGGGAGGCATAAAAAATTTGTATTATGTCAGTAATTCATGTGATGATCTAAATTCAGGGTTTATTCAAACCTAAATGGAAATGAATCAGTATAAAACACAAATGATGCAACAGGATATAGTTTATGGAGGACCACAAGTGTCACAGAAATCATAATAAAGCATTTGATTAATTAATAACTAATTGTATAATAAAAATAGACAATAAATTGGAAATTCAAAAAATCCATATATAACATGTTTAAGGCTGGAATGAAGCCAACCTATGACCTACTGAATCGTGAGTGACCATAAAACATTTCAGTTGGAGCAAAAATAAAAAATAACAGGGGGGAGAGTTTTTTCCCCGTCTTTATTTTTTGTTTTTGCTCTTATTGTTTTGTTTTTTCTGTATGCGCACATCCACGGAGAATTGCATCGTGTTAATGACCCATACCAGCTGACGGGAGCAGAGTTTCTGCAGGCAGTCAAACATGGATTACTCTATGCAGAAGACATATACCAAAGGTAAGCACTGTCAATCTGCTTATATTATATTATTATAATATTATGATACAAAATGGGTTGAAAATCAGCAAAGCCTTCCTTTAAATGTCAAGTGACAACAAAGAAAAGAAAAAAGTAACAAAAGAAATCCCATCTGAACAATGTGTTTTTTGTTCAATTTTGTACACCACAGAAACTATAACAGACCAAACTGCTGATTTGCTCTGTTGATTCACATTTACAATACAGGCCTTTTCTAGGTTTACTCCAAAATGTAGTAGTGCAGGTTTAGATGACTTTCATCATTCAAAGTCTGGCTGTGTGCGTATTGGGCCATATCACTAGGCTTGGCATGAGGGTAGCAGTAGATTCCAGTCTTGTACAGAAATACATTAACTCAATCCAATCCATACAATGTAATGTAATCTAACTCAATCCATGAATCCAGTTTATCTTGTGAGGTATTAATAAAAAAATGCATAGTCCTTCTATACTGTTGTGCTGATTGACAAAGAAGACTTCTCGTGGGAAAAGTGAAGTCCCACAAAACTTCCAGAGGAGGTGGATTTGTTAGCTTACCTATCCATTCTAAGAAGTATTTAAAGTCACATTTCAACATCAGTGAATGGTGTGTCCGTTGTATCCGTCACTGAGAGTCCGAGAATTAGGATCCATGGTGTCTTAGCAGCAGGACTTTGCATTTGAATGTGGATCATTTAAGACATGAGTGTTGTAGTCACTGTAGTAGATGACTCGTCCTGTCCCAGTGTCCCAGTGTCCCAGTGTCCTTGCTACTGAGTCTTCTCTTTCTGGACAGCAGGGACGTCCAGCGCCACGGTGCTCTTCCCAGAGAGGAAAGGGATGATTTTCTCAAAGAGCAGTATGCAACTCACCATGCCTGGCAACAGAGATAGAAGATAGAGGGAGTATTTCTTCTTTATTATTCTTTTTTTATCATCATCATCATCATCGTCAACATCATCATCATCATCATCATCATCAGTATATAAATGGGAGCTAGGGCTCTGTCTGTTTGTTTGTTTGTTTCTCTGTCCCACTGTGATGTCATAAATCCCACTGTGATTTATGACATCACAGAGTGATGAGTGACTGGTGCAAATGTGGCAGAGCTGTTACAACATGTAGAAGAAGTGATTCAGAATATGCTGAAGTGGAGTTAATTTACTATAGGATTCTGCTACAGACACAACTGGCACACTTGTTTTTTTTCCTGTTGGTTCTTTGCAATGCTGAGAAATATGTTGGCAAATGTAACCTTCCAGTTGACACATCTCTTCCATTTGCTTTGTTAATAAAAGATAATGGAAGTAAATTCATCTGTTTATTTTAATTATGGATCATTACAATGCAATTTAAATTCACTTTATTTTAAAAGTAGTAACATAGTGAGAAAAAGAAAGCATGTATTGAAAAAAAAGTTGCATCAAGATGCATCTATAACCGATGCATCTCAAGCATCGATAATCGTTTTATAATCGAATCGTAGCCCTCTGAATCAAAATCGAATCGTGAGGTGCCTAGAGATTCCCACCCCTAGTGCAATGTGTTTCTGATGTTTTAGAATACAAAGGAAACTTTCGCAGCATTCCTTACCTAAGACTGGGCCCAGCCAGTAGACAAAGCAGTACTCCAGGTAGGTGTGTCCGCTGCAGGGGAACTGGATGGAGAAGGCCAGGACGGGGTTGAACACAGCCCCTGAAATGCTACCGCCTGCACAGAGGAGGACAAACACCACGGGGTCAAGACACATGGCACACCACAGGGTCAAGACACATGCCACACAGTCTCTAATTGACATTCTCCAACTGCAGCGTAACAACCTAATACCAACAAAGACCCACTGCTCCTCTTGAACATACATTACACAAGACACCTGCCTATAGACCCATTTCACAGCAACCATTTTGATGTGGTAAAGCAGCAAATAAAGCAGGTATATAGCCAACAGTTATGTAAATGGTAAAATGGTAAATGGCCTGCATTTATATAGCGCTTTTATCCAAAGCGCTTTACAGTCAGTAGTTACATTCACCCATCTTATGTGTCTACTAACATTATTAAAACATCATAAAGGTAACGCCGTTTTCTGACAGTTTGCTGCTTCTTCTTCTTTTCTTCGACTTGAATGTAGGCGTAGTTGCTGCCCTCTCGTTGTGGACTCCAGTACTAAACATAGAGGCATGCGCATGCCCAGTGTATTTAAAGCATCGTATTGCGGGCGTCTCGCATGAGCTAATATGGACGCAGACTGCTCGGAGCCTGCTCTAGTGTAGACTGGGAAGGCTTCAACTACGGGGTCTTTGAAAACGGCTTAGTGAAGATGTAGCCCAAGTCACCAGATGGTCATTTGGTTTTTATTGTTTGATTAATGCTGGAAGATGCAGCCTAGGGGCCCTATTCTCCCACAGGCCTTCGGCGCAAAAACTGGCCTTAAACGCAAAAAAACGTGCCTTGCGCCTGCCTCGGGAAGATATCAACATGGCTTTAGGCCCCCAAATGCGCTTTAGGTGAACTGGGCGTGGCGCAGTCCCAGAATGGGCGAGAATGGGCGTTTCGGCCTTAAATACCGGCCTAATGATATCTTCCCACCTGGCGTAAATTTAGCGCTTTGCGCTTTTGAAAACCAGGCCTATTCAGTGTGCTGGTTGCGCGGAGCCCTCCTCTGCTCTTTCCTCTATCCCTTCTCTCTGTGTCACTCCCTCTCTCTTACTCATCAGTCTGACAGGCACAATACGGACAGCTTGAAAAAAAGTTTGCCGGTTCTCTCTCTCTCTCAGAAAAAATAAGTTGTTCTACCGTACATAGTATAACAACGTGACAGTTTTTTCTAACATGACAGTTTTGAGCCTGTGACATTCAGAGGCTATTGCATCATCCTACCTGTGCAGTGAAGGCAAGAGAAAACGAGATCATTCTGGGCAAACATTCACTGCGGCTTCCCTGCAACAGCCAGACATGTGAAATCTCCCAGCATGCATTGGGCTAATCCATTTCGATAATAAATGGCATCGAAATTAGCCTAAATAGATAGAAAGGTACATCGAAATAGATCTAAATAATGTGTAATGTTCCCACAACATGGTATTGTAGAACATTTCAATATTGGACAAAATAAAATCGCGAAATCCAAACACAACCCTATGTGAAACATATATGTCATCCTGGGCCTATATATATCCCTCGTCGATTTAACGTGATTTAGATAAGTGACAGCGTAACGCGGTTCTACTGTCATGTGCTATACTGTGATGTCTGCTCCAATAAATTGGCCCTACTTCACATTTAGTTTTACAATAAAAACTCATTTCTGCAATGACTTTACATAATGTAGGCTATATTTATGTGCATCATCCTACCTGTGCAGCAGGGGAGAGAAAACGATATCATTCTGGACAAACTTTCACCAATCTAATTAATCTCATCATGATAGGCTATATTTTTCTAGCTGATGCGTTTAGAACATTCTTTTCACTTTGATCTTGCTATAGTGTAGCGTATTCAGTGCTGTAGTGGTAAAAAAAAAGTGGGTAAACTATACTTTTGACTCGAGACAGCTTTCTCACTCGGCACCGGCAGTGTTATAACGGCGGATAAATAAGCTTCCGTGACCGATATACAAGACAAAATATGAGAGTATATAGAACAACTTAATCTGAATCATATAGCCCTATAAGGTATATCAGGGGGTTCCCCCACATTTCTGAGTAGCCAGCCAGATAGAAAAAGTAGCTGGCTATGGGATGGGCCTTGCCCCTCAAGGGGGGTCCAGGGGGATTCTCCCCCGGAAGATTTTTTTTTTTAATTTTAAAGTAAAATTCATCAACCTGGTGCATTTGAGAGCAAAATGAACTACACACATCTCTAATGTGTTGTGACTTTACAAATAATTAGGCCTACAATCAATATAAAATGTATTTATTGAACATTTGTTGAATTTCTCCAGGTATGAAAAGTTAAATTATACAGTAGGTAGCCTACTTTAAAGGACCTTGTATGAACCCATACAGTTTGAAGAGTAATATAGTTCTCTCTCTCACACACACTGTACCTGTGATTGTCAGCTTCAGCTTTATAGCTAAAAGTATGTGGACAGATTGAATCTGTGATTCTTGAATACCAATATATAATTCAAACTGTCGACAAACACATTGGGCAAGGATAGGTAGACAACACACTGTACAGTACATGGAAATAAAAGTGGTTCTGCCACTCTGGCCACTAAATTTTAGTCAGCCAATATTTATTTATACAGATCTCGGCACAACAAACACCAGTATGTTTCTAGATAGTTTTCAACATGGTCGTATTATATTGGCTTTATACAGTAGCACCTGGACTATTCAAGTCGACTCGCACGCACCTAATGTTACAAACTTTACTTGATCAGAGGGAAATCAATCATGTTTCTTACACCAGTGATTCACTCTTCAGTTGTAAAACGGTGAGCCTATATGATTTTCCCCACTCCGGACACACATTTTTAACCAACCTTACCTATGTTCAGCTCACGATGAGCTGGTCTCCAAATGCGCATTGCGCATCGCTGGCACAATGGCACCGTTAAGTTGTTTGAAGGGAGCGCTGTCTGGGCAGGCAAGCACAGCTCGATAAAGGCACCAACGTGACCGGGGCCGTGTACCTTTCCCGCGGAGCGCTCCACAAAAATAGGCTACGGTTCGCGGAGATCCTGGTCAGTGCCATGCCCATGAGTAATCTTTTTTCTTTTCTTTTGGTGTGTGACGTGCTTGGCGTGGTCTCCGCATCAACGGAGTTTACGCAAACATGTTAAAACTTGTGCAATAATAAGTGTGCATAAACGATTTAAACATGTGAGTAAACGATCTTAAAAGGTGCCTAAACGCTGCAGAGCATTGAAAAAGGTACGTAAACGCCGTTTACGTGCGTTTAGCCACCACTACAGCCCTGAGCGTATTTAAATGCTTGCAGTAATTAAACTGCAGTTAGATTGGTTTGAGAATAATATGGAATAATAGCCTATATATGGAGACAGACAGGGGGATAAAAGGGGGGGGGGAGATCAGAGCCCTCGGCTTTTCTGAAGCCGGACTGGATCGCTCCGTGGAATTGGAGCTGAAAAGTGAAGCATGTGATTCGTTTACTGCACTTACCCAATGAGCAGATAGTGCATAATTTTACGCTTAAAAGGCGTGGTTGTAATGCTTTAGGCTGCGTGTAGCGCCAACACCAAGATATCGAGTGGGCTGGTCCACGCCCACTGATCTGCGCTGCGCTGGGCGCTCAGCGCAGTTTATAGGCTGATGCAACGATAGGGGCCTAGGTCTATAACAAAGGGCGGTCTCAAAATCAGGATGCTCAATAGTATAATTAACACATTGACTGCCAGACGTTTTTTTCTTGCTGTAGGTAGCTTCTGCCAAGCCGTTTTTTGAGGATTGTGGCTCATTTTACAAGAGCCGAGGATTATTTTCTGCTTGGAGTTTGTGAACATACAATATCTCAAAAGTACTAATAGAATGTGTACTTTCTCTGTCTAAAAGAGTTAGTTTGTAGAGTTAGTAGTTATGTAAGCATTAGCAGTTGAATACAGCATGGTTTTAGCGTCAGAAAAAATATTCAGAGATAAACGGCTTTTTGTGAAATTCGATAGAACTGTCACTTTAACCATTCATTTTTGGCATCAGTAAGACCTAAACAATAGTTTTGAACAGTAATTTCCTCCATAACAGCAGTAAACTTCCCTCTGCTCAACTCCTCCCTCCTGTGGGCGTTCTTTTTGGCTGCAGCGCCATGTCACATAACCTCGCGTCACCAGGCTCTTCTCGGCGAGAAAGAGCCTGGCTCCCGCCCACAATTGATTTTGTCACCCTACTGGGTCCGGCCTAGAGCCCGCCCTAGACCGGATGGCAGCGTTTCTAGCTCGTCAACTTTCACGTTAACTTGACAATTTGACCCAAGTATCAGAATCCTCTTTCACCGTTTTGACCGGTGTGTCAGGCGGTGGTGGCGGAGATGCCATATTGCATGAACGTTTTGTTTTATGTAACGCTAGCTTTGTTTTGATCAGACTCTAGTTTAGGTAACATCACCGCGTCAAGCTAACGGCAACAAAGACGTTGTTAGGCGCATTGCCATCCGGTGTTAATTCTGGGTCCGGGGTTTACGCCCCCATGACAAAAAGCGGGGTGGAAGGTGCCCAGACTAATGTCACAAGCACTTTCCTACCTTTGCAAATGCACTTTCTCATACTCTCGACCTCTCAAATAAATTTCTGAATAGAAATTAAATTACTCTAAATTATAGCGAAAAAGAAACAAAAAAGAATGGGTTGAAAATCCCATTCTAAAAGCCTTTTAGAATGGGATTTGTTTCCAATTTGGTGTCGGACTAGGGGGCAGTCCCCGCTTGTCACCAGTTTGCTTTGCTGCTGCTGTGCGGGTGTGAGCCTGTCTGTGCGGCCGCTCTTTGAGGAAGCCCGGCTGGACTCGCCCGCCTCCCGGAGCCCTGGCCGAGAGCTCCGATGAAGCCCCTGCGACTCTGGTCATATTTACGCTGCGTGCCTCAAAGTGTGCTCCATCCGCAATCCACGATGCAAGTTTGCAATCCCGCACCGCCAGCAATCAACGCGAAAACGAAAGCGCCTCCGCCAATCCATTTTAATGAGAATGGAAATGGATCACACTGCTTTTTGCTTGCCTTCCTACTTCCTTGTCGCCAGTGGGTCGGTGGAATGGGTTGTACACGTTGTACACGTCCAATACTTATATAAGATATGTAAAAGGGTTAGATGCACAACCCCCCGTTAAAAAAAAAAAATCGATGCCAAAAACGTGTTTACACGTTGTTGGCAGTCAACAGCTGGATTCTGAAAACGTGTTTACACGTTGTTGGCAGTGAATGTGTTAAAGAGATACTCAACACTTTTTCCACTTTTTTCTGCTGTAAATCAATATATATTGGAAATGAACTGTGTTCTTGAGGAATCCAGGTCGAAGTCCTGACATTTACTGTACATCTGAGTAATTCCTCTTCTCTTCTCACATACCCATGCAGTTCCATGCAAACCAAAAAGGCAAAAAGGCCAGCTGTAGACTCCCAATTTTCCTGGCTTTCTATTGGCTGAGCTCTTGATCTGTGACGTAGCTTGATCAGTGACGTCACCAAACCCAGCCCGCCCATCTCTCGTGCCTAGGCCCCTCCCAGCCAAAGTTTATAAAAGTGGCTGCACACCATGCTGGGACTATGGAGTGTGGAGAATTGTTGAATAGGGAGAGAGAGAGAGAGAGATTTGTGGAGCATTTTGATTAGACTGCATAGTGTAAATTGTAGCATTTAGTAGTCTAGGTTTAGTTTTAGAGTACGTCAGATAGCCTAGGTTGTGTTTGTTTGTTTGTAAAAAAAGTTAAAATAATAAATGTTCGTCTGTTTGCATAGGTATGTGAGAAGATACAGCCGAGCAGCAGTGCTCTCATAGCCGAGGCGAAGGCTTTGGGATGGGGGTGAGAACAGTCTGACATAACGTAACGTTAGCGTTACTTTATTCTCGTCAGAAACCACTCCAATTTGCATGTTAAAACAAGCCTAGGAATAACTGGAAAACATTTTATTGATTTATTCACATCAGATGAAGCCAGGATTAAACAAAACGATATCTGAAATACACAGCCCGTCTGCCGTGTGTCTTTTCCGGGTTTCCTGCGTGGGGGGGGTACAGACGGTGGTGTTGGCTCGCTCCCCCAGTGGTCCCGATGCATCCATATACTTCTACACCTTCAGATAAAGGTTGTAAGCTCACCTGTAACTATCGGTGACGAATAGGCTCGTTTGGCCTCGCCTGGAAAGCAGACGAGAGCAGGCGAGCACAGTCAGGCGAGGCGTCAACAAGTCGAACACCCCGCAGCACACTCACTACACTTTTACAACAATGAACAAGGCTCATTCAGGCTTAGTTTTATAACTTTTACCTGCTGCTCCTGCAGATCACAGCACAGGCTAAATGGTGCGACATAAATATACATTATGTAAAGTCATTGCATAAATGTGTTTTTATTGAAAAAGTGGCGTTGTTGGAGGGGATATCACAGTGTGCAACCATGTTACGTTACATGTTACAAACTACCCATTTCCCTATTCACATTGTATTTGCGAGGGGTATATATACACCCCACCGGTGGATGTGTGTTTCTCTTAGGGTTTCAATTCATTTCATTTTATTTTGCCCAATATTCAAATATTCCTGAATTGCATTTTGTGTTACAAATAAGGATTATTTTTATCTAACTTTTGAGCCAGATTTGATGGTTTTCTTGTCAAAAGTTAGCCGCCGGTAATATCCAAACAATAGAGAGGCAAAGTGACCGCCTACTTCCTGCTTCAGCACTGAACCAGAGATTTTCATCCGCCATTTATTTTCCCATACACATTTCGTAAAATGCTTATAAAAAGTTTTACTGGTTCAAACCAAACGGTACAGATATATTTAAAAACAGGGGAGATCGCATAACATCTCACTGGGACCAAAACGTAAAAAAATGTGTGTTTAAAGAAAATAGCGTTAGCTGAACCGTTTGGTTCGACGAAGTAAAACGGTATGCTGGTGTTTGGACTGAGAGAGCCTGGTGACGCGAGGTTTGGACAGGAACATCAGCAGCAGATCCATTCACAGCGCTAGCTGGCTTTAACTGAAACTACACATGCGTGAGCAGGAACTGCACAGAGGTCTGCCATTGGCTCTGAAATTTGCCCGCCCCACAAAAGTTCATCCTATCCAAATGTGGAGTGGGCGGATTCAAAAGCCTGAAAACTCCCCGCCCTTTTTTGAAAAACGGACAAAATCTGTTTGGCTCAAAATCAGTCTGGCTCAACTGTTGAGTATGTCTTTAAGATTGGTCTCTAATTAAGGGAGGAAGAGTATGATTAAGATGATAGATTAGATAGACAGATAGGCTCATTCAGCCTAATTAAGAGCGATTGACATTTTCAAAATCAATCCTTAACACGTTCACTGCCATCGACGAGTTAACTCGTCAAAAAAAACCAACGGTTGACTGCCGTCGACGAGTTAACTCGTCAAAAAAAAAAAAAAAAATTTGACGGTGGGACGTGGATCAAACCCTTTTACATCTCCTATAAAAATATGGGAGCTATTGAATGTGTATAACCTATTTTACCGACCCACTAAGTGGCGACAGTGCTCTCCAGACTAGAGAAAGCCGAGCAAAAACAGCAGGAAAAAGCGTGAGGAATCCATTCTCATGAAAATGGTTTGGCGAAAACGCTTTCGCGCTGGCGCTGGGAGCTGGCGCACAACGGTGGGGGATTCCAAAAATAGACTCTGGGTGCAACACACTTTGAAACACACAGCAGAAAGCCCAGAATCGCACGCAGCTTCATCCCAGCTCACAACAAACGAACGAGCCCCATCCAGACTCGCCCGACGAGCGGCCGCCAGCAGCCAGGCAGCACAGACAGGCAGCAGAGACTCGCCTGTGACACACGCTGCAAAGCCACCAGAGACACACCCACGGAGGGAGGAGTTTGAAGGAGAGGGGGGTGGGGGTGCTGTTATGGAGGAAATTACTGTTCAGAACTATATTGTTTAGATGTCTGATGTCTCACTGATGCCCAAAATAAATGGTTAAAGTGACTGTTCTGCCTGTTCTATCGAATTTCACAAAAATGCATTTTTCTCAGCTTTCCTTCTCAGACGCTGAAACCATGCTGTATTCAACTGCTAATGCCTACATAACAGAACATGATAAAAACTAACTCTTTTAGAAAGAGAAAGCACACATTCTATTAGTTATTTTGAGATATTTTGTGTTCACAAAGTCCTAGCAGAAAATAATCCTCGGCTCTTGAAAGATGAGCCAGAATCCTCAAAAAAACCCTTGGCAGAAGAGTTGTGTCTCACTGACCCGACAGGCGAAAATGGGATGCCTGTAACTACCGGTGAAAAGAGCCCGGGGGAGAATTGCAGTCTGATCGTTCCTTAGGGAACAGTTTATGATGATATGCGTCGAAAACGGGAATAAAACTGTCTATTTAGATGGAGGAAAAGCACGCTGCCACTTGGCCCCCACGGAGCTCCATTCTAGGACTCGCTTGGACACTATTGATCTCAAAACAACGCCTAGGACAGACAAAAACGCTGCGGAGAACACTGGGTGAGTCGTCAGATCATAATTAATGTGAGGAGAGGGCTGCAGGTTAAAAAAAAACGAAATTCTCCTTTAACTCATTGAGTGCCAATGACGACTTTAGTCGTCAATTCAAATAGTGACGTAGAGTGCCAAAGACGACTAAAGTCGTCAATTGCGTTTTTTGACGGGGGGATGTCGATCTAAGCCTCTTACATCGCCTCTTACAATATGGGAGCTATTGAATGTGTCTAACCTATTTTACAGAACCCTTAGGTGGCGACAGTGCTCTCCAGATAACAGAAAGGCAAGGAAAAAACAAAGAAGAAGTCGTTGGGGAAACGGAAATCGCATCGCATCCGTATGCATCGATATGCATGAAGCATAACGTTACTGTAGCTGTGCCTGCAGCAGCCAATCTGCTCCCACAATTGAGCCGCTCCGTGTCCGTTGCGACAGCACATCCGCATGATCAGCCGTGGAGTTGTTATTATTCTCAACTGGAAGCATGGTTGCCGGTGACAAACACACGCGGAACGCTGTAAAAAAGCTGGATGTCGCGCACCCTTCACTGTGCACAGCAAACTCAGCAGAGAGCCACCAGAGACACTCCCATACGGAGGAGGAGTGTGCAGTTGAGGCGGGGGGGGGGGGGGGGGCACGCAGAGCAGCACACAACACCCAGACAGACCCAGACAGCAGGACAGGATTGGCAAACGCTAGCCAGAATATCCGATGCCCACCAGCAGCAAATCAAGACCAGCAAGAAGCTGCAACCAGCAGCGCACGCAGGGGCCAGCGCTGCTGGTTGCAGCTAAAAAATATTATTCTGCCAAACAAAATTCCCTGGCCTTCACTGTTTTATTGAAGGAAATTATTTTTGAGGTGTGACTACATTAGAAAATATTAGATTCAGAGTCAGTGATGTGCTTGAAATGTTTAATTTCACAAAAGGCTCATTATCTCAGCTTCTAGAAAAAAATTGCTGTTTTTGGTTAAATCAAGCTATCTTCTCCGGCTCATAACTAAAGAACGGAAAATGGGATCAATAAACTTTTTTTTGCAGATGATAGAAGAGAGTCTCATCGTTCTTTGTGCGTGTTCAGTCAGTGTTTACATAGTAATATCACACAATATTCTGTGGGCCTCGAGAAATCACTGAAAACGCTCTGAAACTCTGGCACTGGGAGCGTCCGTTCTCCAAAAGTGGCTGGCACTCAATGAGTTAATTAGGCCAGCACTTCAGGCTGTGTACCTCACTGACCTGCGTAAATCACAGTTGTGATGACGGCAGCGATGGCGTATGCTCGCAGTTTCTCCTCCACTTTGTGAACGTGCAGGACAGCGGCTTGGACGGTGAAGGTGCAGGCCAGCTCCACGGCGGCTGCCTCCACCAGAGTCCCGCCGAAGGGGTCGAAGCACCTGAAGCCGAACCTCTGGTGCCGCAGGTGGAGGGCGGACAGACCCAGCGACCACACGGAGGCAGCAGCTTTCTGCGCGGCGACCGCGGCAGCGAACTGTACGACTATGATGCTAGCGGCGGCTTTGGCGCTGCTGCTGCCACGGTACACTCTCTCCACAGCCCCGATGGGGTTGCACGACGTGCCGCGGAAAGACAAGATGTGGATGAGCGTCATGGTGTAGGTGAGGGTCAGGCTGACTGCCAGGTCCACCTATAATAATAATAATAATAATAATAATAATAATAATAATAATAATAATAATAATCAACTTTATATATCACTTTTCATACAAACGATGCAGTTCAAAGTGCTTTACATCAAATAAATACAAATATAGAACTTTTTTTTTTAAACAAGGGCAAATGGAAAGGAGTAGCAATAAATACATCAGTAGATGGTAAAAGGGACAGTAAAAACAGAAACTGGTACAACGAAAAGAAAACAAAATTGTAAAAATGGAAACTTCAATTAAAAGGCAAGTTAAACCTGTCATTTAAAAATGTTGAGCTGCTTTATTTTGTATTGTAACTACATGATCTTATAGCCTACCATTCATTTAGTTTGACAGTTAGCTATTGATGGAGTTAAACTAGACTTGAGTTGCGTGTCGCGGCTAGAGTTAAACTTTGAGTTACTCAACTCTCAATAACTCTCAAACTAAATGAATGTCTGCCAAACTGTTGACACTTTTCGGATAATGTGATCATGTGCAAAATAATCAGCGTTGTTTTTCGGTTTGTAACCCAGCAGCAGAAGATTGATCTAAACGCTCGTGAAGGATTATGTAAGCTATGTCACTGACCTGGCCGGACTCGCCCAGCAGCTTGAGCTCGTGCGTGCAGAGGCAGAGCTGGAAGGTGGACGCCGCCTCCAGCACGAGCAGGTAGCAGGGGCCCGGGGCGGCGCGGCGGGCCGCCTCGCTCAACAGCACGGTGGCTCCGAGCAGCGCTAAAGACACCGCGAGCTCTGCCATGTCTCTGCTGCTGCCCCTTCTCTTCACAAAGTGATCAAAAGTCCACGCTGCACAACTGCGTCAAGCGGTAAACGGATTTAAAACCAGAAGTACCGTTGCCTTCAAAATAAAAGCGCATTGGCTCTCTGGCCATCTGCGAGCTGTCTGCTCATCACAGTTGCACACACACCACAGCAATATTTCCCAGGAATCAGAATCAGAATCAGCGTTATTGGCCAAGTTAGTATGTAGACATACAAGGAATTTGACTCCGGTATACATTGCTCTTAATGTAGCCTACTTAAGGGGAAAATAAAAGGCAAAACAAGCTAAGACAAAGGTGCATAAAGCAAGCTGGCTGCTATTTACATTATACAATACAATAAGTAGCCTGTAAGGTGATCATTATAAATATGTATATAGGATAATACCTAATATGTACAAACTAATTATATGTAAACAACACTGGGTTGTAAACAGGCTATAGCTTATAGGTTAGATACTGCACAGTTGTTTATAGATAAGCAATGCTTTGGAACAGTAATTGCAGTTATTGGGACAGTTACACGCTTATTGCAGTTACTTAGGCTACATGTTACGCCTTAGGGTAGTGTGTGTGTGTGTGTGTGTGTGTGTGTGTGTGTGTGTGTGTGTGTGTGTGTGTGTGTGTGTCGGCGGTGTATTTTGTGCATGAGGTAGGTACCACAGGTAAGCTAATGTGATTCAGGGTAAAGTGATGAAGTGATTAAAGTGTACAGCGAAGTGTTCGAATAAGTGATCAAGTGATGGGCTGATTTTTTTTTCTTTTTTCTGCTTACTTTTTTGACTCTGGCGGGGTACAAGTCCTGGATGATATCAATCTCTCGTCTTAGATTTATCCATTATTTGCTTGTAGCCAATTCTCCAATGGACCTGCATGATGGAGCCATCTGTGGATGCTAGGAGATTGTGAAAAATATTGAGGCACATTATTGCTTTGAAAGTTGTGACCGGAAATGTCTTTGTCCAAAATATTTTTGGGACGCTTGACACTTGTGCAGCAGCAGTGGTCGTACACGGAAGTTGCCGTTTTATGAAACTTTAAAAGGAGATCTGGCCAGTAGGAGTAGTATCAGCTACTTTATGACTTTTCCTCAAGTAATATTCTAATGAGTGACTTTGACTTTTACCAAAGTCTTTTTCTGGGAAGATAGCTGTAGGCTACTTTTACTCAAGTATGGCTTTCGAGTAGCCTACTTTATACCCCACTGGTGACTTGTACCATTATTGTGATGTTTATTGTTGTATGTGTCTTGTAAACGCATGGGGTTGGGCACCTAGAGTGCATGGCACTTAAATAAATAAATCACTATGCAAATCATTTGCAACTTATTCACCTCAGTTTCAACCAGCCTCAGTTTTGACCACCATGGAAAAAAGAATATAGGCCTAAACCAAGGATGCATTTCATAATTTTTGTTCCAGCGATCTCATCTGAGGCTTTTTGTTAAACCTGTTCAGAATCGGTATAGCCTACTACATATTCTCTCCATCCATTGTGTGTGTGTGTGTGTGTGTGTGTGTGTGTGTGTGTGTGTGTGTGTGTGTGTGTGTGTGTGTGTGTGTGTGTGTGTGTGTGTGTGTGTGTGTGTGTGCGTGTGCGTGTGCGTGAGTGTGTGTGTGTCTGTGCGTGTGCGTGCGTGCGTGCGTGCGTGCGTGTGTGTGTGTGTGTGCGCGCGCGTGTATTACATGGTGCATCACTGTGGCAACAGGTCACACAGTCGGTGTCCGAGATATCAACAGGAACCAGTGTCAAGTTAGTCAGAATAAAAAATACCGCTTCCGGCGAGAGAATTCAAAATAAAACAATAGTTTGCGATTATTATGTCACAAATTATGTCTGTAAATATATTTTTCATTAGTTTAGTTCATTTTACCAAAGTAATTTAACCAAAGTAAATTCCTTGTATGTTTCTAAGGTGGAGACTCTGGAGATGATGTGCCATGGGTGCAATTTTGTTTGGATTGTGACCAAACATAACTCATGCCACATCATCCACATCATCATTGGGTATGACATCAATTGACGATTCTGGGCATGACATGATGACATCAGTGGTTATGACATCCTTAATGCCGCTCAGTGTTTTCCAGTTGACCCTTGCTCCGCTGCCTGCTGACCTCGTCTGTGTCAGGGGTTGGCTGTTTAGAGCGTAGGTCTAAAATACCAGGGCCCAGTTGCACAAAGCACCTTAGGTTAAGATATCCCTTAGAGTCAGAGTTAAGGTGTCCATAAACTAGAATTGGCTGCACAAAACACCCTTAAATCTTCTCCATAAGGTTACAACATTTTAAGGAAAACATAAGCACAAGATTTAAGGGTGTTTTGTGCAGCCGATTCTATTTTATGGACACCTTAACTCTGACTCTAAGGGAAATCTTAACCTAAAGTGCTTTGTGCAACTGGGCCCAGGCCCTCAGTCGAAAGGCCTCAGGTATCTCTGGGTTGACCATGACTGCTGAGCTGAACAAAGCAGAGAGAGATCTGCCCCCAAAATCAGACAGACAAGCTCCTTTGATGGCGACCACATGCAGATTATAGCCATTGGACTTCTCTGCCTACTCACAGTGTGGCTGTCACCACTTTGCCAGTGGTGTCCATTAAGTGGAGGGTCCTCTTCGAGACTTATCTGCTGGTCTTAGTGGTGATACAGAAAACCTCTTCTGCACGCTTACACTCCAATAACATCGATGATGCCATGTCTCTGTTCTCCAGCTCGGCGATGGGCACAAAGTTGCACTGCATGGTGGCAATACCCTGGCTGGCAATGCAGGGCACGCACGATGGAGCTATTAGCATGAAGCGTCATCTAGTCATGGTTCTTCAGCGTCATGTACTCCTTGTTGGCCAGCTTCAGCGTGGCCTTACTGATGTAGTTGAGACCCTGCCTTGCTCCACTAAAGGGAAAAATGTGTCCACATCCTTGTTGAAGGCTGTGATCCTGATCTCCCCACTCTCATCCACAATCTCAAAGGAGAAGAGCTTGCCCTCTCCACTAGAGTTACTCAAGGTGCGGATGCTGGACAGGTTAGTGATTCGGGCTCTGATCAGGGGTCGAGACTCACGATAGGAACCATTTTTACTGGAGAGCTTTGATAAATTCCTGATGCAATAAGATTTAGTGAGCAACACACACACGGCGTGCCAATAGGGCAGGCGAGGATAAGCTACGGGCGATGCCTAGTATATACTAACTCCCATACATGCAGAGAGAGGAGACTCCTCCTCTCCCTCCCTCTCCCTCTCTCCTCCCCTCCCCTCATATATGAGGGATCAGCATAACATCATGACATCGCAAAACTCCCGGAACCGCGGTAGTTATAACTAGTATGAGTCAAACGTTAGTATCTCAAAAACTATACATCACATCGCTTATATTTTGACATTCTGAGTGAGAGCAAAAGTAGCTCAAGAGTGTGATGTATATATGCATGTCGTGTTAAAGTTGTGTGAACTGTCACAGTTTTTAAAATGTAAACAACATAGCCGGGGCTACAGTGAGACAATCAAGGCTGGCTCAATAGGGTCCCATTGCCGTTTCCACCCATTGATGCCGTTTGTTTACCAAAATGCTCATCGGCTGATCCCTCGTATAAACTCACATTGCTTATGCACATTGCACACTTTTTGTCCACATAGCACACTTGTACTTTGTTATGATAGTAATAATATTATTATATGATATGATATATGATATGATATGATATGATATGATATATGATATGATATGATATGATATGATATGATATATGATATGATATGATATGATATATGATATGATATGATATGATATGATATGATATGATATATGATATGATATGATATATGATATGATATGATATGATATGATATGATATGATATATGATATGATATGATATGATATATGATATGATATGATATGATATATGATATGATATGATATGATATGATATGATATGATATGATATATGATATGATATGATATGATATGATATATGATATGATATGATATGATATGATATGATATGATATATGATATGATATGATATGATATATGATATGATATGATATG
This sequence comes from Poromitra crassiceps, assembly GCF_964638095.1. Taxonomy (NCBI): domain Eukaryota; kingdom Metazoa; phylum Chordata; class Actinopteri; order Beryciformes; family Melamphaidae; genus Poromitra; species Poromitra crassiceps. The sequence continues at coordinate 47,528,366 of NC_139623.1, forward strand.
ATATGATATATGATATGATATGATATGATATGATATATGATATGATATGATGTGATATGATATATGATATGATATGATATGATATGATATATGATATGATATGATATGATATGATGTGATATGATATGATATGATATGATATATGATATGATATGATATATGATATGATATGATATGATATGATATATGATATGATATGATATATGATATGATATGATATGATATGATATATGATATGATATGATATGATATATGATATGATATGATATGATATGATATATGATATGATATGATATGATATGATATATGATATGATATGATATGATATATGATATGATATGATATATGATATGATATGATATGATATATGATATGATATGATATGATATGATGTGATATGATATGATATGATATGATATATGATATGATATGATATGATATATGATATGATATGATATGATATGATATATGATATGATATGATATGATATATGATATGATATGATATGATATGATATGATATATGATATGATATGATATGATATATGATATGATATGATATGATATGATATGATATATGATATGATATATGATATGATATGATATGATATGATATGATATATGATATGATATGATATGATATATGATATGATATGATATGATATGATATGATATGATATGATATATGATATGATATGATATATGATATGATATGATATGATATATGATATATGATATGATATGATATGATATGATGTGATATGATATGATATGATATGATATATGATATGATATGATATGATATATGATATGATATGATATGATATATGATATGATATGATATGATATATGATATGATATGATATGATATGATATATGATATGATATGATATGATATATGATATGATATGATATGATATATGATATGATATGATATGATATGATATGATATATGATATGATATATGATATGATATGATATGATATGATATGATATATGATATGATATGATATGATATGATATGATATATGATATGATATGATATATGATATGATATATGATATGATATGATATGATATGATATGATATGATATGATATATGATATGATATGATATGATATATGATATGATATGATATGATATGATATGATATGATATATGATATGATATGATATGATATGATATATGATATGATATGATATGATATGATATGATATGATATGATATATGATATGATATGATATGATATGATATATGATATGATATGATATGATATGATATGATATGATATATGATATGATATGATATGATATGATATGATGTGATATGATATGATATGATCCAAGTGGACAGTTACTAGTAGTTGTGTAAAATATGTAGGCCTATATGTAGGCCTATATTGTTTTTTAAGTATGTAGGCTACTGTATTATAGTAGCCTATGTATTAGCCTTGTACCAAGACGCTGATTACATTACACTGCATTACATTGCATCAGCGTCTTGGATACTAGTCCCCTTTTCCGGTCGCCGGTTGGTTTGCCGGTTGGTTTTCCCTGATTTACGTGTCCATAAACATTCAAATCCAACATGTAATGTACTCACCCTCAAAGCCACAGATGTTAGGAAGCTCTACGGAAGCGTCGCCGGGTCTTTGTATATTCCTTATTGTTCAATAAACGTGCATTTTATCCCAGATGTCCGACTTTTTCTCCTCACTTCTTGCAATACACCTCCCAACCGCTATAGCGGCGCTGTGGCGCTGTGGCGCAGTAGAAAGCCGGTGCACTCATTCATTGCGGGACGAAGAAGTGAGGAGATTGGTGTCATTGGTGTTACCATAGCTAGATAGCTTACCCGCGCTGCCGGCCAATGGAGAGCGACGTCGTCGCATGGCGGCCATCTTGCTACAGGGAGCTACTAGGAGTTATGAGCATCTGTTGTTGGGTTAGTATGGCAACATCATATGATCATAACTCCTAGGGAAATGGATGAAACGGCATGAAACTTTGTGCCTGAATCCCTCTCATGGCATAGATGCTTCGGTTTAATTTTGGTGTAATTTGGAGCCCATCAAAAAAATAGTGTTTTTAGTGTTTTTTTTTTTTTTTTTGTCTATCTCGGGAACGGAATATGCTTGTAATAAACCAAACCGTTTGTAAATCCGTCAAGATTTCAGCGAGTTATGAGTATTTTTGTCTGTGCAGGTCACCAGCTACCATAGAACGTACCAGAAAGGCACTGTAGCAAGATGGCGGCCGTTCAACGACGCTGCTGACTCCGCCTTAAGCCATCTAGCCTTTATATATATCTATGGGTGTTACTGCTGCAGTAACACCAAGATAAAGTATTCTGTCTGTCTGTCCGTCCGTCCGTCTGTCCGTCCGTCCGTCCGTCCGTCCGTCCTATCGAGGTCAATTAGCGCTTTTATTTTGAAGGCAAACCAGACTTGCTCCCGGTCTCTGTGTAACTCTGGCTAGCTTCACACAGCTTCATCAAGCGAGGCTACCTGCCTGGCCTGCCATGCACGCAACGGTTTACCGACAAAGCGCACTGCGGCTTCTTCCCTGCAATTTCCCGAGGGACTTGGCTGGGTTTGCATTTTGTGTCAGTGCTGAGGTAGGATATCATCTGGGAACAGTATGTGTTGTTGTTTGTTACATGTCAGGTCTGCTATGTGTGTATGTGGTTTGGTGGATAATATTGTTGGCAGCTAACCCGATGGGTTCTCTAACGTTATTGTATGAAGCTAGACAACAAGACGTCAAACTCCATCGAAAAAGCTGACAATTTAATATTGATTATCTTATCGTCCAAGGTGCCTACCTAATAGAGCATGACTTAACACGTAACATAGCTATTATAACGATTCTTGCTTCAATTCGGCATACACCCAAAACATCAATAAGCGCTTTAAAAATAGAATTTAATGTAGAGGCAATATTAGAATGGGAGATTATTGCATAGAGTTTTGGCGTCACAGTCTGTCTCTCCCTGTACAGCAAAACGGTACAACTGAGTTTAGGTGACACTCACACGATCGAGCGGCTTTGCTTTCATCACTGAACTGCTGCTGACATTATTCCGAATATTCCCATAGAGGACATTATTATATACCACTTCATAGGCCTAATTTCACAATGAAAAATCAACTAGGCATAGCCATTATCCCTGTGATATTCCTATAATAAACAACAATAATGAATGGTATTTGTTTTGTAATAACCTGTAATTTAAAGGGTCACCTATACTTTTATTTATTTATTTAAATAGGCTAACTATAACACTTAAAATGTTAATGCTATATTAATTTGATTTGATTTGGGACAATGCAAAATTAATGAACACAATAACCATGGAACAGATAAAAACATCTGGAACATAATAAAAGTGTAAAAATTGCCGGATTTAGCACAAGGCTAGTTTCCATCCGTTGTCCCCGAAACATAAAACACAAAAACATAAAAACAGAATATATAAAACAACAAAACATAGGCATCAAAGTGCTTTACACCCGTAAAACAAGTATACATGTGCAAAACAGCAAAACACAAGCAGCAGTAATACACTTAAAAAACACAACAGTATACATTAAAAAGAAGAAAATAAAAAAATAAAAAAGTAAAAATCAGTTCAGAAATTGACCTTTTTACCTGTGGCCACAAGACTGGTGGCTTTTCAGCCATTCCTTCAGTGAACCCTTAAAAATGGCAAGTGAGGGACTTTCCCTTATGGGGACTGGCAGACTGTTCCACGTTTGGCTGCCTTTAACTGAGAGGACGTTCTGACCAAACGTGGTCAGTCTGCGCTGGACCTTGCAGTCGCCTCTAGTTTCAGACCTGGTGCCAAGTCCACTAGTTCTGTTTCTGTGAATTAATTCATTTATGGGCGGGGGAGCTAATCCATGAAGGCATTTGTAGAAAAAACATGCACTCTTTAAGACCTTGATATTCTCAAAGGTCAAAAAGCGGTGTTGTTCCAGAATGTTACAGTGGTGGTATGACAATGGTTTTCTAGCAAATACCTTGATGGCTCTATGGTAAAGTTGTTCAATGGGTTGTATGACAGTGGCACCTGCGAACGACCAGTTTGTGAAACAGTATTCAATGTGGGAGAATATCATGCAGTGAAGAAACGATTTTGCGGCATCAGTGGTTAGGAAAGGTCGAATTTGTCTAAAATTAACTAGATTGAAATTAATTGTTCGTTTAACTTTTTTGATGTGTTTCGTGAAGGATAGGTTCGAGTCCAAGATGACCCCGAGGTACTTGAACTGGGAGACTAGTTCCAGTTCCTCCCCCCCCAGAAACACATTGGACCGGGTGATGCCAACTGGTCGTTTGCTGAACATCATACATACCGTTTTTTGTGTGTTTAGCAGCAGGCACGTATCTTGCAACCACTGTTGGACCTTGCTTAGCACATTTGTAAGGTTACAAGAGATCTGATCAGTTTTTTTACTGTGTACAAAAATGACCGCGTCGTCAGCATACATCTGTACATTGAGATCAGGGCATATGTCCGGCAGGTTATTGATGTACAGGGAGAACAGTAGTGGTCCAAGGATCGATCCTTGCGGCACACCGACTGGATTGTCAAGATAGGGGGATCTGACACCGTCAACCATGACACACTGTTTTCTGTTTGTTAGGTAGGACCTGAACCATTGTATAGTGTCTGCCGAGAAATTGAAGTGGGACAGCTTAGCCAGGAGTACTTGATGGTTGACGGTGTCAAATGCCTTCCTCCAGGAACACAGCACCTACGTATGGATTTTTGTCAAGCATGTACTTAACCTTTTCTATGAAAACACAGTTTGCTGACTCAGTGGAGTGATTAGCACGGAAACCAAATTGTAATGGGTGGAGTGGGGTGTGACCTTTGTCCAGGTGTGTGATCATGAGTTTCGACACCCACTTTTCAACAACCTTCGATAAGGTGGGTAAAATGCTGATTGGCCTGTAGTTGGCCACCGCTACCTTACTACCAGATTTAAAAATTGGCGTCACAATCGCCACCTTCCAGGATGCTGGCACCTCTTTTGACCTGATGGATTGGTTCACTAATATGGTGATGGGTTTTACTAAAGCGTCAGAGTGTGTTTTCATAAAGTCAGTGTCAAGGCCATGAGTGTCCTTGGCCTTGGAACGTTTCAGCGCCACAAGGATTCTTCTTACCTCAGCCTCTGTTATTTCCTCCAGCTCAAAGAGGGGCCCGTCAACCACCGTTGGGCTGGATGGAGCACCAGAGGGGGCGAAGAGTTTGGTTATTTCAAATACACTATTTAAAAAATAATCATTAAACGTACAGGCCAGTACAGAGGGGTCATTAATCAGAACATCGTTGACTTTTAGTTCTAGGGTGTTGTTTGCCTGTTTGTTCTGTTTACCTAGTAGTTTATTCAGGATGTCCCATACTTTTTTACCGTTTCCTTTTGCACCTTTGATTACACTGATAAAAAAGTTGGTTTTGGCCTTTCTGAGGGTCCGAGTCACCTTATTATGGGCATGGGTGAATTTCTGCCTATCTGTCGGCAGCCCAGATTTCAGGCTTTGTTTGAGGAGAGAGTCCCTAGACCGCAGAAGCGAGATGCAGCTATGGTTCAACCAGGGAAGGTGTTGCTTTTTACTGGCCTTTTGGCGCCCCCTCCTGGAGAATGAAGAAATTGTTTCGTTAATTTTATCTGTGAACAGACCACAGTTCGACTCCAAATTGTCAGACAAAAGCGTCTCATCCCAGTTGATGTTTTTAATAGCATCCCCAAAACATTGTTGCATGTTTTTTGGGATGAAATTAAAAGAAGAGCAGTTTTTATTGGGTGCATTTACGAGCCGTTTTTTGTTTAGTTTCCTAGCGAAAAAAATGAAATTGTGGTCAGAAAGACCGGTCAGCAAATTGTAGGTTTTAGCGATTCTATCAGCTTTGTTTGTGAAAAGTAGGTCTATCCTGGTTTGGGAGGTATTAGTTACTCTGGTCGGTTGTTCAATTAATTGTGTTAAATTATGGGCATCCATGGTTTGTTTAAGGTTTTTTCTACATTGTTTGTCATCCCAATTTACGTTAAAATCTCCTAAAAAAATTGTCTCTTTGTTAGGATCACAGGATCTCAACAGGAGCTTTAACTGGTCATAGAAATCCACTTTAGCGGCTGGCTGTCTATAGAGGCAAATCAGGGAGAAGGACATTTCATTTGATAGGGTGATGTCTACACCAACACAATCAAAATTTACATCTGTTGACCAAATAATCTCTTTGCAGGCGAGGGTGCTCTTAATGTAGAGTAATACATCCCCACCTTTACCCTTAATCCTGTCCTTCCTGAAAACATTGTATCCTGGCATAGATACAAGGGCTTCTGGAGAGGACTGTTTCAGCCAAGATTCTGATATACCTAGACAATCAATATTGGACTCATACAGGAGATGCTCTAATTGTTCACGTTTGTTACCAAGACTGCAAATGTTTATGTGTCCACACAAAAGTCCCTTTGGCTTGCACCGTGGATCCCAGACAATTTTAGCTTGGTTAAGAGTACGAAACAGTTTTCGTGTTATGTGTATATGTGTATAGTTATGTGTTATGTGTATAGTTATGTGTATAACTGTAGCAGGTGGTACCTGCGGCTTGCCGTACATACCGAGTGCAGATAGGGAGCGGTATATAGCAGGGTAGGTGTGTCCTGCATTAGACTCTCTTCCGGGTAGGACAGTCAAAAAGTTTGGCGTGTCCGTGTCAGGTTCGGGTGTTTGTTCATTCGACACTCTTCCGCATAGGACAGGCAAAAAGTTTGGCGTGTCAGGTTCGGGTGTTTGTTCATTCGACTGTCTTCCGAGTGGGAGGACAGAGGAATCGTTCGTTAGGTTTGAGTTGGCTCATTCGTGATACTGCAGCGTTAGCGGCTCGCTTTCAGCTCACTTCAACAGTGTTAGGCCTGGTGTGGGAAAGCATTGCCGACACGTCAGTGATTGCAGGAGTGGCATCACTGCTCTTGCTGACCTATTTTCTTTATTTGTTTATTTGTTTATTTGATTCAGTTAGTCCGCCCCGGGGGGCTGTCTGACCCATAAAGGACGAAAAGAGTGATAGTTCGTCTTGTAAGGCCGGGCTAAGCAGTTTTCTATATTTTGTTTGTTTAAATGTTTATTTTTGGTGTGCATTCTCCCGGCCCTCTGATCGCTACCGTAGTTTTAGATCCTCTTAGTGAACCGAGAACCTATAGGAGTGTCTCACTTGTTTGCTTTCTACTTCCACGTGTGATTTGGAGTGTCCCCAACACTAGTGTGAAACGTTGTAGTGCTGTGTACCACTGTGTGGATCTTATCACCGTGTGAAATTTTGTAGTGTTGTGTATTCCCGTGTGGATACCACTAGTGTAAACTTCTTGGTTCTAATAGACTAATAGACTGGATAATTGTATTGTCAAATCCCTTATTGTTGCATTGTGTTTTTTTTATCTTGTTGTGAATAAACCTGTGAAAAGCCTGTGGAAATGTGGAGCTCCAACCCCCCCCCCCCCGTTCACCCTCGCCCTAGACACCTGTGGATAAGACTCTCTGGTCGAGGCCGTCACCATAGCGACCCGCTGTGTTTTCGCTCACCATCCGGGAAGAGACGGCTCCCACTATCAGACTATCAGGCTTACAGCACACACAAGGACAATTTCTGGACACTCCTGACCACACATTTTACACACTCTCAAACATACACGCACACATGCACACCCCCCACCCCATCCTCCCCGTCCAATACCGCCGCCTTGTTCCTGCCTACAGCTCTTGCATCCCTTCCCACCACGCCCACCCCCCCCCTCCTTTCCTCGGAAACATCCTATTGGAGCTGCTATTAGCCTGCATAGCCTCTAGTGGCCTGTGGACGAGCTACTCCCTCCACTACCCGCTGCAACCCCCGTCCCCCGCAAACCCACTCCCTCCCCCCCCTCGTATTTCTTGTTCTTTGTGTCTGTTAACTCCTTACATTTAACAACAAATGTTTATGTATTGTATACTATTCAAGTGTGCCTTTATTCCTATTCAATCTAGTAATAATGTTAAAAATCTTAATTTGAGTATAGAAGGTGATACCCATTCGTGTGTTGTGTTTTGTCCCTTTTATGTTGTTTGTTTAGAGGACCGCAATGGAAACAAGCTATGCTTTATGCTACGGCTTTATTGTGTTTTTATCCTCGGTGATTGTCTGTATTCCCTGTCTCTGTGTTGACATTCACCAAATAAAGTCAATCAATCAATCAATCAAACCCTGGCATTTGCATTTGTATACCGACTGGTTTAGTACATTATTTTGGATTGGGCCCCACCACACCTTGCCTTCAGAAAGTAGCCAGTACAGAGCGGGTGTAACATTTTGGCGTTGTCGACAGGTTTGCCTTCCAATTTTGTTTTCTCAGTTTCTTTGCATGCCAGGGTATATTGCATAAGGGATTTGTAAAAAAAAATTCTTCCATTTTTTTCTCTTTCATTTATTTTTGTTTGTGTCAGCAAGAGCAGTGGTGGACCACTACACCAGCGTAATCTCCTCTCTAGACCGAGCCAGTGTGGGTCGGGGTGATGGCGGAACAGGAAGCAATGGCACAGTGGATAAAGGAGCTGGAGAACGAAGTACGCAGTCTGAAAGCCGGAGCTGCACCAGCAGAGAATAATGGGACTTTGGCGGGAGCTGCTGCGGTTGGACCAGACATGACTGGCAGAGACAACCCAGTGGTTTATGTCCAGGAGGACCGTAAGGTACCCAAATTATCTGGGAAGCTGGACAGAACAGATGCACTGACTGTGGATGAGTGGATCGAGGAGATGAGAGACTTTGTACAGACTAGAGCCAAAACTGACAGAGAAGGAGCCCAGATTGTCTTTAACCATCTGGAGGGTGCTGCACGCACTGAGATAAAGTTCCTGCCTATTGAACAGAGAGTGTGTGTTGATGGTCTGAAGGAGGTTTATGCCTGTTCACATTCCCATATTTCAGTACAACGTCGATTTTTCAACCGTAAACAACAAGAGGGAGAATCAGTGCTTGATTATTCCCATGCATTGATGGCACTTATGGACCAAATCGTAAAAACTGATGGGCAAGCTAATACAAAAGCACAAATAGATTTGCGTGATCAATTTTGTGATGGTATTAGAGACCAAGCTCTGGGAGTTAGGCTAAGGGACATGGTACGTAATAAGCCACGATGGAGCATCCGTGAGGTGAGGAGTGAAGCTACAAGGTGGATAGCACAATGTGAAGCCCAACCCTTTATGCAGAGATACAGCCAGCCGCCTCCAGTGTCTAATGAAGCCCAAGTGTCCTGTGAAAGTGTCAACACAAGTTCATCTGATTTTGCAGAATTAACAGCTTTGCTAAAGGCTTAGCAGAGTCAATTAGAATTGGTTATTAAGGCACTAGCCCCTACCAAGTTGGCTGGTCCTGGTAACCGGAGCATGCAGCCCAGAAGAACTGCAGATGGGAAACCAATTTGTTTTAGGTGTAACCAAGCAGGCCACATTGCCCGATTTTGTTCTGTTTCAGCCCGGAGTGAAGGAGCCCCAGATAGAGAAGTGGAGAACAGTGCCAACCCTCAGGTGCCCAGGCCGTCGGAAAACTAGGGCCCACCAGCGTGCAGAGCCACACACTGGAAGGGGGCTTACTAGGCTCTAACTGTAATGGCCACTCAGACATCAGTCATCTAGTGGGTGAGTGCCCTGAGGGAGAGGTTAACATGGGTGGGGTTACTGTCCCATGTTTGTTAGATACAGGCTCTATGGTTACCACTGTTACTGAGAGTTTCTTTAAGGCAAATTCTTCTCATCTTACAGACAACGACCTCAAAGACTGTGGGTGGTTGGGACTGAAGGCGGCCAATGGGTTGAGAATCCCCTATGAAGGTTATATTGAGTTGGAGGTTACATTACTAGGGGTGTGCATACCGCATAGAGGTAGCTTGGCTGCAGCGTGGGATGTAGGGTGTGCAGAGCAATTTCCTCAGCTTAGAGACGCCCTCATTTCTGCCCCTGTGCTTGCTGCTTACGCAGACTTTCAGAAAGTGTTTGTGTTGGAGGTGGACGCAAGTCACGGAGGATTGGGAGCAGTGCTTTCACAAGAGCACAGGGGTAAGTTACGGCCCATTGCCTTTGCTAGTCGAGCAGGAGAAGGACCCTATTATTGGAGCTTTTCTTAAGTTTTGGAAGGAAGCCAGGATGCCAGGGCAGCAAGAGAGGCAGGGTCTCATTAAATACACAATCCCTGGATGTTTCATTTCGGGTAAAGGGGTTTCCATTAGTTTCTATAAGTTTACGCCAGCTCTGTGAGTATAAAGTGCTTTTGCGGGGCTGTTTGATCACAAGCCACAGACTGTAAATGGCACAAGCAGTTTGTCTGCCAAGCGGACGAGCTTGACGTGTAGGCTGCGCTACGAGCTAATTCTAACGGTAACACTCGCTAACAAAAACAAGAAACATATCCGCTGCATCATCGCCAGCTTTGGTTTAACGTAATGCCAGCTTAGAGGTTTCCCCTCCTCTCGGAACCTGTGTGGGACATGGATTCCAAATTACAATAGTGTTGTGATCTGAAACTGTGAAAAACAGCAACATACTGCCAGCAGCCATGTTTGGCAAGGCAGAGCTGCCGTCGCAGCTGTGAACAATAGGTCCACTTCCAAGGCAAAAATAAAGCATGATTATCGGCTGATCATTTATCGGAAAAATGCCATTATCGGAATAATAAATAATAACGCAAAATGGCCATATCGGCCGATAATTTATCGTTCCGATAATTATCGTGCATCCCCTCTCGAATCCAAGTGGATGTTTGAGGCAAATTTGATTAACTCATTGAGTGCCAGCCACTTTTGGAGAACGGACGCTCCCAGTGCCAGAGTTTCAGAGCGTTTTCAGTGATATCTCGAGGCCCACAGAATATTGTGTGATATTACTATGTAAACACCGAACACGCACAAAGAACGAGGAGACGCTATTGTATCGTCAGCAAAAAAAAGTTTATTGATACCATTTTCCGTTCTTTAGTTATGAGCCGGAGAAGATAGGTTGTTTTGAGCAAAAACATGCGTTTCAAATTACAAGCTGAGTTATTCCGCCTTTTGTGAAATGAAGCATTTCAAGCACATTCACTGAGTCTGAAGCTAATATTTTCTGATGTAGTGACATGGTGTAGTTGTGTGGTGCCCTGCGTGCCCCACCCCCCTCCTCCCCCTCAGCTGCAAACTCCTCCCCACACTAACACACAGCCTCACGCACCCAGCGTCTATTTTTGGAGTGCTCCGTTTTTGTGCGCCGGCTCCCAGCGTGACACGGAAAAGCCAAACCGGACTGCTGAGAATGGTTTGGCCCTTCGGCGTCGGGTGCTGCTTTTCTGGCGGCTAATCGTGTGCAGAAACTATACAGCAGAGACAGAGAGGCTCAGTTGTGGGCGCGGATTGACTGCTGTTCGCAGCCAACGTTAACTCCAGCCAGAGCAATCTATATGGCTCTGGCTGCAGCATGAGCGGTTTCTCTTTCATCACAGGGCTTTTTCCTGCTGTTTTCCGGACCTTTCTCTAATCTGGAGAGCACTGTCGCCACCTAATGAGTCCGTAAAATAGGTTATACACCTTCAATAGCTACAATATTTGTACAGGAGATGCAGGATGTCAGGTTAGATGCTTGTAACAGATGTCAGCAATCTCCAGCAGATCACATGCATATGTTTTGGGCATGCCCCTGCTTGACAAACTACTGGTCCAACATACAGTATTATGACACACTTAACCAGGTCCATACAGTATATGACACACTTAGCCAGGCCCTTTTTTTTTTTTACTTTATTGTCATTTAGCAGACGATTTTATCCAAAGCGACGTACAACAGATAAAATACATCACACAATAAAACATAGCAGAACAATGAAAATAGATTAAAACAGACAATATGTGATCATGATAAAAATATACATAGATAAAAGATGATCAAGAGTGCAGATTATTACAGTGTATAAAACAATTCAGGAGTCAAAGAGGTGCAGTAGAGGGAGAGGTAGGAAAGTGGATAGTAAACAGATGTGTTTTTAGTTTTCTTTTGAATATGGGCAAAGATGTGGGCTCATTCCACCATGTCGACCTGTAGGCCCGCGCAGGGGGGGAGGGGCGAGACGTCCTGCACTAGTGGAGGGAGCGGTGAGAAGTTTGGAAACTGACCATTGGCTGTAGATATGGAGGGGCTGTTTGATGGACTGCTCTGTAGGTCAAAACCAGGGTCTTGAATTTAATGCGAGCCAGGATGGGAAGCCAATGTAGATCGCGTAGGAGGGGGGTGACATGAGAACATTTATTTTGATTGAAAACCAGACGGGCTGCAGCATTTTGAATGAGTTGAAATGGTTGGGTAGCAGAGGCAGGGAGACCGGCAAGCAGAACATTACAGTAGTCAAGGCGGGAAATGACAAGAGATTGAACCAGGAGTTGTGATGCTTCTATGGTGAGAAATGGGCGGATTTTTCGGATATTGTCGAGAGCAAACCGGCAGGAACGTGCGGTGGCAGCAATGAAAGGGGAGAAGGAGAGTTGATTATCGAGTATCACTCCGAGGTTCTTGGCTGTTAGGGAGGGTGATACGGTGGAGTTGTTGATGGTGATGGAGAGGTCGGTCAGAGTCTTTAGCAGGGAGAAAGAGGAGTTCTGCTTCATATAAATTAAGTTTGAGGTGGTGAGCAGCCATCCAGGCTCCAATGTCTTTCAGACAGGCAGAGATGCGTGATTCAATTAGAGTGTCAGAGGGGGGGAAGGAAAGGTAAAGTTGGGTGTCGTCAGCATAGGAGTGATAGGAGAAACCGTGGGATGAGATTACGTGACCAAGTGATTTCATGTAGAGAAGGAAAAGGAAAGGACCTAGAACAGAGCCCTGGGGGACACCAGTGGAAAGAGTGCAGGGGTTAGAAAGGGACCCTCTCCAGGACACCTGGAAAGTGCGCTCAGAAAGATAGGAAGAGAACCAGGAAAGTGCAGTGCCGGTAATACCCAAGTCGGAGAGAGTGGAAAGGAGAATATGATGGTTGATGGTGTCGAAAGCAGCGGATAGGTCAAGGAGTATAAGAACAGAGGAGAGGGATGAAGCTTTGGCAGAATGGAGGGCGTCGGTGACCAGGAGGAGAGCAGTTTCGGTGGAGTGAGCAGGATTGAAGCCGGATTGTAGGGGATCGGAAAGGTTGTTATGGGAGAGATGGATAGAAAGTTGATCGGAGACTGCGCGTTCAAGTGTTTTGGAAATGAAGGAGAAGAGAGAGACGGGGCGGTAGTTATGGGATCAAGGGATGTTCTTTTGAGAAGGGGTCGGACCCTAGCAGTCTTCAGGGCTGACGGAAAAGTACCAGAGGACAGAGAGGAGTTGATGAGAGTGGTGAGGAAGGGCAATATATCGGGTGAGATAGACTGTAGAAGAGAGGAGGGGATGGGGTCCAGGGGGCAGGAGGTGGCACGGTTAGAATTGATCAGTTGTAGTACTTTTCCAGGGCTGAGGGGAGAGGAAGAAGGGAAACTGAGAGGAGAGGATGGAGTATTCAAAGCTGAGACAGGAGACGTGTTCTGAGGGACAGGAGGGGGGAAGGATGAGCTGATGTCTGCAATTTTCTTGGTGAAGAAGGTCAAAAAGTCATCTGCGGTGAGGGAAGAGGGGAAGTGGGGAGGGGAGGGGGGATTGAGGAGGGAGGAGAAAGTGGCGAAAAGTTTCCTGGGGTTGGAGGCAGAGGACTGAATTGTTGAAATGAAAAAGGAGGTTTTTGCTTTGGAGACTGCTGTATATATATATATATACTAGGCATCGATTCCTAGGCTCGCCCGCAGCGCAGGCTCATCCGCCCTGCAGCTGTGTGTGTGTGTGTGTGATAACTATAGATATATGTATATGGGATAATAAACTCACTATTGAAACACTCTCAGTCCTGGCCTGTAGGGAATCATATTAACAGTGATATTTCATTAGGGATCCTCCCTGTTTGCCATGCTGTGTTTCAGGTGTGTGAGGAGGGTGACAGGCCTATCAGAGTGTGTGTGAGCCATGCCCCCCCCCGCCTTGACCGCGGTGTCCCGGCTGCAGTTTGGCCGGCTGCGTGGCGTCCGCGATACACTGCTCCGGCGCTATGAACACCGGCCTCTGGTCTCCTGCCTGGCTGGGCTGTACAGCTGCCAGTGGAGACGCTACCACAGGAGCCGCACTCAGCCCAGAGACTGCTGCTGTAACAAGGTCACAACGCACACACACAGAGACATGCGCGCGCACGCATGCACACACACACACACACACACACACACACACACACACACCTCTGCTGCTGCAACAAAGTTGCACAATGCGCGCACACACACACACACACACACACACGTCTGTTGCTGAACAAAGTCACACACACACACACACACACACACACACACACACACACACACGTACATACACGCACAGACATGCACACAGACACAACTCTGGGTTTCAGCAGAAAGTTTTTAGTGTCCTATCAACTGATCAACAGCTGTTTCAGACTGTCAAGAGTACAAGTCTGAGAGAAACTAGGGGAAATAAAGATATTCAATATTGGTATAAAATATTTTCTATAGATTAAATCCAAAATGTAGCAGCCCAAATCTGTTGAATCGAAAACACTATTAATCAAACATTAACTTTCTACCCAATTCAGTTTAGTTTGCAGTTCAATTCCAAACATGCATGTGTTAGACAAGCAGGCTGCCAAAGCATAAATACAAGGAGGGAAAACACAAAAAGCCAAGCGGAAACATTCAAACAATGAATCCATGTAAGCAAATATAAATCATTAGGGCAGACTGGATGTAGAAAGAACAAATTCAATGTAACAAATACAATTTCTCCTTTATCCCAGTCTATTCAAGTCCAACATTATTACATGGGATTAGACTGTCAATTTATAATGCCTCCCAACTCTAAAAACAATGTTACAACGATGTTCAACAATTAAACACAACTCTTATCCTTCCACTTCATTACTGAAATGATTCTGTGAAGAGCAGAAAGCAAAGGGCAATGTTTGCCAATTTTAAAGCCTTGCGTCACACTCTTTACAATCTCTCTCCTTTAGGGGTCAGTGGTCATTCTTCCATCTCCACATAATTCCACAAAGCAAAAAACACATTTTATGTATTTCAGGAACCCCTCTCAGCAATGTATGTCCTCTCTTGTGGTGTGTCTACTTCTCCCGCAGTTGGAAGGAGCCAGTTTTGCTCTGCTCGTGGTGGCCTTCTGCATAACACTGCTATTTCTCTACTTTTGGGGCGAGGCACAGAACGACTACAATGATTTTGACTGGTGGGTTTGAGTAATACACACAGTATTAGCATGGTCATATCATACGTCAGCATACAGTACACAAATAAACCTATGCATGAGTCATTGCACACATACACACCCTGCAGCTTTCAAAGTCATATAGACCTATAGAGAGCCAAAGTGGAACGTCACTTCCTGCTTCAGCACTGTACCAGAGATTTTCATCCGCCATCTATTTTCCCATAGACATTTCGTAAAATGCTTGTAATAGTTTTAGTTGTTCAAACCAAACGGTACAGATATATTTAGAAACAGGAGAGATCGCATACTGTAACATTTCACTCGGACCAAAATGTAAAAAAAATGCGGGTTTACAGAAAATATGTTTTCAATGTTGTTGTTTTTAGGTTTTAGTCCAAGTGAAAGTGAATGTTCTATGGTCTCTCCTGATTCTAAATATAGCTGAACCGTTTGGTTTGACAAAGTGAAAAAAAAATTATAAGCATTTTACGAAATGTCTATGGGAAAATAAATGGCGGATAAAAATCTCTGGTACAGTGCTGAAGCAGGAAGTGACATTCACTTTGCCTCTCTATAGACCAATACACGAAGCCTTTGGCAGATTGTCCCGTTGGTCGACTTAACTGGACAGCAAAATCATCCACGTGTCTCCAGTAAAGCCTCAGCACCAGATAGTGCTCCATGCTAACACTTTAGCATACCCAGATCAGTGTAGGAAATTAAAAAAATATTTTGGGGGCAACTTTTGCCCCCACTGTCTAAGAACTGGGGGCATTTACACAATTTGGGGAGGGGGCACTTTAAAAAATAGTAATTTGTGCATAACGTTGCTAAAGCATAGTGTGAACAACAGTGCTGTTTGTGTGCTTCTGTGTGTTCTTTTTCGTCTTCGAAAATCACAACAATCTAATTTCTTTAGTTTTTCACACTTTTTCACATCAAAAGTTCATTTTTCAAGATTTCATTGATAACAGTAATGTACAGTTTGCTGACGTCACCTAGTACTATCAAATCTCTACCCCATTTCAACCAATCATATCACGACATGCAGCTGTCAATCAAATCTTCATTTCAGGATAATTTTCTCTTCCAAATGAAGTAGAAAATGGCGCCTAGTGCCTGTCATCTGGCAGAATTCCTATCCCATAAACTAACTACTAACTTGGCCAATTGTTAGAAACATGAACAAAAAACAAAAACTATAATCTCTAAGAATGCAAAGAAATGTAACTGGCTTGTTAAAACGCGCATTCCAGGGATATCGTATTTACAGCAGCGATAATGGCGCGCGCATCCGAGAGCTTGGTTGTCAGGGGTCGCACTTCGGAGATTCCAGGCCGACGTGCTGCACTCTCCGCTCGGCAACACGAAGGCAGCTGGCTGCCTGCGGCTCGCTGAGCTCCACTCAGCCACTAACCTCCTGTCAAAAGGCTCTTCCCGAGGGGAGCGCCACAACACACTGAATCCCACTCGATTTGGAGGCGGAACACGCCAGGATTGGCCAAAGCCCAATCCAGTCCCCAGAATTGTCAAATAAAATCATCGACATGATACTATGACCCGCCTCTCAACCTGTCATCTTAGACAAACTATGTTTTCAGTCTGAAACGGACTCATATGCACGTGACGAACGGGTTCAGTTCGACTTTAACATGCTTACTAAGCATGGAACTAGTTGTATGCTTGACCCTGGAAACACATCTGGATCTGGACGGTTCTTGACATTTTGGTCTTGGCATGTTGCTTCTGCCTTACCTCTTATAACTCAAATGCTTTTCTTTTTCCAACTCAACCTTGCATTGCTAAATGCCTTGCAATCATCTTTCATTGTGTACACTTATGCATACCACGTCCATGTGCTACATTCCTCTATAAGGCAGCAAGTCTAAATACAGAGTGACAGCAGGGGGTAGGGGAAGTTCGCTGTTGGGAGGGAATGGCGTTTTTTTTTCTTTTGTAATTTATGTGAATGTGAGAAATCCAATAAAAAGAACTGTGAAAGGAGCTAGTTCTATGCATAAGCATGAGCATGGAGACTGTTAGAGAATGAAATTCCACAGCCAAAAGGTAAACAGTGAACCACTTGAAGGAAACCAGTTGAAATGAAATGATGGAGCCAGGAGTCAGAAGAAGTCGTCTGATATGATGTATTTAACATAGATCTTGGCCAAGAGATGCACTCTTGTATATTCACGGATGGATACACAGGCTTACATACATTGAACAGAAAGTCAAAGATACTTATAAGACACACATCAGATTACATGTCTTGACGCACACTTGAAGGCTACTCTGTAGACTCAACCTATCTGTTATTCTGGCCCTGTAGAGGGCACCGTGGCACAGTGACAGGGCACAGTGTGCGATAGAGAGGAGCTGCAAATGTAAGGTACAAGTTATCTAAATACGTCTGTCTGTGTATGTACACAGGATATCCAAATACGATGTCTATCTGTGTATGTACACAGGTCATCTAAATATGAAGTCTGTCTGTGTCATAACTATATGTAACTAAAATGGAAATTTATATGAATATATTAATAACTAGTGATTGTCCAAATAAAGGCTAATGTGATGTAAATTTTCTCTATCAGAGACTATTATCAAAATATAGTGTATTCAATTGTCCAAAGGGACAATCTACCAAAAACCTGGTGTGTTTTAATAGGAAGGGGGTAGAATCTCTTTGAAATTCAATGTTTTTCAAGTGGATCCCCTCAGTTGAAACCTGCAGTGTGTCTCTCTCCCTCTGTACATCTGCAGTGTGTCTCTCTCCCTCTGTACATCTGCAGTGTGTCTCTCTCCCTCTGCAATGTGTCTCTCTCCCTCTGTACATCTGCAGTGTGTCTCCCTCCCTCTGTACATCTGCAGTATGTCTCTCTCCCTTTGTACATCTCTCAGACATTCTAATGTGGTGTTTCCTTTGTGTAGATCAGGGATACCCAACTTGTTTTGCCCGGGGGCCACGTTTGCAAAATAACAGGAGGCCAGGGGCCAGTTAATAAACAAACATGAATTAATTTTTTTCTATACCAGATTGTACTGTAGGTTTTTGGGGTGTCAGCCGGAGTTTCGTCTCACAATGTTTTGCACACAGGGGTAAGTAAGTTTTCCAAGTTTTACTGTTGGAGAAACTGCGCCCTCTGGGTCCAATAGTATCGATAACGATATCGCCGTTCAAAGTCAACAAAACACAGCGCCAGAAAGCCCTATGTACATGTTGTGACATCGGGTACTCACCACGTGATGAAATAATAATCCATAGTTCCGTGAAACATCATTTTCGTAGCAAATCCGAATCGAGTTACTTCCTTGTTTTCATGAACACAGCGCTTCCGCTGTACAGCACATGCGCGCGTCCTTTTCTTTTTTCTTTTTTCTTGCTACGGGACGCTGGCAGCAAACTGCTTAGTCCCAGGGCTGGCCAATGGAGGGCGGTGTGGGATAAATAAAGACGAGGGTCTCCCTATTACAAGTCAATCTACCATGTCCTGTGACTAAAAAGCTCTTATATTACAGTATATGTCAAAAATCTTACTGATTGGGGCTTTAAGTTAAGTTAGTTAAGAACATATACTGTACAGACGGCCATATTTTACAATTTAGCTGCAGCTCAGTCAAACTTTATTTAACATTAGTTTTCATTGTGAATTAGAAAATGTCAGGGGGCCACTCTGCACCCTTTCGAGGGCCGCATCTGGTCCCCAGGCCGCAAGTTGAGTATCACTGGTATAGATGATCATTTCATCTTAGTATTTCTAAAGTAGACCTACTGTACAGTATATAGGCCTACTGTATGTACACTCACACTGTTTCTATGTCTACCTCAGGTTTAGCTTTGGTAACCTGGGCTTCTGGTTTCCCTGGTGTGTTTATGTGTCTACCTCAGGTTTAACTTTGGGAACCTGGGCTTCTGGTTTCCCTGGTCTGTGGTGCTGCTGGTCATCGCCGCAGCCCTCTTCACCTACATCGCTGTGCTAATGGTGAGGCCACATACTATTATTATCAGTGCTATTATGTGTTTGCTGATAAAATAGCATTTGATTAAAAACCATTGATTGGATTGAAACACGTATTAGCTTATATGCCGACGGTGTAATAGTATACCTACATAACTCAGAAAAATCGATCCCTCTTCTTCTAGAATTATTTACCTCCTTCGGCAAGCTGTCGATACACAATTAACTGGACAAAGAGTGACTTTATGCCTCTCTCTGAAGCTTTCACTCCTGGCTTTCTGGAAAATCTCCCATTCAAATTGACAAAGGACCACTTCACCTATCTAGGCCTGATTCAGATCATACCCAGAGATCCGAAACTAATAGTTAAGTTGAATTTTGATGATTTTGTTTTAAAACTTAAACAAGGTATAGAAAACTGGAAAGTCCTGCCTCTGTCCATGATTGGTCGTATAAACTCAATTAAGATGGTCTCACTTCCCAGGTTTCTCTATCTGTGTCAAAACCTTCCCATCTTTCTTACATGCGCTTAAAAAAAAACTGAACTCCATAATTCTGTCTTACATTTGGAATTATAGGGAACCATAGAATTTCGAAAAATTCATCTGCAAAAACGTAAGATTGAAGGAGGGCTGGCCTTATCAGTGTTTAGGCACTATTACTGGGCTGCTAACGCTAGGGCTCTAATGTTTTGGTCTCCCGGGGCCCCCCTGTGGCTGAAAATGGAAGCCAGCTCTATTGGCAACTCTTCACTGCCCGCCATGCTATTTGCTAAGTTAGAGAACCCTACTTACTTACTTTAGAAAATTCAAGTTTTGTTGTAAAAAATTCCCTCAGAATTCCAAACCAAATTAGAAGTGTTTTGAGTCTACCAGATGTCTCTGTCTATACTCCAATCTGTTTCAATCACTCCTTTTTGGCTCCATGGTTAGATAGAAATGACTATGCTTGGAGTGAAAAGGGACTAGCTTCCATCAAAGACTTATACATAGATGCTCACTTCGCATCCTTTGATCTACTGAAGCGGAAGTTTGTCTGGTACAAACTGGCTCAGATTTCTGCAACTCAGAAATTATGTTCGATCTAGGATTCACGCTTTTGAAGTGCTTCCAAATGAACATGCTTTTTTCATAGTATTAGTAAGTATTGCTCTTGTTTTGTTTTGTCTTGATTTGTCTTGTTTTTGTTGTTGTCACTGTCTAATTTCCATAGTTTTTATGATTTTTTTTCTCTCTTTCCCTCTTTGTCTCACACTGTCTATGTATTATCACAAAACTGTAAATATATTTTTTTTAACAAAAAAACATTGATTGGTTACATATTGGAGAATTGATCACTGGTTGTCTAACCCTATCCCTATCCCATCCTTTACAAAGTCTCTTCATCATTTGCTTTATTTTTTTTGCTGTCAATTTTTGTCAGTGTAGGTTACCATTTTCTCCATATGGTGGCTATCTTGTTTTGGATCAAAACTCTTATCTGTCATTAGTTTATTAGTGGATTCGCACTGCAGAGGTCATATTCCAAATGTGAAAAACATCTGATTTGACCAGTGTGAATACAGCTGGAGAGTGAGTGTGTGTGTGTGTGTGTGTGTGTGTGTGTGTGTGTGTGTGTGTGTGTGTGTGTGTGTGTGTGTGTGTGTGTGTGTGTGTGCGCGTGCGCGCGTGTGTATGTGTGTGTGTGTGCGTGCGTGTGTGTGCGCGCGCATGCGTGTGTGTTTACATGTGTTTTTTTCCTCTATGCAGCTGCTGGCTGTGTGTTTGCTTTCAGAGGGCCAGAAACTCTATTTACACTGGAGTCACAAGGTAATCTTTCCTGTTTTTACACTATGTGATTGTGGAGTGACAACAGTCTGCATGTTATTATTATTTTCCACCATTCTTGAAAAACAGTTTCGTCCTAAGACTTTCACTCTCACGACAGCAGGTGCTGTATGGAGCACAATGTCAGTCGGTTGCTCTGTTCAACACTTTTGTTCACGTGGGTGATAATGCGCCTCAGGGAGTTGGATCACAGACTCTCGATTGGGACACCCAAGTTTGTTTGTTGGCAGGCTGCCAGGGATGCTTCCACAAAATCCAGTGTTGCAGGGCTAGTTTTGTACATTTATGTACACAGATAAGTGTTACTGTATCATTTACATCATCGATCAATATGGGGTGTCACACCTGGCAAAAATAAAACACTAGCAGTCAGCATTGTCCCACAACAGACTTGGACCTTTGAATTTTTTTAAATATTTTACATTTGTCAGACTTATTACTGATTGGTCCAAAGGGTGACTGCATCATTGGTTGGGGACTACATGTTTACGGTTGCCTTGTTTTTAGATCGGGATCCTGGTGAGTGTGACTTTCTCTGTCGTAACCACCGCCGTCTTGTCTGACCTGTGGAGCAAAGAATGGACGACCTTACTGCTTTCCTTCCAGGTGACTCCCTTCCTCTTCCTCTTCTCCCATCGGCCTTCAGCTGTTCTGTGCACGTGCCGCTCCTAACCCCAGCTTTTTATGTCTGTGTCCTGACCAGGTCACAGCACCGTATTTACATTTGGGCGGAGTCTTATTGATAACAGCCCTGGCTTGGCCAATAGCTTTGCATTTCTTTCGCATGAACAGCAGAGGTGAGGTGCAGTCCGTGTCGTGTGTTCGATTTGCACAAGGTGTAATGGCATTTTTTAAGTGAATGGGCATAATACACTGCAAAAATGTTGATAGCAAGTCATATAGCCTAGCAGCAGTATCTTCTTGCCTTCAAAATAAGTGAAACATTAGGCAAATGGGTTGTGGAGATGAGAATTTCACTAGTTTTGAGTTTTCTAGAAGCATGTGACAATGTCTCGAAATAAGACAGATCATTCCACTAGTATCAAGAGGATGTCACTTGTTCAAATAAATGTGTGAAACAAGTGGATTTGCATTGGAAACTACTGGAAACTGATATTATTTCCCAGAAAGTGGAAGATTTTGAGACTTACATACTGTGCAAACACGCGATTAGAGGTATGAGGCAACGTTTTTGCAGCGTGACTGAGGCGATCTTCGCTTCAGTCGCTCAAATTAGTCGAGTTGAAAATGTTCAACTTTGGCGAATAATTCGCAGTCAAACTCGAGCGAGTGAAGCATATTTCTCCCACCCCGGTCTGAAAGTACAGACTAAATGATTTGTTAAGGTTGATATTTTTTGTCAGTGTACAGCTACACAATACAGCCTTCACAACTGAATTTGCTTTGATTTGGATACGTCTGACTATCTTCTTTCAGTCTGTCAAACCCCCTTTTACACTTTGACACGTTGTGTGTGTTGGTATGTGTGTTTGTGTTTCAGTAAGGCGGGGCCTAATCATAGGGGCATACCTGGCTGTCCTGTTTGCCCTCTACTTGGTGCCCCTGGGTTTGTATTCCCCTTGTATCAAAGAGGAAGGCACCCTGGGGCCCGCACCGGCCCTCATCGGGCACAGAGGAGCACCCATGGTGAGTGGGACACAATCATTCAAATGACATTAAATTGATTGAAATGGCACAGTTACAACACTGCACAAAATCACATGCCTGGCAAGTATTTTTGTATCCTTTATCATTACTTATGCTTATTCAAGCATATTTTTTAGTCAAATTATCTTATTGCAAGCCCTGCAATGTACTGGGCCAGGGTGCCTCCCAATGCATGCTGGGATGGAAAATGGATCAAATGAATGAATATCTTACCTATGTGCACCTACGTAGTATGTGAATGTACTGCTGTCCTTTTCCTCATCGTTGTGTGTGATCCGACTCGCAGCTGGCTCCAGAAAACACACTGATGTCATTCGAGAAGGCTGTGGAAGCTGGAAGTGAAGGTCTGGAGACAGACGTCACCGTCAGGTCAGCCAGCAGGGCTCCAGCCAGCATTTAAGAAACCAGCGTGTACCTCAGTGGGGACGCTTTTGACTGCAGCTCATGTGACCCCAAGCTGCTTTAGACTGATATACAGTGTTGGGGAAGCTGCTTTGAAAGCATAGCTTAGGAAGCTACCAACTACTTCACAATGGAAGTAGTTGAAACTACAGCAAAGCTACCCTGGGAGAAATGTAGTTTAGGAAACTACAAGCTACGCAGAAAAAGTAGTTCAAACTACTTTAAATTGACAATGTATACACGTATATATGAAATAAAATATAATAGCCTACAAAAAGCACAATGCCAGCAAAAATATGCCTCTCAATTGAGTTTATTGCAATAGTTGACACCCAATACATTCAATGTTATATTTTTGTTGTTGTAAACAAATCTGGGTTCTTCTGGGTTTTGTTTTATCAGACAAATCAACAGTAAAGACTTGACTACGAGTGTTTAAGGGTAGGGTAAAAATATCAGGGCAAGCCAATCAGAGGCAGCATACAGTAGGCTGTGTGTCTTGTCAAGAAGTACAGTAACGTTAGTGGGATCCTGGCTGCCTTCACGGTTTATGCTGCCTTCAAAGCGATCAGGATGAAAGAAAAAGGGGCAGTCCTGTCAAAAGGGGGTTCTAGTTCAACAGTCATGGTGAAATAATATATATCATTTTATTGCCGAAAATTGTAGTTTGAGTACCGTAAATTCCGGACTATAAGGCGCACCGGTGTATAAGCCGCACCTTCAAAGTTGACTATTTTTTTCTTATATAAGCCGCACCGGACTATAAGCCGCGGGTGTTTTGATGTTTAATTACCATATGTAAGGTTTCGTGCACAGAGGGGATTGTCGGGAAAGAGATGGCTGTTTGGGGAAGCTCCCATTTATTAACATTTCAACAAAACAAGTTGCATATTTGCATAACGTATTCAAGTGTTACCATTTAGTGCAATAGTAGCTACAGAACATGTACTGTGCTGTGTAAATTTAGGGGTCCTTGGCATGAAAAAGGTTGAAAACCACTGATCTACATTATAGCCTACAGTAGTACCATAACAAAAAACAAAGCCTACAGCGCTTGACGAGGCAATATCAATGGCTAAATTAAATGTGTTTTTTTTAAAGTGCAAAATAAAGTGCCTGTAACACGACAGTAAGCGCGTAAGCCTAAAGTTGCAGTAACACGGCTGCTTAAAATATACGGTAATCAGCCTACCAGAAAAGTCATTAATCCTCGTCTTCATCTTTTAGGCTAAGGTGCAGTACACGGCTGTAACCAGAAAAGTCAAGTCATTAATCCTCATCTTCGTCTTCTTCCTGCGTACTAAAACCACCAAACTCCTCATCTTCAGTGTCGGAAACGAACAGGCTCAGGGTGGCTTCGTCAGCCACTCTCCTCTCTCCTTCGTTGTCGCTCTCAAAACCAACGAACTCCTCTTCGTCACTGTCGGAATCGAACAGCCTCTGAAGGCCCTCAGCTGTGGCGGCGTCCTCCTCTTCATCACGCAGCAGTCCAGCCTTTCGGAACCCGTTGGTGATCGTGGATGTTTTGACACTCCTCCACGCTGTCAGGATCCACTGGCAAACTTGAGCCTTCAGTCGGATCTGAACGGCACCTCGGCCGTCTGCTCTCTGTGTCAACACCCTGATGCCAAGGTTACGTGCTGCTGCTCGATTTCCTTCTTTCCTTCTTCTTCTCGCCGCCATCGTCGTAACATAGCCAGTTCTCCATCTTTTGAAGCATGATGTTAGATTACAACGAGCTAGTTGTGTGGCTTAGCCTTCCAAAATGTTGCCGTTAGTTTTTTAGAATGTAATACATAGAATTGGGAATGTTACATTCAATTTCATTCAGACTGTCTTTCAGGCTCAATCGCTGCTTTTTTCTCCCCGGAGCGAGGGAGGAGGGAGGGTGTTTTACCGTAGTGGCTGAGAGAGAGTAGTGGCACAGTGCTCCAATCAGGTCGCGAGGCACATTTTTTGCAACATCATCCAATCAGGGTCTCGCTCTCGTAATGTCTGTCTTGCTCTCGTTCTGCCTCATACCAACATCCATAGATTTTGGAGGTTCCCGAGTGGCCGTTTGCTGAAAAAATCCATAGATAAGCCGCACCGTTATATAAGCCGCAGGGGCCAAAAAAGGCCAAAAAACGGGAAAAAAGCCGCGGCTTATAGTCCGGAATTTACGGTAGTTAAACTACAAAACAAAAAACAAAAAGTAGTTTAAGTAGCCTGCTTGACTCACTACGCAAATATGAATGTAGTTGAACTAACAGCAAGCTACTGCAAAATGTAGTTCAACTACGTAGTTCAACTACATGTACTGTAGTTCACTACTCCCCAACACTGCGGATATATGAGACCCATACTGGCCTTTCATTAAAAATCAGATCTGCTCCTGACTCCTGATCATATTTTCATGAAACTTGGGCAAATGAAGCACTCACCATTTCATGTTGGCATGTTTAAACCTACACCATCTGGCCACAAGAACGGTGCTAGAATTATAGGTTATTGTCATCATCATCATAATCATCATCATCATCATAAACTCTTTTGGCTCACGGATCAGCCTTCCTACTCTGTCTGCAATGTTGCCTGCGGAAGGGTTGATCACGCCCAATCCGCTGCAATAGAGTTAGTGCTACACCGCAGTATTGTAAGACCCTTCGGTGCATGGAGGGTCTAGGCCCTGTGTGGGTGACTCCAGGCCGGGCTCCTCCTACGTCTCACCTACGTCTCACCAGACCCTCCCGGGGAAAAGGCAATCCTACCATGGGCAGAGAGCACACCTCAAGAAGGCCTGTGCGCTGTACGTCATTCGCCTGCGGCGAGCACCTCGCTCTAGCCTGAAGGACCCCAGGCCACGCCGATCTTTGCACAGATTTTCAGGAGGCTAATCCGTAGCGTTTGTGGATTTCTCCCTCACGAGAGAGCCAGGCTGGGGTGCTAATCCCATCCCGTACCGGATGTCGTCTCTCCGACCATCTACTGTCTCTCCAGCTTGTCACCAAACGTCCTCTGAAGCTTATTATTATATCCGTTAATGTCAACATCGTTTGAGCATAAAGCCTAACCTACTTACTAGGCACGGAGCATTCCTCCTGGCCGCCTTTTTTTACTTTCACTTATGCCTTTCTTGCTGCATGAGGTGGATTCCCCTGTATTTTCTTTTATGAATGAGCTGACCATTCACACTGTTCCGGCTTGCCGCTCCTACGCTTTCAGGTGGAGGTGGGTTGCAGGGTAACCCGGCGCTGTAATTAGGTCCACTGGCAGAACGAAAGGCGTACAACAATTACCCACCAACCCGCATTCACAACTTTCACATCGGAGGCGCGGATCACATTTTCCGTGCATTTTCCGGCTTTCAAGGCCGGTGTGAAAGCGGCTACAGACTCCCGCCCCGCCAGACCCTCATTCCCCTGGTAATCCAATTCAAAACGCAAATCACTTTTTCGCACAAAACCATGACAAACAAATTCTCGTTGTTAA
The DNA here is from genome assembly GCF_964638095.1 of Poromitra crassiceps. NCBI lineage: Eukaryota > Metazoa > Chordata > Actinopteri > Beryciformes > Melamphaidae > Poromitra > Poromitra crassiceps. The sequence continues at coordinate 47,554,993 of NC_139623.1, forward strand.
ATCAAGGTGTGTTTTTTTCTGCAGTGTCGATTAGTTGAAAATCAACATGGCATTCTGAGGAGGGAATTGTGTGTCCGCGCGCGAGCCGTGCATAATGGGCCTATCCAAGCGAGGATTTCCTGCACTGCGCCGGGGGAATACTGTCTGCGCTCAGGCGTACGCCTGGCGTAGTGGGGTTGTTTGCGCTAAGACCAGCTATTTGCTGGCGTTAAAATTGAGAGCACCCAAGGCCCCTTTTTCTAACACATTGCGCTGGAACTCCTATTTTGGAATGGGCAACGCCCAAACCTCTCTTTGCACCTGGAACATCCGACGGTATCTTCCCCAGAGCGCTAAATGACACTTGCGCGAGACACATGATATGGTAGAGGCCCACAGACATGCCTGGGCCACGCATACACCTGTGTCATCCCAGTGCAAAACTGGACGGTGGAGGCAGACAATAGCTTAAGATGCTGGGAAGATAGCAATAAGAGGCAAACGCAGCGCAAACGATAGCGCCGTACGAAGATAGGGCCCTTAGTGTCCCATGGTCTAAATCGGGGATACTCAACTTGGTTTGCCTGTGGGCCAGGAGGCAAGGGGCCAAGGGCGTCGTTTTGGTCTCAAAGTTGGTAGGGTCGAGGACGGCAGCTTTTATTTTTTTACCTTTTTTAGCCATATTTAGAGGAATATCTAATTTTAAATGAAAAAAATTAGGTTTCTTTTAACCTTTTTTAGCCATATTTATGTGTCCTGTCAGCATAATTGTAACTAACAAACACAAACTGTAGGTTTAGCCATCTAATCATGTTCTTTCACAAACAGCCGGTTTGGAAAGAAAACATTGCCACTGAAACCCACACACCATGCATAAAAGAATGTGCACTGACTTATACTAACTTTCACTTACCAGTAATATTACAGTGATTTGTGTTTTGATTTGAGACGAGAGGATGAGCTGAGCTCACAGCTGCAGTTCTCCTGCCCTCTGAAAACCACATAGGCTACAAGTGGCTTCGTTCCTCCCCTCCCCACCACACACACACAGACACACACACACACACACACACAAATTATACTGCCTCGATTCTGAAGTGAGCCCAAGCGATCTTCAGTTAAAATCATCATTGTATTGTTTATAGCAAATTTAATAAAAGGTAAACTCTATAGGAAGATAGTTGGCAGACAGGCAGCAGCGCGCAGCAGCCACGCTGCCTGTGTGGATGCCGCGGGCGTGCCAGCCGCAGCAAGCACGCCACGCACACGCCACGCACACGCACACGCCACGCACATGCAAGATGTGTGTCCCGGCCGTAAGAAAAGGCTGCAGCGTCCCTGTCTACAGCCTCTAGCCTGTCACAGTTTGACAGCCTGGGGCACAAATGCGATGCGTGATGCGCGTCGGACTTTCAGTAATAAAATTACAACAATGACGTCTCGTTTTGCTACCCTAACGTAACGAGTTACTTACAGTTGCTGCAGGGGGACCGACCCCTCTTTTTCCGAGCGGGAGGAGGAGGAGGAGGCGGCGGCATGTCGGTGTGTTAGTAGTGTGTCAGAGCCATGTGTGTGGGTGGGCGTTTGTTTGGTCATCAGCCAAATGAGCCAATCAAACGGGGGTTTTTGGACTGGCCCATTCAGTTGTGAAAAACAGGGGTAAATGTAACTTTGAACATATTGCAAACTAATTTCACTCAATAATGGTCGGGTCAATTCTATCCTTGCAAAATATGGGGAGACAATCTAAATGACCTATATAACTGCACTCCAAAGATAATGCAAATAAGGTTGCTTAAAAGTTGGTAGGGACAATTGGACACCCTGAAATGTTGGTAGGGTCCGGACCCTACCAACCCTACCCAAAATGACGCGCTTGCAAGGGGCCCATTAATAAACAAACATTAATAATATTCATTTTTCTGTAGCGGATTGTAGGTTTTTGGGGTACCAGCCAGAGTTTAGTCTGACAGTTTTACTCTGTCATGAACCCACATAGCATCAATGTGAACTACCAAGCAGAATGCAAACAAATAATCAAAGCAATAATCAGAGCAACCATACAAACACAGGGAAGTTAAGTTAAATAAAAAGTGCCTGGGCGGCAAGCAGGCTGTGATATTTGACAATTTAGCTAAACTTACTTAACGTTAGTTTTCATTGTGAATTAGAAAATGGTCGGGGGGCCACTCAGCACCCTATCGCGGGCCGCATCTGGCCCCCGGGCCGCAAGTTGAGTATAAATGTTTAGTTTTAGAGGACTTATATGTGTTGGTTGTCTGTGACTAGGCTTAATTAATGTCGGCCCCTAACTGAACTGTTACATTCATACTGTTACATTTAAACATGTCCTGTCCTGTTGTTGTAGCTTCGACGGGGTTCCCTTCCTGATGCATGACCGCACCCTGCGGCGCACCACCAACATCCAGGAGGTTTTCCCCAACCGAACAGACGCCCCGGCAGCCATGTTCACCTGGGCCCAACTGGACAGCCTCAACGCCGGGGCCTGGTTCCTCTCTGTCAGTACCTGGGGCTCATCCACTTTCTTAAACTATTAAACAGCGTGACTGTCCAGTCACTGTGGCAGCTCTCTTTCCTTGGCTTTTCTGTAGATGCAGTTTGAGTTTGAGACTGTAGGTGGTGTCGGCAGGCATTTAGTATTACATGAAAATGTCACTGGTTACCTAGTCCCGCTGGTCAGCCTGTCCGAGGAGTCTGGCGGCGCGGAAACAGGCAACTGGGATAAGCCCTCCCCTGCTCTACAGCTGCTCTCCCATTGGAGCGACTGTTTCGGTGGAAGCCAGATGTCCGCTCACGGCTTATTACAAACTCTGTCATTGACTCCGACCATGTCAATCAGAGCGGCTTCCGCTCCCTCCTCCCTGTGTGTCGCTGTAAATAGTGCCCTGTCACCTCAGTGAAAACAACAACGCTAACAAGCTAGCAAGCTAACGGCAGAAACCTACACGCTAGCTCGTTGCTACATGCTGAAAACGGCAAATTGGATTGTTGGAAACTATTTTCCAAGGGCACTGCCGCTAAGTGCCGCCCATTGCAATCCCACTATGGAGACGCCAGACTCCTCAGACGGAAGGGAGAGGAGGCTGGCCAGCGAGACTACTGGTTACCTCCTATAATCAGAGATGGGCGAAAATACATCAAAAAGTATTTTGATACAAATTACAAATACGTGCTCAAAAAATTTATCACAATACAAATACAAAATACTGGTCTGAAAAATTTATTTGAAATACAAATACGCATTTTGTATTTTGAAAATACATAAAAATACATTTTCTAAAAACTGATAAATAGCTGCAACGATTAGTCAATTAATTGATTCATTGCCAAATATTACATTTATTACCTACCGTATTTTGATTATCTTGATCTATTAATCATTTTGAGCCATTTCTTTAAGGAAAAATGTCCTAATGCTCAGCTTCTCAAATGTGACATTTTCTGGTTTCTTTAGATGGTAAATCGTCTCTTTAGTCCTCTGAGACAGTATTCTCCTTTGTGTATCCTCTAACACACACTAGAGTTCTTCCATTTCAGTTTTAGCTGTTTTTCAGCACAGCTAACTTGTCTCTCATTTCAGCTGTTAATCACCTTCTGTGTCAGTAATATACAAATAATACAAATACAAATGACAAAATACACAAATGTATTTGAAATACGTGTTTTAAATACATGTATTTAAAATACTGCCCGTCTCTGACTATAATGGGTTTTCAAATTCTGCATGAACTAGAAATACAATAATAGCCCATTTAGACCGAGGTCCAAGGTCAAGGTTATACCCAGGTTGATATTGTGTTTGAAATGGTTAACCCGCGTTGCCCGATACGCGGGTCAGACAAAGGTTGATTTCAGTTTGAATGGCCCCATTCGGCTTGCTAACAACCGGGGCGGGACAAACGAATTGTAATTAGCCGCAGTAATGAATAATATAGCAAAATTAACTCCGTTAATAGCAGCATAAAGGCTACCAGTAACAGAAGCGCTGGCAACCGGAAATGAGACAATTATGATAACCGCAGCACGTGAGGTCACAACTTCATCTGGGTTGCATTTCATTTCATTTTGAAAAAAAGATTTCATTCATTATAATAGTTTTGAATGTTCTACCTCAGATTTGTGAAATGTTCAGCGGCTCTGTACAGGAACAGCTGCTCACTGAATATGACATGTCTGCCCCGCCCATTTCCAGCCTGAGTTAATTGTTATGCATTGTGACCTGGGTCCTATCTGAACTGTCATGACCAGGGATTCATGGGATTAACCAGTGTTGAGTGACTTGTTGTGAATTGACAAAAGGTTTGAACATGGGTCAAGTAACCCTGGTCCAAGCCTGGTCATTGTTCTGGAAGTGGTATAAGAGAGAGAGCAAGGGGAGGCAGTTGTACAGTTGTATCTTTCCTGAAACAAAATGGAAATCAAGATACAAGCATTTTGATGTTTTGTTAAGCCCCCCCTCACTCCAGGCATCTTATTTCTAGATTTGTGTGTCTATTTGATGGCTGCATCAGAGCCCCCACTGAGAGGATAAGAGAGGCATGGCAGGAGGAACTTGGTGTTGATCTGTCTGAAATGATATGGGATAGGAGTCTATCTGTGGTCCAACTCTGCTCAATTAACAGCAGACACCAGCTGATCCAATTTAAAGTCACTCACCGTCTTCATTATTCAAAGTCTAAGTTGCGCAAGATCTACCCCTCTGTCTCATCACTATGTGATAGGTGTCAAGTGTTAGATGGTACATTGTCCCATGCTTTTTGGTTTTGCCCTTCACTATCTACATTTTGGGCCAAAATATTTGATTGGTACTCCAAGGCTTATAAAACCCTTCAGCCGGAGGCGGAATTTGCCATCTTCGGCTGCTCGGAATCTTCTCTGTTCCTTCCTACAGCTGTGCAGCAGTCTCTGACACAGGGGACAACTGTCGCCAAGAGACTCATTCTAAAGGAGTGGAAGTCCCCCTCTCCACCTTCTTTTCAGCTGTGGCTGACGGACATGGTTTCAGTTATACGTATGGAGAGACCCAGGTTCCTGAGGACCAATTCACTTAGGAAGTTTTCTACCATCTGGGACCCATTTATGGCCTACTTGGATGAGGTTAGGGGCGACAGGTAACTCGCCCAGCTGATTTCTCATTGACTCCTTACACAGGATTCTATATATAACGTCTCTTGGAAGCACATAAGCACCTTATGCAACTGGTAGCACCTCATTATAATGTTGGAATGTTGATATGAGTATGCTTTTTCTTTCTTTTCCTTTCCTGTGACTGAGCTTGTTTGTTTTTGTTTTTCTGTTCGTGTGTGTCTGTTTTGGATCAAATGAAAAAGAAAATATTGGGGGGGAAAGAAATCAAGCTGCAAGCTCTCTGAAAATCACTCGTCCACAAGCGATGGGGAGTGAATGCGAGTCACTGTTCATCAGTAGATGCCGTTAATCTGTGAATTCGGGTGTTAGCGGTTAGCTTAGCACAAATTGACAACGGTACTCTATTGTCGTTCGTTGGGTTATCGTCCCTAAGGGGGTTGTCACTGATGTGCCCACTGAATTTCAAGTTCATAGGCCACTGTGAAGTGGAGTTCTGACAGATCACATTTTGTGAAAATCTCATTGGCTAATAACTGAGGCATTTTTTTTAGCTGATTGTTAAACCAAACGAGAACTTTGTCCATTGACCATGCATACCAAATTTGGTGTCATTTGGACTTACGGTTCAGGAGAAGATTTCCAAAATGTTTTTAAAAATGTCTAAGATGACTGACAATCTACCCAGAAACATGGTGATGGGTCCCAATTGCAAATTTGTTACTTTTGACCAATCACATACTGAGCTAGAGCCAATTACAATGTGCAAAGCATAAGAACACAAATCTGGCGAATAGTTAATGTCTCGTTTCTAACTATTAGTACTCCAACACAATCAGCTGGCAGATGAAGAACATATTGAGGTGTTTGCTACATCATGGTATTAATTACCTATTGATGGTTTCCTCCCCAGCACAATCCGTTTGGGACGGTCGGGTCACTGGGAGCAGAGGAGTGGTTGCGGGCAGGAAACCAGTCTGTCTGCAGCCTGCAGGCCTTCCTCCAGCTGGCAGCCCAGATGGAGAAGCTGGTGATCTTTGACCTGTACCGTCCGCCCAGAGGTCACCCCTATCGGGACAGCTGGATCCAGCGCACGCTGGAGGTCATCCGCAACGAATCCTCCATTCAACTCTCTCAGGTGGGACATCCTAATTTATAAGTTATCATGCTTTCAAACAGACCAAATGGACATAAAGGAAAGCAAATTCTGGTCTAGACTTACTGTATTTAGTCTAAAACTTATTAAAGCCCATGGCAACTTTGCACTTTGATGGCTCAAAATGGCAGAGAAAAGTATTTCAATAATGAGAGACTAGAAGGAAAGTACAATAAACTTTAATGATGCAACAAACAACACTTATATTTGGCGTATGACTCCATGGTATGATGACGCTCCTCCTGAGACGCGAGGAAGACGTCAGTGATTTATAGGATAGAGAATCCCCCCATAGGGAATTCCACAGGAGTCATGACATTGGTGGTGTTCAGGGGAGGAGGTGGGGCGAAGCGACTGCTACGGCGAGTAATCAGCAGCTGAGGGTTGACACACAAGGTGAGTTACACACTGTAAAATACCAGGGGAACTGATATAGAACTTCAGTTAGGTGATTGGTGTGGTGAGGAATTTCGTTTTAACCTTTTAAATAAGTCCATTTACTAGAGAGTAAATTGTAACATAGTTTATTTACAAAAACAAAAGTCCACAAACGGATCCGGTTCACTGCCTGCTCACACAACCTCCTGGAGATGACAAATGACCCAGAACCAAGGCTCTTCTACTCCTTTATAGTCTTTGATCTAGGCTCCGCCCAGACACTGTGTCTGCAGTTTCACAGCGCCCTCTATCTCCCTGGAGTAGTAATGAACAGGGGTAAATTATTTATCTACAATTCCCTCCTTTTTTTCCTTTTAAGGAAAAACTTAACTGAGGGATTTATTATAAAGTTGCTTTTTTTTGTTTTGCAACTTTTGTCTATTATTGATTGATTGATTGATTTATTTTGGTGAAAAAGTCAACACAGAAACAGGGAAACAGACAGTTCACCGAGGATAAAAACACAATAAAGCCTTGCGGCTTATTTCCATTGCGGTCCTCAACGTACAACATTTAGAGACATAAACACACACGAATGGGAATCACCATTCAATACTCAAATTAAGACTATTTACATTATTTCTAGATTGAAAGGAATAATGGCACGCTTGAATATTATACAATACATAAACATTTGTTGTTACATGTAAGGAATTAACATCCGTTGCAAACAAACTAGGTGGGGGAGGGAGTGGGGGTTGCAGGGACCGGGGGTTTAGCAGTGGGAGAGGGGAGGAGAAGCTCGCTCACGCATGATTGAAGGCTATGCATATCGCGCACAGCAGCATCCGCTAGGGCTCCAATGTGTGTGACCGAGAGAAGGGGGGGGGGGGGGGGGTGTGGCGTCCAGGTTGAGGTTTGCAAGGGCTACAGGCCGGACTGGGCGGCATGGGGGGGGGGGGGGGGCGGGGTGGGGGGAGGATAGATAATGTGGGTGTGTATCAGTTTGAGTGTTGGCAGGAATGTCCAAAGATTGTCCATGAAGCTGTAAGCCTAAACAACCAGATAGTGGGAGCCTCCTTCCCGGTTGTTGAGCGGATATACGGCCTCGTCCAAAGTCTTATCTTGCAGCTGTCTAGGTGAAGGGTTAGGGGGGGGGGGTGTTAGCTCCTCGTTTCCACTGCCCTTCAACGGTGAAAATTTCTCATACCTCCTCGGGCAGTCTGGGGATCCGAAATAAGTGATGGATAATTTGGTTATCCGAGTGAAAGTATAATCCAAATCTTTCCCTCGGAGCTCATCTCTTCAACTTAATACTCATCAGTCCCGTTGCTTTGCATCTTCTCCAAGATCGCGTCCAGTTTTTTGACCACATTTGCAAGCATAGCCTCCACCTTTGATATGCGTTCAGTGGTCGCATTAGCCTGAGAGTTCATGCGTTCTGTGAACGCATTAGACTGAGAGTTCACAACACGGGCCAGCTCGTTTATCATGTTAATGAGGATCTGTATCTTTGGGCTTTCATTATTCCCCATTGTCATGGAAATTTTTCGATAGACGACTGCGATGCCGACACCGGTCAGCAAAAGTCCAGCTATCATGAATCCGAATATGTAGACATCTTCGACGTCCTCAACAGTCAAAATGGCAAGGCATACATATTAGCATACATCATCAGCATTTTGACATCTCACCCCATCCAGAGATACGCACAAGCAGGTCCACAGCGCAGCCCTTTCCCAGATCACATAATCCACAAAGTCCAAAACACTTCTATGAATCAAATGACCCGGGAACCATGTCATGAACCACCCTGCACACAGCTCTGCACAGAGTGCGGTGGCTTTTAACAGCTTATTCACATTCAGAGGTAACCTACTTTTTCCATTTGCTCTCCTTTGAAGTAGGCAAAGGCCTCTGCGAGCTTCTATTCCTATTGATAGAACCACTCACTTAAAAAGCCTGTGCATAACCCAGCCTACCAGCGATACCAAAAGTCCATGATGATGCTTATTATATAATGATAATGTTTATACTATATTATAATAGGCCTTTTATATAATATTTCTAGAATTAATTAGTTACATACTGTAGTACTAGACAACAACATACATTCAATTCAATCATTCACAGTACATATCATTACATTTAACAGCTTTCAAGGTCTATAGTTCACTATCAATATTTGGCATATGCTTCTGAATTCAAGTAGGGAGTGCAGGATTCTTGTGGCAAGTTTTATTTCTTCTTCGTCCGCGCGTTGGGTCGTCTTCATTGGCTCCACCCCAGGTCAGATGCTAGTGAAGTGTCCTCTTGATGGCTTCCAGTATCTCGCCTCCATCTTGCCCACTCCCATTCGTTCACACACTCATCCATCTTAAACCCTCACATCCTATCTATACTCATTCATTCATATTCCTAGTCATATTTTGACATTCCTGGAGTCTTGAACGATCCACATCAGTCCTCCTTCTTGGTCAGCCATTCTGCAATGCAAACAAACCTAATATCAATTTTCATTACAATCTGATTGCCTGTAAATAATATTGAGTTTGCACAGTGCTAAAAGGGTGTTTGCACTCTACGGATATAACCAATTAAAGATAATACTTTTTAAAGATCAGTTTAATACCACTTTAGGTAAACTTGAACACCCAATTAGAGATGGACTTTCCACACCAAATGGTAACTATACTCTTTCCAAGTAACCACATTCGCTTTTCAAAATTACAATCTTAAATACAGTAATTGGTTGAGTTTTAAGAACATTGTCCAAATAACTGGATGATTGACAGATATTGATCACTGCCATGATGCCCTCCTTAAGGGAGTGCTCTTGTTTTTGGCTCCTGACTTCTGCAGCCTAACCTGTACACAACTAAGTAAAACCACAGACTTAGAGACCCAAACTAACCTAAAGCAGGCAAAGGGAATCCCGAATCAAATGACAGATAAACAGCTGAATGCACGCTTTTCCATAACACACAGTAAGGTCCCATATTATACAAACATGTGATTTAATTTAAATTTAAGGATGTTTAGCACCTCTGACAGACGCTTGTATAACTCATTTCAGATTAGTCCTATATATGGAATTATTATATTATAATAAATCACTTGCCTGTTCATGTAGTGACTCCAACAAGCAACACTGGACAATTTCTCTCATTATTCCCGCATTCGCTACACTTAAATTTGTACTGCATGCATTTTCATACTCACCAAACTACTTTCCTATATTTTCATATTATTAATTGCTATAATTAATTGTACCGCTTTTTTATCAAATATTAATTGTCCAGGTTCCAGCAATGAGTCCTTTCCTATCTGTTGCCTTGAACCATCCTCCATGGCTCTTTGTATCCTCCATCTCCACGTCCTTCTCTGTAATGACACAAACATAACTTTGTGCATCTCATCTGCTTACAATGCGCACCACATTGAATGATCACTTAAGTTGCTATTCTAACAAATTATTTACATGGCAACACACAAACATATGGGTCTTCAGGTTCTCATTTCCGTTCATTTGACATTATGATAGCATAATTTGTATAAAGAATGATTCATCTCACCCTTTTAAATTGATTCCTCTTCAATATTACCTGCCCTGGATTCGGTCCTCTCCACGACTATTTGTCCAATAACTTTGGTTATAACAATCAACTTTTCATAGTTAGTTATGAATTAGTTAGTTTGGTTAGTGTATTAATTTATTCAGTATTTCAGCTGTTCCCATAGTTCCACATGTCATACTTACCTTACTTTTTGATCCTGTAAACAATTAATCACGCAACCAATAACACAAATAAACATTCTCTAGCTATTGAGCTCACTTAAATTCTATGAACAAATAAAATTCTCTCCCGGTCAGTCCGAAAATGTCAAGTCCGTCCCTTTCACTCTCTTTCATACACACACACACAAGTCTGAACTCCGAACTCTTCATTATTCTCATTATTCTCATTATTCTCCGCTTCCTTCCCCCCTCTGAAAATCGCTTCCAGATTTTCACTCCATTGTCCATCTCTGCATAACAGACAAGCACACAGATTAATGACAATTTACACTTTTAAAAGCAAGATTATTTCCTCCACCAAACCTTCACACTTCCTTATGACGAAATAAAATTAGACTGAATATTAATTAACTGTAGTGCCATAGCTATCATCAGCCAAGACAATACAATTACATTTAGTTGGGTCTTACCAATGTGGAGTTCATCGTCACATTTTTCTTCAAACCTGGAAAGAATGTTATCTTACCCTATTTACAATGACAGATTGCTGTTCTCTGTCCCCAAATTATCATTTTAATCACGCTTGCTGCAATAAACACTTTTAAATATGACTTTCGATTCTTTTATCAACTGTTTCCTGTGAAAGGAAAATATTAGTACCAAATTCTGTTGTCTTACGAGTTCTTTTTAAATGATCACCCGCTTTCCACGCTTTATTATGCTGAAGCACTGACTAAAGGCTCTCCTCATTCTTGGTATCTGAAAGATAAGAGTTACTTGTCCCTACTACATCATTCTTAACACATTGACTGCCAGCCGTTTTTTTTTTGCTGTAGGTAGCTTCTGCCAGGCCGTTTTTTGAGGATTCTGGCTCATTTTAAAAGAGCCGAGGATTCTTTTCTGCTTGGAGTTTGTGAACACAAAGTTCAGAAAAGTACTAATAGAATGTGTGCTTTCTCTGTCTAAAAGAGTTAGTTTGTAGAGTTAGTAGTTATGTAGATATTAGCCGTTGAGTACAGCATGGTTTCAGCTGTCTGAGAGTGAAAGCTGAGATAATCGCAGTTTTGTGAAATTCAATCAAACAGGCAGAACAGTCACTTTAACCATTTATTTTTGGCATCAGTGAGAGATCAGACATCCAAACAATATAGTTCCGAACGCCCTCTCCTTCAACTCCTCCCTCCGTGGGCGTGTCTAGTGGCTTTCAGCCTGCGTTTGTCACAAGCGAGTGGTCTGCTGCTGCTGCTGCTGCAGCGAGTTCGAGCAGCCTCCCTCCCTGGCAGCGAGTTTGAGCAGCCTCCCTCCCTGGCAGCGAGTGTGGATAGGTCTCACTCGTCTCTTGGGTTTGAGAGCCCCGATGAAGCCCCGTGCGACTCTAGGCTTATGCAAATTTGCAATCCCCCGTGTGCTGCTGCTGGCGCGGCCCGAGAGCGGCGAGTCTGGTGACTGATGACTGTAAAATCGGCAAGCCATTTCCTTGAGAATGGAGGAAGCAGCCGCGGGAGGCGGCTGCTTTTGGTTGACTTTCTCTCTCTCGGGAGGGCACCGTCGCCACCTAGCTGGTCGGTAAAATAGATTATACACATTCAATACTTCCAATATCTCCATAGGAGACGCGGGGGGCATTGATCCACGTAGCACCGTCAAAAAAAAAAAATCATTTTTTTTGACGTATTAATACGTCAATGGCAGTGAACCGCTGGATTTTTTTTGACGTATATATACGTCAGTGGCAGTCAACGTGTTAAATGACACCGACTTTACATTGATATAACAGATTAACATGAACTGGGCCTTGCTGTTGTTTTTCTCCTGTAACCAAAAGCTTGTAATAGTAAAAATACACCTTTAAATAGTTTTTCCCTTTAATCTCTGCAGGCTTTTCTTTGATACAAAGCCCGCTCTCCCCAATTTAGTCAAATGCTTGGTTAGTGTTGACTCCATTTTGCATACTCACACCTACTGGGGAACAATTGCTTTCACATCCTGTGGTGAGCGCTCTTGCTCATTCTGTGAAATTAAAATTTAATTCAGATGTTTAATTTCCCCACTAATAGATTTGTTGATCACCACATGTCATACCTAAAGGAAAAGATTAAATTAGTTACAATTCCGAAATGGAATACTGGTTTTTCTTCCTGCAAATAAAAGCAATGTTATGGTTCCCGCCTTTGTCAGCCACATTTCCTGCAGACATTAGCATTTTCTCCTCCCACTGTCCTGTGAAGTCTCATAGATTTAAATGACAAGACAACATTGTGTAAACATAGTTCCTGTCTACATTTGCTTGAAACTTATCAGTTATTCATACTGTGGTCTTTTTTTTCCAGCCGCTCATCTCGGGCTCCTTCTGAAATGTTAGAACCAACATTAGTAATCTTTCATAATGTACAATTTTCCTGCAACCAACAACTGCCTTCTCTCTTCCTTATCTACTAGAACAACTTGATTCCTAGAGAATTAAAGCGATGTGACACACTGTTAACATTCTCAGATTAATAGTACCCCGAACTGACCGTACCTTTAGCATAGTTCAGAACGTTGTTCTTATTGTGTAATCTTAATAATCTGTCTGTCTCTCTTAGACATCTCTGCGCCACTTATCTCCCCACCCATCTCGAGGGTGAACTTCTCTCCTATTCTGTTCTTTCTTTTCTAATTATACATTTTCTACCATATAGCTTGTGCTATCTCTTCCTTATCTGTCTTTCCCATTACTAATGATGTTCTATAACACTGCTTCCATCCTGCAGCCCATGGTTCCGTCTCTGAAACACACACAAAATATGTTAAACATAGCACAGTTTTCCCACATTTCATTTATTCCTTAATTTTCTGTGCTCTCATTTTCTCCAGTTCAGCTGAGCTCCTTCTGAAATAAAAGAACATAGTATTTTAATTACTTGTGACTTAATCGCGATAGACAATTCATTTTCTCTTCTTCTCAAACTTTCAGCAAAGTTAAATATGGATCATAAAGCAGTGTAACACATTAACATACTAACAAAGGAATACTAACCCAAAGTGACCTCATCTGACATGAAGTTCACCGTGTTGTTTAAATGTATAGCATCCACCTTTGTCTCTAATTTACATGGCAACATAAATTGGAAGAATCTGAAATTCAACTCAAAATATGGATATTGATATTACCATAATTAGACAATTCTGTGTTATTTATTCCCCAAACAAATTTTCATTTTGCTCTCCTCACTCCACGCTCAAATCTTACCATCTTAAAGTCTCATTCAATGTTATTGTTCTTTACCCCCCTCACCCTACTTCAAATCTTCTTATCTCTGTTTAGGAAGAAGGGGTGAGATGCATTGTCACTATGTTAAATAACTCTAAGTCCTTTTAGTTTGAGCCATTCTGTGATGTTATTCTGGAAGGAGCCTGCACATTGTAAGGACACTCCCTTATCCAGTGGTCTTCACTTTTACAACAAAAGCATCCTGTCCGGTCCTTTTGTCTTTGCTCAAGCTGCCCTGCTGTCACACCCCACCCCCCTCTTCTGCCATAATTGGAGCGGGGGTGGTCTACCTTCCTTTGAAGTCCATCTCTCCTCCCTTTTGTTCGAAGTGGCTGTTGCTCTGCCTTTTGTTCGCTTCCTGGTTGCTTTGTACTCACCAATGCTCCAGCCACACCTATTCTCTCCTCTCCTGTCTTTAGTTCTAATTGGCGCATGGCTTGTTCCAAAAAATCTTCTCCTTGCCTTCTGGCAATCTGAGCAGCCCACAAATTGTAGGCTATTTCATGTTCCCTCCTATCTTGGTCATCCAATTGTTTAAGAGATAATTGTTCTAACACTGCATTTAATTTAGCTTTCTCAAAAGTTCCGATAGCTGGCCACAACCCCTTCGTCCAATAAGACCATTCAGTTGTCCTTTCTACTGCCATGAGCCCATAAAGAGTCCTCATTCTCTGGATAGGCAGGATTTGATCCTCCATTTCTGAAAATTACACAAATAGGTTATTACACAGCAAAGTTTCCTCTAATTCTACTTTATTTTAACAAGTTGCTTATTTACTATACAGTTTATAATCATGTGCTTTACTTCTAAGCAAGTTGAGTAAAATATGTGTATCTTTACACATGCATTACATTAATTCACACAAAGACTACAAGTCCCATTGTTCTTGTGAACTACATTCAAAATGGCCGACAGCCATGTGTTTCACAACTCACACACTAACAGAACCGGCGTAAATCAGCTGCTGGCTTATAAATTAATTCCCTAATTATTAAGCATCAGCTGAGGCTAGAAACTATTGTTGCAATAGTCAATGTTGTTCTTTCATACAAGCCGATTTAACAAACAACCGCGGTAGACAACATAGCCTTATGTAACAGATTCTGCTACTATTGTTCATCCCAGCAACTGAATAGCACTTACATTTAGAAGCATCTTCCTATTAAATTTGTGCAACCACAACTGGTAAAGCGTCTCTTTTCATTTCAGTAATATGCAAACTCTCCCGAGCGCCACTTTCTCAGAGCGGCCAGCTTTAAGCTTACCGTTTCTCACATAAACTCCCTTCAACATTTCTTACCATACACTTGGATTTGCTAGCTAATTCAGTCACTGGATGACTAACGTACGTTTTATTCCTTATTGATTTATATATAGCGCTATTTATATTCCAACCGGGGGAAATCCGGCGACTTTAAAGCTTAATGCTCCCCTTCCCATAAGGATTTTACTGCTGTCTCTTTTCATTAGTCCCCAATGAGGCTTTCCCCTTTGTTTCTTAGCACAATAGCCACTGCTAACTATTGCACTGAACAAATAGTCTCCTAGAACAGACGAGTTGGCTTAAACAGTCCGTTTTAAGAGACCACTGAACAAAGGATCCTCCAACCGCGCAGCATGGGAGACAATTCTCCTTCTTTCCTCTAAGGTTTTACTCTGTTATTTACCTCTGTGGGTACTCTCATCTCTCTCACTAGTAGGCCTACACAATCCGCAGCAGAATCTCTGTTACATCAACAATAGGGATGTCAATTTTCGGTTAATTTCACTTTCGATTAACCGACGCTAATAATCGATTAACCTATCGGTTAATTAATAATTTTTTAATATTAAAAAAAAAAAAAAAAAAAAAAAAAAAAAAAAAAAAAAAATTTGTGTGTGTCTATTTACTCAATGAACTCATGCCCAAACAAGGCGTGTCTATTTAGATGCTGAAATGTTAATGCTTTTTGTGTTAGAATTTCTAACACAAAAAGCATTAACAAGCATTAACAAAAAGCATCAACATTTCAACACAAATTCTTTTTGTGTTAGAATTTCTAACACAAAAAGCATTAACATTTCAGCATCTAAATAGACACGCCTTGTTTGGGCATGAGCTCATTGAGTAAATAGACCAAAAAAAAAAAAAAAAAAAAATTTTTTTTTTTTTTTTAATATTAACTGATAGACCGACAGCAATAACCGAACAACGACGTTAGCGACGGTTAATCGATTAACGGTTAACCGTTGACATCCCTAATCAACAATATGGTTAGTTACCGAACTCAGTTACCTTATAATGTTTAAATGATTCCCACCTAGTGGATCCTTGAGGCTCCACCGCTCAATAACTTGCCTCTTAATCAAATTTCACAATAACAACATAGCGATTGTTTTTTTTCTTCCACGCTATTCTTTATGCTCTTTTAATCATTCGGTAACCAATCATTTATTGGGCACAATTAACACACAACACACTTAGACTTTTGCATTTGTAATAATCAAATCACAACTCACCTTTGGCTTCCATCTGCTTCTCGCCGGCCTTTTCTGCCCGTGTTGTTGTTGATTTGCGCGCTACACAGGAATTCAGGTCCGACGTGAAACAAAGGCCCAAACCACAGGCCCAAAGCCTGCCCAACTAAACCACTATAGTTCCCCCCTCGACCACGGGTTTCGGCAACCAAACTGTGGTGAGGACTATAACTCTAAGTTTAGAAAACCAATGCAACTAGAAGGTAGAAGTATTAGGAAAGGTTTATTTACAAAAACAAAGTCTCACAGCACTGTGGACCAGCCCCCATCTCCTCTCTCTGGGGACTGATCCCCTCTTCCTCTTAGTCACTTCCTTTATAGACTTCTTCTGAAGTCCCACAACAAAGAGTAGCTTTATGCACTTAGCGCCCCCTACACTAGGAGGGGGTATAACAACATCTAAATTCTCTCTACATTGGCCACAGGCCAGAGAGAGGGAAAGCGTGGGAGACATTGTTTGGACAGGAATGAAGGGGCGTGCATATTTATGAATGGCTGATGTCACCTGAACAGGGCGTTGCTGCAGGGGGAGAGAGAGATGAATGAAAAGGAACAATGGATGAATGAATGGGATGGTTAATCAGACATTGACTAGGGGAAGTAGCCTTCATTATTGAAAACAGTGAGACATACATTTGAGAAATTTGTAGTAAGTAAACTGAACTCAACACGCTCATGTTTACCAACCCGGCCGGTGTGAGATCACTTTATACCAAAGGATACCAATAAGAGAGGAAAGTACAGAGTGATTCTACATCTTGATTGGTGGGGGGGGGGTACTCTCCTATACTACAGCCATACAGGTGGAACTATACATCTTGACACATCTCCTGTCCACTCAATACTCAGTGAAATATATTGAATGATGACATTTCAAGCAAACTGTGGGATTGAAAACCTACTGTAGCCTACTCCTACAGTGTATGAATGAAACCCTCCCGTACTTCTACAGTGTACTTGTCTAATCAGGTTTATCTGCCCAGAGTGATATCAACTTCTAGCTTCCAATGGCTTCAGCTTTCACTTGGCTTTGATAATGTTCTGTTCTCTCTTCTTGTATAAAGAGACCATCACGCCAAACTCTGTTAAAAAGATCTGTCAATTTAATTGTTGCTTTGCTCATCGGCAAATGTACATACATGTACATGTATGTTTTAGAACATGACTTAAGAAAATGTCAGTGGGATGTATTTGTAAATTCGGCATATAATGTATATATTATATATAATGCACCAAGCAGAGCTTTATTTCAATAAAATCTCATTTGATAGAATTGGTTCAAGCTGCTCCTTACCTCCGTCTATCTATGCTGTGTTTTGGTGGAAGAGGATTGTGGGATTAACAGGCAAAAATGCTTAGTGCTGATAGTCTATTGGAGGCATGCCAAATTGGAGAGTGGTTCCTGATGATTTGTAAAACACTCTCAGTTATCTTCTGTGAGGTATGAATGTTTGCAGATAAGCAAAGCAACATTAAATTGCAAGATTTTTTGTTTGTTTGGTGTGACCTATCCATACAAGAGAGAATAGAGCATTATTCAGGCTAAGTTTTACTGCACCGATGTACAGTAGTACAGTACAGTACGAGTGTGTGGACTAACTTGTGTGGAAATTAAATACTTGTTATTAAGATTTAAAGGAACACTCCACCCATTTTCAACCAGCTTTGTATCATTAGAACATCAGTAGTATATCAGAAAACTGTAAACGGTTTTGAAGTCATTCATCTAGTTTGACAGTTATTGAGAGTTGATTTATATAGTTATTGAGTTAATGAGTTATTCATTTGAGTTAGTGTGGACCAGTGATGTCACTACTTTAACACTCAATAACTGTCAAATTAAATGACAGACTTCAAAACCGTTTACAGTTTTCTGATATACTACTGATGTTCTAATGATACAAAGCTGGTTGAAAATGGGCAGAGTGTTCCTTTAAAAAAGAAAGATGACTGATTCTTTGTGTTTACATACACTTTTACTTACTTTTAAGCGTAAGCTGTGTGTGTGTGTGTGTGTGTGTGTGTGTGTGAGTGTGTGTGTGTGTGTGTGTGTGTGTGTGTGTGTGTGTGTGTGTGTGTGTGTGTGTGTGTGTGTGTGTGTGTGTGCGTGCGTGCGTGCGTGCGTGCGTGCGTGTGTGTGATTGCCCACTAGGTTCTGTGGCTACCTTCAGACATGCGCTCCCTGGTTCAGGAAATGGACCCTGAGCTCCAGCAAACATCAGGTAGCCGGCTCCCCCTAGAGGAGCTCCAGAGCAACCACATCGTCAAACTCAACCTGCACTACAGCACCATGTCCCCTGAGCTCATCAGGTGTGTATGTGTGTGTTAGCACCATGTCCCCTGAGCTCATCAGGTGTGTGTGTGTGTGTGTGTGTGTGTGTGTGTGTGTGTGTGTGTGTGTGTGTGTGTGTGTTCTTGTCTGCAGAGATAGCGCATCAAAGCATTTTCCTAGTTTCATATGAGTAGTTTACCTGCTCTTACAAAAGGATTGATAGAAAGTTTGAATCTCTGGACACTCAACCACTGTCGAGGTACCCTTGAGCAAGGCTACGGTTCCCAGTGGTTATGGAATACCTGGTATATTATGGCGTTTTTAGATTTTGGCAAACCATAAACCGGGCGAATACGTATTTCTGTACATTAAAGGCAGACATGTTCCCCCTTGAAATAGCATAAACTCATCCAAAAATGATCCTACTCAATCATGACCTATGGCCATTGGTAGTGTAGTGTGTGACAGTGTGTGTCTGTGTGTCTGTGTGTGTGTGTGTGTGTGTGTGTGTGTGTGTGTGTGTGTGTGTGTGTGTGTGTGTGTGTGTGTGTGTGTGTGTGTGTGTGTGTGTGTGTGTGTGTGACAGTGTGTGTCTGCAGAGACTCTGCCTTCTGCCTGGATTTTTGTCTCATTTCTGAATGTTCGGGACTTTTCTGGGAGCCCATCTTTTAGCGGTTTAGCAGTGTTTGCCTACAACCAAATCATCTGCTGATATATCTAGTAGAAATAACAGCCTCTCGATTGTACACCTCTGTCAACAAGTCAAGTTGCAGTGAAGCCCAACTCTCTACGACTATCCTATCCCTAGCCATGGTCCATTTTCCCTAGCCCTGCCCCCTTCCTTGAGCCCCCAACTCCCTCCCACATCCCCCCTAGCTACTCCCCCTAACCACCCCTTGAATTTCGACTCTCTACGACAGGGGTTTTCAAAGTGGGAGGTGGGCCTCCCCAGGGGGTCTCCAAACAGTTTCAGGGGAGGCTCAGTGAAGGAAGTGAAAAAATATTACATTTATTACTAGGGGTGTCACGATACACTCAGTTCACGATACGATACACGATATTGGGTCCACGCTAACGATACGATACGATATTAAAAAAATAAAAGATTGCCATCGATTTGTAAGTTGAGGGGGCATCCACGCTAATTTGAGTAATTTCACCATTTTAATCCTCCGTGTCTGTAACGTCCCTCGTCTGTTCAAACAAAGCAATGAAAAGGAGATCCAGCATGCAATCAGATGCAGATCAGTGCCACCATGTTCAGCTTCTTTTTCTCACGATATGAGATTTCATCTCAACGATACATACATTGTGGGACGATATATTGTGACATCCCTATTTATTACATTAGTTATCAAAAAGAGATAGAAGATAGAAGATAGAATAGCCTACATGTGTGTGATTCTGTTTTCCCCACTTTCCCAGCATCACAAACAAGTAAATGCCTTCAGACAGTATGTCAAACAGCAATATCCAGCTCTCTTGGCTCTTGGCTCACTTGTTGAGTGTCTATGGGATAATTAACATATTTCATGATCATGATCACATAGGCATCCGGCACACAGTCTCAGACTTTGAAAACCCCTGCTCTACGACCTTCCTATCCCTAGCCCCGCCCCCTGTTGGAGCCGAAATTATGATTTTGAGATTTTTGTTTTTGTTTTATTGAGTTATGCATTAATATTAATGAAATATGGGCAATAAACTCATAAACTATTGGTTGGCACACCACCATTTGCACCATGAATAAGAACCGAATATTAACAGCTTGTCCCACCACTGCAGCATATAATGACTGAGAATGTAGCGGTTTGTAAAAAAGAAAAAAGCGGAACAGTGTATACATTTGAGACACTATTTTATATACTTTATATTATAAAGTATATAAAATAGTATATACATTTTATACACTATTTTATATACTTTATATTATAAAGTATGTTTGCTGAAAGGGAGAAGAATGCAGTCGCTGCATCAGGTCTTAATGGGATATACACGCACATGCTACTGTACGTCGGTTAAAAAGCCAAAATATTGCCACACAGCTGACTGAAAACCTGCTGGAGCCTCCTCAGTTTCAGTTTGACCTGACTCCATTTCTCCTCCTACTGGTCATGTTCAGTCAGTACCAAACAGAAAATATCGTTCTGAATGTCAATTCTTAAGAGTCTCAACACTTGTGTGCAGTCAGCGCATGTCCACGTGTGCTATCTGACTTGTGTGCAGTGAGTATGCAGCGGTGAACATCACCACCAACCTGTATGTGATCAGCCAGCCGTGGCTCTACTCGCTGGCCTGGTGCACAGGAGTGCACTCAGTTACCACCAACGCTCCGCAGCTCCTCAGCACTATCAACACCCCGCTCTTCCTCATGGTAAGAGCAGCTCATCAGCTCTATCAACACGCCGCTCTTCCTCATGGTAAGAGCAGCTCCTCAGCACTATCAACACCCCGCTCTTCCTCATGGTAAGAGCAGCTCATCAGCACTATCAACACCCCGCTCTTCCTCATGGTAAGAGCAGCTCCTCAGCACTATCAACACCCCGCTCTTCCTCATGGTAAGAGCAGCTCCTCAGCACTATCAACACCCCGCTCTTCCTCATGGTAAGAGCAGCTCATCAGCTCTATCAACACCCCGCTCTTCCTCATGGTAAGAGCAGCTCCTCAGCACTATCAACACCCCGCTCTTCCTCATGGTAAGAGCAGCTCATCAGCACTATCAACACCCCGCTCTTCCTCATGGTAAGAGCAGCTCCTCAGCACTATCAACACCCCGCTCTTCCTCATGGTAAGAGCAGCTCCTCAGCACTATCAACACCCCGCTCTTCCTCATGGTAAGAGCAGCTCATCAGCTCTATCAACACCCCGCTCTTCCTCATGGTAAGAGCAGCTCCTCAGCACTATCAACACCCCGCTCTTCCTCATGGTAAGAGCAGCTCCTCAGCACTATCAACACCCCGCTCTTCCTCATGGTAAGAGTTGGTCCGAAGCTCAATTAGAAGGCACATTCTGCTCCATTTCCACCACAGATCTCTCTCATCACTAGAGCTCTTCTTTTGAAAGTGTAGTTAAAGCCTGAAGAGAGATAGTCTTTTTTTTTTCCGATATCCGATATTTTCCAACTCTTTTGGCTGATTGACGATGCCGATAGCTGCTATATTTATCCACCTACAGTAATTTCAGAGAACATCTGTAGTGGAATGAACATTATGATGCCTACTCTTATCGTGATGGCTCACTGGCAGATGCAGATGTAACCGAGGTGAATCAGCGTTGATTCCTCGTGAGTCCAGTGTGGTAGCGAGTGGATTGGTTAAACTCACTCCCCAGTATAGAGGCATGTTAATCAGCTCCTCCAAGGGAGCTAGCTCTCTTGGTGGAGTGGTTAGTGTCTTTGACTCCCAAGCCGAAGGTCGGCGGTTCGTATCCACCCCTGGACAAGCCCTTAACATGGGTTGCTGCAAGTACCACCTACACAACGCCGTTACACAGACATAAATACAATGCTTTTCAAAATGTACACTTTCACTGGGCAGAATAAGAAAATGACTTGAACTTGATATTTTATTTATTTGTGTGATGTTTTCCTTCAAACAAAACTGTAAGATTCATCCTACTTAAACAGGCTTGTGTGATATCGGCCGAAATGTCATATCGGGCCGATGCCGATATTTCATTTGAAAGCCTTTATCGGCTGATATACCAATGTCGTGCCGATATCATCGTGCATCCCTAACTTGAAACTCTGCCCTCTCTCTCTCTGTCTCTGTGTCTCTCTCAGACTCCAGATGAGTATAATGTGATGTGGATCCTCACCGATGTGCTGTCCCTCATGCTGATCCTCGTCATCTTCATCTTCCACTGGTGAATGGTGTAATGGCCTACGCTCAGTTGAAAATAGATGATAGCGAATGGAGCAGTCTAATTCCCTCAGGCGGGACGCTCCACAGTCTACAGGCCCTGATGGCAAAATCCACTTTGAGTCTGGGGGTGTAGATTGTGGGACAGTCAGAAGAGCCTTCAACGATGTGAGTTTTCTGACGTCATGTGCTGCATTGTGGTCAAGCGGGAGACGTGACAGTGACTTTTGGCTGAAGCAGGGATACAGGGAGTCTAGCTGGGATGACAAAGCATCATGTTCTCTTGTCTGTCTGTGCTGTCCTGATGGGGTTTTGTTGCGCTTGTCGGCAGGTGGCGAGAGCGAGGACTGGCTTTCTGCTCGGGCAGCAAAACCATGCTAGACAACGGCACTTACAGCAAGTTCAGGACAGGTGAGCTCCACAAGTAGGCATCTGGTGGTGTTTCTGCACTGCACTTCCTAGAGAGCCTGATATCAGACTGACGTGTCAACTCGTTACTCCATTTCCATCTTCTAGTCTGACATCGCCTCCACTCTAACCGATTTCCATGAGGGAAATCCCCCAAGGGAATTCCATTTTCCCTAACCAATCACTAGAGACCAAAGTATCGGCCTGAATCTAACGTTAGTCGTGAGAACGCAAAAAACATCTCCCCTTTGAATAAGGTCGCTTCTGTTTGGTCCGCTTTAAACGCGCCAGAGTTCGTTTCCTCAGATAGTGCACTTCGTTTGGGGTGGTGTGAAAGCGCAAATTAACTCTGGGGCGGAACAAACAAGCGAACTCCGCTTGAAAACGTGGGTCTCGGTTCGCTTGCAAGTGAACCCTGGCGCGGTTCGTTTGTTGGGTGAAAGCAACCCGGAGTAAACACAAGAGAAAATAATAGGAAGTCGCGCCAGTGCATCATGTAGAAGGCGGTAGAAGGAAGCAAAACAAACACCGCGTGACGTACGTCGTCATAACAGCAACAACAACAACATTGCATTGTTGTCTCTCAACAGGGCTCGCCTTCTCCTTGGGTACTGCCTCGCTCGTCTCATCTGCAGAATGAAATGAATGAACAGAATGAAACAGCTCGCTGCCTCATCTGCTGCTCCTATTGGACACATTCTTGTGCAATACTTATTTGATAGTAACACCAAGGTAAAACCAGAAATCCCAAGATCGCAGGTGGTGTTGCTCCATGGGTTGTGTTTCTTGGATTCACTTGTGTTGTTCAGTCAGTGTTTAGTCAGCCCTCAGCGAGGCAAGAAGCCGGAGAGGAGAGATTTCCCCTCTATATTCTGTCCAATAGACAAGTGACCGTTTCTACCACGTGACATTGTTCAGAACGTTTGGTGCGCTTGGCAAATTGCTGTGTGAAAGTGAATCGGACCAAATGAAACCAAACCAAACCGGACCCGCCGAATCGCACCGAGTCCATCATCTTATATGTGAAAGCGCCCTAAGTGTCTTCAAAACAGAGTGTGGTTCGGATTTCAAAGTAATTGGTACTTTCAATCACTTTAAAACAGCCTTATAGCAGCATCTATCTAGTCTATTGCGACCATTGTTGTTATTACTCCTCGATGCACTTGACAACGGGAAACAGTTTGACAACCGCGTTAGTCCCACCCTAGGCAACACCAAAACTCTGTGTCTTCCCACTTTTGGGTATTGCACCTTATTTAAAATCACCCCCACCGAAAGACGTGTGAAGAGCAGCTGGCTTTGTCCTGCTTTTTGACCAGAGCCTTAATCCATAGCATTTCAGCTGAAGCAGTCAGACTTCTATTTGTGCCTATTGCATCGTGGGGAGGTTGCTATTTGGGCTCGGAATGTTTCGGACAAAAATACACAGCCGGCTCCATGAAGTTGGACTACAAACCTTGTCCAGATATCGATGCATGGGCCAAGTGTACATTGGAAGGTGCATGATGTGGCAGAGGATGCTTTCAAGTGAAGCCAACAAATCACTGTCTTTGTTTTTGTCTTTAATTGGATTGTTAATCCGTACCTTTATGACTCTCGTCTGCACTCATAACAGAGATGAGTGATGTATGGTCAGTCTCCAGTGTTAACTCCCAGGGAGAGTCACGCAGCCCGCTGACCGCCACAGCTAACCGTCACCAAGCACTGACTGCCTCCGAGAGGAGAGGACCTGGCAGGCCGGAGTCCACCCTGCCAACCTCTGTCTGAAGGACCAAATAAGCCCTTGTGCTAAAGGATAGGTTCACCCAAAAATGAAAATTCACTCAAATTGAGTCAATATCTACTCACCCGCAGGCCGGTGGAAGGACAGGTGACTTTTTTAGTCCACAAAACATTCCTGGAGTTTCACAGCAAAACAGTTACATTCTTCTAAAAACAACTGAGGTGGATGGTGACCAACTTTTAAAGATAAAAAAAAAATCACTTTCAGCTCACAGCTACAGTGAAGATTTCAGCTAAAAACAGGTTGTAAGTTACATTTTTTCAAGTCAACTTGGCATCTCGGGGCTTCTGGAGACTTGGATTATGCCAGGTGAGCAGTATGGAGGCATTTTTCCTTTTCTTTGGATGAGCTGTTTTTCCCCTAAAGTTGGAAGAGCTGTGGTTGCTTCCAATCGCAAAGGGAAAACAAAGGCGTAAACTGCTAAACAAAACTTTATTTCTCCTTGGCGTAGCTTGAATATATATTCAGTAGGCATTATTCTATTTTTTTTTAAATCAGGAAACATGATTTGGTTTCTACTTCATCCGTTTTCCTTATTATGGCTTTTTATTTGATTTGATTTTTATTTTGGTGTGAGGTCCATTTAAGTCACATATTATGAAACATCATTTACTGTGTAAATATGAAATTGTAAAAAGAAAGAAATTGTACCTTGCTGAACATCCAGTATAGAATACAAGTTTACAGCTATCAGTTCCAATGTCAACCATATTATTACCGCTATGCTTGTTGATTGACTGTATGAGCTACTTGTGTGGAAACGTACTGCCAGTTCTAGATATCCCCTAATAAGGGATGAGGAAGCCATGTCTCCAAACCCATACAATATACTGCAACTAAATAGTTAGTCACTGCTCATTGGAAAGCTTAATACTATAGTGTTCATAGTTCTCCGTACCACATGAGATGTTCTGATGCTTTCTGTGTTATGTACATTGATCGTTTAGGTTCTTGGAGTTTATGACAAAAGTTTGGAGAAGAGATACTGTATTCTCGTTTTCTTCCTACTTCTACTCTTCTTCTTATACCTTCCCGACAACATTCAATCATGCCATCACTTTTCGTATCCCACCACCTCCTAATGATAACCAACACAGTCCAGTGGGGCATTTCAGCATGCTGCATCAGAGCCCTGGGCCTTATATTCTTCTTTCCCTATTTGTAGATTTTAGTTGTGAAGAATCTCATACTATTGAATAGAGAGCCAAAGATTTAAAGAAAATATTTTTTCTGTGTTTTTTTTTTTTTAAGTTTTGGTCGGAGTGAAATGTTCTACAGTCTCTCCCGAATATACTGTATATATATATAAATATACAGTAGCTGAACCGTTTGGTTTGACGAAGTAAAACTATTTTTATAAGCATTTTACGAAATGTCCATGGGAAAATAAATGGCGGATGAAAATCTCTGGTACAGTGCTGAAGCAGGAAGTAGGCGGTTATGGGCTGATTTATGTGCCACCTCAAATTGAATTCGAATTGCTCAACTTGAATTCGAAATTTTGAATTTTGAATTTGAATTGCTCTTTTTGAATTTGAAATTTTTCATTTTGAAATTGAATTGCTGTTTTTTATTTTGAAATTTTTATTTTTTAATGTGAATTGAAAAACTGAATCTGAATAGCATAATTTTAAACTGAATTTATTTGCTTTGAAATTATTCAGTTTCCACATTCCTATTTCAAAATTCAATTCAAAATTTTCAGAATCTTGTGTTCAAAAATTTCAACATGTGTGTGCGCCATCCGGGTCCTCAAGGAGGAAGAGGAGGAAGAGCAATCGAGCGCTGATTGACCTAACTCCTTTTTGGCCGAGGCACCACACACCCACTCCCGCTAGAACTATTTGGTCTTGTTGTATTCAGGTTCGCTACAATCATAGAAGACCACTTTGAGTTGAACAAGGATGTTTATACAGTATATATCATTGAACAGTACATGACAGCGAATCTCGTGAACCCGGAACTGATCCTCCCCCGACCCCGGGACTCATCAACATGTCAACATCATGTACTGAGATTACACCACAGGTCTTTGCTCAACTCAGTGTGCCTCAGTTTTGAAGGGGAAATGCCAGAAAGGGTATATCTAGATTATGTGTGTTACAGGGTTAGGCCATACGAGAGAGCTCCACTAAGATGTTTTTGTTGTCAGGAGTATGGCCATGTTGCAGCGGTATGTAGAGGACGTTCGATTTGTGGGAGGTGTGGGTGCAAGTATTGTGATGGAAAAAGGTGTATGGTAGGAAAAGGAAAAGATGAGGTGAAGTGCTTGCATTGTGGCGGAAATCATCATGTGGGGTCAGCACAGTGCCCTAAAAGAGTTGAGCAAAGAATAGTGAGCAAGATTAGAGAGGAAAATGGAATATCATATGCAGAGGCTGTTAAGATGTCAGAGGAGAGAAAGAAAGAATCAGAGCAAAAACAACCGGAGAGGGAAAAGGGACAAACTAACCAGAGTAATGTCATTTGCATGGAAAAGAAGCAATTCCTGGCTTTCATAGCCATGGTTATAAACTGTGCTGCTAATTTGAGTGGGAAGACGGAGAGGATTGAGATGGTGCTTGATGCTGCTAAGAGGTTCTTAAATGTGGTGGATGTATCTGGAACAGAGATCGATAAAATACTGAGGGATGCTTTTGCGGAAACTCGGACAACTGGGTCTGAGTGACAGTATGGACAATAATATATTATTAACTGGAGCACGTTGGGGGGTGGTGGACACTATTTATTTTTTCATAATTGATATCTTTCACCTGCGGAGGGCAGTAAGACGCCAAGTCTTACACTACACTGCTGAAAATCTGAAAGAAGAAGAAGAAGACCTGTGAGAGGCAGCAATGTGCCGCAAGGCATCCAGTCTGCCAGAAAGCTAATAGAAGAAGAAGAAGAAGAAGGTCTTTGCTCCCGCGACTTCCAAGCATGGATGTATTAAATTAGCCGCCCGCCAGTCTTTCCATTGTCTGCTCATCATCATGGACGAGAGGACACCAACCACGGTAAATACCAACTGGAGCCAACTAGGCTAACTGCCACAGAAACAAGCTCAGCTGGTGTAGCTACGTTACGTTATGCCGGTGAAAATACATGGTAACCAGTTGGTATTTACCGTGGTTGGTGTCCTCTCGTCCATGATGATGAGCAGACAATGGAAAGACTGGCGGGCGGCTAATTTAATACATCCATGCTTGGAAGTCGCGGGAGCAAAGACCTGTGGTGTAATTATCTCAGTACATGATGTTGACCTGTTGATGATGTCACGAGGTCGGGGGAGGATCAGTTCCGGGTTCACGAGATTCGCTGTCATGTACTGTTCAATGATATATCAGAATCAGAATCAGAATCAGAAAGACTTTAATGATCCCCGGGGGGAAATTGGGACAAGTTACAGTTGCTCGTTCACATAACACAGATAGCATAAAATAAAATACACAGTAGTAATGCGATAGTAATAAGCAGAATAAGAAGAAGAAGAAAGAACACAACATAGTGTGGCGACTCTGGGTTTAGGTAGGAACTGATGTGGAGGGTGGTTCCTGGGGGGAAGGGGGATGAGTGCGGAAACTTCCTCTTCCTGTCGGTCTACGCATGCCTGCGTCAGTCTGGATAAGCTAGGAAGCCGGTAGCTAGCTAGAGCGTGACAACCGCCGAGAGTTGTAGTGTTGACTAACTGTGAATAAAAAGCCTGTACCGAAGCCTGTTGCCTCCTCTCTTCCTCACGTAACGGTCCCAGGAGCGGATCGCTTCATTGGTGTCCAGAAGTGGGATTTACGAACTTTGCCGCTTGCTCGTACGGTAACGTTAAAAAAAAAAAAAAAAAGGGGAGGGAGATGGAGGGGAACGGAGCCAAACCGAAGATGAAGAAGGATACGCTGGCGAGCATAAAGGGGGAATACAGACGGGCGAAGGAGGAATACAGATGGATGATGGAGGATTTCGAGCGGGCAGCACTCAGCGCCGAGCCAGACCCCGCGGGCGGACGGGGGCCCGTGCGTGGAGCAGCGGAGACCGGGGGAGATCATGGACAGCCGGCGCCAGCGAGGAACAGCGGGTGGGCCCCCGCCAAGACACAGAGGTACACCGGTGAACATAGTTGGGAGGCGTTTCAGGCCGGATGACGCCTCATCATGCTTGCTAATGCTAAGCCCAAGGGAAAGAGGTGACTATGGAGCACTGGTTGGGGCCCTGCAGAGGAGATTCGGGCGTTGTGAGCTGCCGAGTATACAACGCGCCGAACTGAGCAACAGACGCCGACAGACTGGCGAGTCACTGCGTGTTTTGGCTAATGACATTGAGACTCTATCAAGAAGGGCATATACTGAAATGTCACCAGAGGTGCAGAGTGCACTCGCCAGGGATCAGTTTGTCCGAGCTTTGACCCCGCCTTGGCTGCGCGCCCAGACCGAGCTGGCACGCCCAAGGATGCTGCCGGAGGCGTTGGAGCTGGCATCAGAGAGAGAGATCGTGGGGGGGCGGCCGTGGAGGACAGCGCGGGGGGGGGGGGGCAACCCCACCGTGAGGGCTACAGTGGAGTACAACCCGGCCCAGGACGAACCAGCATGGGCGAACAAGCTGACAGAACAGATGACCGAGCTGATACGGGCTGTGACGCTGCAATCTCCGCCCAGTGCAACACCACCGCAACGGGAAGTGAGGCGCTGTTGGGAGTGTGACCGCCCCGGACATCTGGCAAGGGAATGCCGCAGACGAGGGAGGGGGCGGGGAAACGGCGCGGGGTTCATGTAGAAGGGACGGAGCGGGCCCCCGACATCATGTCCCATGCTGCCCGGTCATCGGCAGAAGGAGCCCGATGGCACAGCTGGGGGAGTGAGGCTCCGTTTTCCCCCGGAGCGGAGAACAACGCCGAATCGGACATGGTGGTGGGGTGGACAAGGGTGGGGAAATTTCTGGGGTCCTGCTACGTCCCTGTCAGCCTGGCGGGGGTGCAGCATGTGGCCCTAGTGGACACCGGGTCCACTGCAACGATACTGAGACCTGAGCTCGTTCCGGTGCGAGTGCAGTTGGAGTCTACAGTGAAGGAACTGCGGACAGTGACCGGTGAGTTGGCTCCCATGAAGGGGAGGGTGAGGGTCACGATAAATGTGGGGGGACTGTCAGTGAGTTTCCAGGTATGGGTAGCAGATGTGCAGGAGCGCTGCATACTGGGTTTAGACTTTCTTAAGTTTACTCGCTGCATAATGAACCTAGGGGAAAACACCCTGTGTTTCCCTGGCGGCCCCACAGTCAAGTTAATGCCCCTCCCACAAGCCCCGAGAACAGACCCACTCACGGTGAGAGCTATGGAGACATGCGGGGACGCTGCAGTTTTCCCGTCCATCAGTGATAGCTCCTCCCCCACTGGCCCTAGCATCCCGCAGGGCTATGCCCCCGAGCCACCAGCCTCATTTCCCCTCAACCCCTCCCCCGACGATCAGCCCCTTCCCCCGGCCACTAGCCAGCCCCTGTCGGCAACGGCAGCCCCCTTTACACCACTGGGACCCCCGTCGATAGAGACGCCAAAGACGAGCGGGGGGGAAGAGAGGGTGGCGGCGATAAGAGAGATGTGGGAACGCAACCGTAGCGGGTTAGAGCCCGAGGAGCAAGAGGAGCTGTTAGAGTTGCTGTTAGAGTTTAAGGAGAGTTTCGCCCTTTCGGACGAGGAACTGGGCCGTACACACC
This sequence comes from Poromitra crassiceps, assembly GCF_964638095.1. Taxonomy (NCBI): domain Eukaryota; kingdom Metazoa; phylum Chordata; class Actinopteri; order Beryciformes; family Melamphaidae; genus Poromitra; species Poromitra crassiceps. The sequence continues at coordinate 47,585,121 of NC_139623.1, forward strand.
TCGTGCAGCACCAGATAGATACTGAGGGGGCGTATCCCATCAGATCACGTCCCCGTCGACTCCCGGCAGCATATAAGGAAGCAGCGAATGAGGCCATTGAGGTAATGCTGCGAGGGGGGATCATCGAGCCGTCCGACAGCCCGTGGGCATCAGGGGTGGTGATGGTAAAAAAGAAACAGGGCTCCAAAATGAGGTTCTGCGTGGACTATAGGTCACTGAACAAAGTGACGAAGAAAGACGCGTACCCGTTGCCCATCATTGATGAACTGCTACATGTGGTGGGGGACTCCTCCTGGTTTTCCTCACTAGACCTGCGCAGTGGCTACTGGCAGGTGCCCCTCAGTAATGAAGCCAAGCCGAAAACTGCCTTCTGCACTGAGAGAGGGCTGTGGCAGTTTCGAGTCCTCCCTTTCGGGCTGTGCAACGCCCCAGCAACGTTTGAAAGACTGATGGAGAAACTGCTGGGGGAGATTCCCCAGAGAGAATGTGTCGTCTACTTGGATGACATATTGGCACACGGTAGCTCGTTCCGGACAGCACTGGAGGCGCTACGGAGGGTGCTGGAGAAGATCGCGGGGGCGGGCCTGAAATTACACCCAGATAAGTGCCACTTCATGAAGCGAGAGGTGGAGTTCCTGGGGCACGGCATTGGCGCAGGGGGCATCCGCACACTAAAGGAGAAGACACGGGCGGTAGGGGAGTGGCCCACCCCCGGGGACAAGGGACAGCTCGAGAACTTTGTGGGGCTCGCCTCATACTATAGGAGATTCGTAAAGGGATTTTCTAAAATCGCCGAGCCCGTGTTCCGACTGAAAGAAAAGAACACCGACTTCCACTGGACATCAGAATGCCAGCAGGCGTTTGACTCCCTCAAGAAGGCGCTGACGGAGGCCCCTGTGCTCAGAGCACCACACCGCACCCTGCCGTTCCTACTGGACACTGACGCCAGCAACGGGGGTATGGGAGCCGTGCTGTCCCAGGTGGGGCCAGACGGGGAGAGAGTGGTGGCGTACTTCAGCAAAACGTTCGATAAAGCGGAGCGGAACTACTACGTCACCCGCCGGGAGCTCCTCGCCGTCGTGGAGGCACTACAGCACTTCCGTTACTACCTCCTGGGTCTGCCTCAATTCACCATCAGGACTGACCACTCAGCCTTGCAGTGGCTGTGGTCCTTCCGACAACCAGAGGGGCAGGTGTGTCGCTGGCTGGAAAAGCTAGCGGACTACAACTTCACCATCGAGCACAGGGCCGGAGCACGCCATATCAACGCAGACGCCCTGTCACGACGCCCCTGCACTGAAGGGGGGTGTCAGTACTGCGAGAAGAGAGAAGCGAGGGAGAGAGAGCTCCAGGAGGATGCGAGGATATGTCCCAACCACACGGGAAACGGGCCGGTGTGCAGGGGGCTGCGGATGGCTGAAGCGGCGGATTGGAGAGCCCATCAGGAGCGAGACGCGGAGTTGTGGCCAGTCCTGCAGTGGGTAGAGAACGGCCAGAAGCCGCCCTGGGGAGAGGTGGCAGGGGCCACCGCCACAACCAAAGGGCTGTGGTCGGAGTTTGGGGCCCTGCGACTGAGCGACGGGGTGCTGCTGAGGTCCTGGAAGGAGCCAGCGACGGGAGAAAGCAAGTGGCGGAAGGTGGTGCCAACAACATTGAGGGAGGAGGTGTTCAAGAGCTGCCATGGCACCGCGGGGGCTGGACACTTTGGAGTCAATAAAACCCTCCGCCGCCTTCGACAGGGTTTCTACTGGGGGCGAATGAGGAGAGACATAGAGGACTTTTGCCGCCGCTGTGACCTGTGCTCGGCCTACAAGGGTCCACTAGGTCAGTCTCACGCCCCGCTCCAACAACTAGTGGTGGGAGCCCCCATGGAGAGGGTGGCGGTGGACGTGATGGGACCGTTCCCATGCACTGAAAAAGGGAATCGATACGTCCTGGCAGCCATGGACTATTTTACAAAATGGCCGGAAGCATACGCGCTGCCAGATCAGGAGGCTGGAACGGTGGTCGACGCACTGGTGGGGGGCATGTTCAGCAGGTTCGGGGCGCCGGAGACCCTCCACAGTGACCAAGGGAGGAACTTCGAGTCACGCGTGTTCGCCACCATGTGCGAACGACTGAACATCAACAAGACGCGGACCACGGCGCTACACCCCCAGAGTGACGGCCTTGTAGAAAGATTCAAGGGTGGTGCTTCACAGGGACCGGCTCGCCCCTTACCGGGGGGATTGTCTTCCCACCACGGACGCTGTCCGCCCAACACTCTCGCAGAGAGATGTTGTGGTGGAATCCCCCGGGACAGAGAGTGTTAGCCCCTTTAGTCCTCTCCCTGCTGCCCTCCAAGGTGGGCCCACAGGGTCGAGGAGGCCGCAGAGGCAGAGAAGGCCTCCAGACCGGGACCGAGACTATGTGCCTTACTAGTAAAAAAAAAAAAAAAAAAAAAAAAAAATTAAGTGGTGTGTTTAAAAAAAAAAAAGTGTTATTGGGGTATTGTTGTTTTGGTATAGGGGATGTGTATGGATGTGGGTGCCAGCGTGGGAGCTGGGTTTAGGTAGGAACTGATGTGGAGGGTGGTTCCTGGGGGGAAGGGGGATGAGTGCGGAAACTTCCTCTTCCTGTCGGTCTACGCATGCCTGCGTCAGTCTGGATAAGCTAGGAAGCCGGTAGCTAGCTAGAGCATGACAACCGCCGAGAGTTGTAGTGTTGACTAACTGTGAATAAAAAGCCTGTACCGAAGCCTGTTGCCTCCTCTCTTCCTCACGTAACGGTCCCGGGAGCGGATCGCTTCAATAGCATGGAATAAACAGTATAAACAGTAAACAGTATTAAATGCAATAGGAGCAAAATAGTGGAGTACGTCTAAGTAAGCAATACGTAGAGTAAGTATACCTTACGTGCCAATTGTCTTTATTGCACACTGAACTTATATTATTCGGCTTGCCCCATACATTACACGTGGCTCAGCCAGGCACTTTCCCAGTTAGCCTATCTTAATTGTACACTGAACTTATATTATTTGGCTTGCCCTATACGTTACACGTGGCTCAGCCAGGCACTTTTCCAGTTAGCCTATCGGCTGGCTCAGTCTCAGGGAGACTGAGCGTCTCCGAGGTGCTCTTTTAAGAGAGGCATTAAATAGACCAATGGCCACAGGCAGGAATGATTTCCTGTGCCTCTCCGTGTTGCATCTGATCTAGGAGGAATCAGTCTCTCACTGAATGTACTCCTGTGTTTGACTAGCACGCCGTGGAGTGGGTGCGAGTCATTGCTCATGATGGAGCGTAGCCTGGATAACGTTCTCTTCTCTGACACCGCAGTCAGAGAGCCCAGGTCCAGCCCCACAATGTCCCTGGCCTTACGGATCAATTTGTTAAGTCTGTTGGCATCCGCTGCCTTCAGCCTGCTGCCCCAGCACACAATAGCATAGAGGAAGGCACTAGCTACTACCGACTCATAGAACATCCTCAGCATGGTCCGGCAGACATTGAAGGACCTCAGCCGTCTCAGAAAGTAGAGACGGCTTTGCCCCTTCTTGTAGAGTGCATCAGAGTTCTTAGCCCAGTCTAGTTTATTGTCAATGTACACTCCAAGGTACTTGTAATCCTCCACTATGTCAACACTGACCCCGTGGATAGAAACAGGGGTCACCGGAGCCTTGACCCTCCTCAGGTCCACCACCAGCTCCTTTGTCTTTGACACGTTGAGCTGCACTCAACTGTATAATACTGTATATATACTGTATAAACATCCTACTGTATAAACATCCTTGTTCAACTCGGGGTCCACCCGCTATGCCGACCACCCGCTATGCCGACCACCCGCAATGCCGACCTTAGGTTTAGGCGTGGGGGTGGGAGAGGTTAGGTTTTGGGTTAGGGTCTGGGGGAGGTTAGGTTTAGGCATGGGGGGAGGTTAGGTTTGGCGTGGGGGCTGGGAGAGGTTAGCTCCACCGACACGCTGCACGCCGCCTCGCTCAGCTGGTTCTGCTTGTGGGCTATCGGCATTGCGACCTGTCGGCACTGCGGCCTGTCGGCACATAGACGCGGCACCGTTCAACTCAAAGTGGTCTTCTATGATTGTAGCGAACCTGAATACAACAAGACCAAATAGTTCTAGCAGGAGTGGGTGTGTGGTGCCTCGGCCAAAAAGGAGTTAGGTCAATCAGCGCTCGATTGCTCTTCCTCCTTCCTCCTCTTCCTCCTTGAGGACCCGGATGGCGCACACACGTTGAAATTTTTGAACACAAGATTCTGAAAATTTTGAATTGAATTTTGAAATAGGAATGTGGAAACTGAATAATTTCAAAGCAAATAAAGTCAGTTTAACACGTTCACTGCCGTCGACGAGATATCTCGTAAAAAAAAATCCAACGGTTGACTGCCGTCGACGAGTTATCTCGTCAAAAAAAAAAAAAAAAATTGACGGTGGGACGTGGATCAAACCCTTTTACATCTCCTATAAAAATATGGGAGCTATTGAATGTGTATAACCTATTTTACCGACCCACTAAGTGGCGACAGTGCTCTCCAGACTAGAGGAAGCCAAGCAAAAACAGCAGCGTGAGGAAGCCATTCTCATGAAAATGGATTGGCGAAAACGCTTTCACTTTCGCGCTGGGAGCTGGCGGTGGGGCATTCCAAAAATAGATTCTGGGTGCAACACACTTTGAAACACCAGCAGAAAGGCCAGAATCGCACGCAGCTTCATTCCAGCTGAGCTCACAACCGAAAACCCAGAAACGAACGAGCCCCATCCAGACTCGCCCAAAGAGTGGCCGCCAGCAGCCAGGCAGCACAGACAGCAGAAACTCGCTTGTGACACACCCGCTGCAGAGCCACGGAGGGAGGAGGAGAACACACACGGAGGGAGGAGTTTGAAGGAGAGGGGGGTGGGGGTGCTGTTATGGAGGAAATTACTGTTCAGAACGATTGTTTAGATGTCTGAGGTCTTACTGATGCCAAAAATAAATGGTTAAAGTGACTGTTCTATCGAATTTCACAAAAAGGCATTTATCTCAACTTTCCTTTTCAGACGCTGAAACCATGCTGTATTCAACTGCTAATGCCTACATAACTACTAACTCTACAAACTAACTCTTTTAGACAGAGAAAGCACACATTCTATTAGTTCTTTTGAGATATTTTGTGTTCACAAATTCCTAGCAGAAAATAATCCTCGGCTCTTGAAAGATGAGCCAGAATCCTCAAAAAAAACCTTGGCAGAAGCTACCTACAGTAAAAAAAAAAAACTGTTGGCAGTGAATGTGTTAAAATTATGCTATTCAGATTCAGTTTTTCAACTCACATTAAAAAATAAAAATTTCAAAATAAAAAAATTTGAATTCAAATAGAGCAATTCAAATTCAAAATGAAAAATTTCGAATTCAAAAAGAGCAATTCAAATTCAAAATTTCGAATTCAAGTTGAGCAATTCGAATTCAATTTGAGGTGGCACATAAATCAGCCCATAGGCGGTCACTTTGCCTCTCTATATGGAGTATATTGTTTGAGGAATATGGTCCGCATCGTTTCAGTGCCTTGTAGAGATAATGTAATTTTTCAAAGTGGAGTTCCACTTGCATTTGAAGGTACAATTGTGGGACTATGAAATTATCTAAAACGATACAGTAAGGGACTGTCCGATATTTACGTGGGGTGGGGTAAAATATGATAATAAAAATAAAAAATCAACTGCCCTCCCTGGAATTTATGTTATTTTCTCTTTGCCCTCCACCTGCACCTGTAAAAAATGATCTGCCCTCCCCCATCCACAAGTACAGCCTTTTATAATTGTATACACAACTTTAGTTAGTTTGAAATAAAACAGCAATATTAACTTTTCATCACCCGACCGTCATATCTGGTGAGATAGAGAGAGCCATCAGATTGAAATTGTATTCCTCCTATGCGCAGCAAGGGCAGCAATGTTTCATGTGATTTGAATTGTTATAGAAAATATAGCCTATGCACAGCAGATAATGATATAATTATAAACGTTATAATTATGCTTTTTAATTATAGTACTCAAAACTAATTTATTGTGTATGTGCAATGTATGTAATAGAAAAACAAGTATATTATTTATACCAGTGATACTCAACTTGCGGCCTGGGGGCCAGATGCGGCCCGCCACATGGTGCAGAGTGGCCCCCCGACCATTTTCTAATAATTTCATGTTAGTTTTCATTGAATACCTAACTAACTTAACTAACTATCCGGTGTGCACAACATTGTCAGACTAAACTCCGGCTGACACCCCAAAAACCTACAATCCGCTACAGAAAAATGTATATTGTTTGTTTATTAACTGGCCCCTGGCCTCCGATCATTTGTGACACCAGCTGGTCTTTTGACCCTCAATTAGGCCGAGGGCATTTTTCTGATTTTTACAGATTCTGAAATGGCAGACTGTAAGCTTTCAAATGATGTGTCACACATTGTAATCTGAAAAAAAATGAAGGAGATATGCTTATTTGATTGTTCACACTCTGAAAAGCAGGAACTGAGAAAAAAGCCCTCAAAGTTTGAGAGGTTTTTCACACCTGGACAGCCAGCCAAGGGGGGAGTGAACAATGCCTCCTCATTTAAATTAACCACTCCCCACAGCTGATCACTGTCACTCTGACACACTGGGACACTGGCCACAAGTAAGACAATGATAGAATGTAATAGCATCTGAAAGCAAAAATCTTATCAAATGGGGTACGCACGGTCTAATTTGGAGGTATCCATGCTTTTATCACTTCTCATCTGGATTATTGTAATTATTATTACATGTGTGCCTATTATGTTCTTTTTGGGCTCCTTGTGCAGAGAAAATTCCCTGAGGGGCAATAAAGGTTTCATTTATATAATAATAATAATAGGATATAATATGAATAAAGATTTGATAAGAGACAGGAGCTGCTGAACAAAAATAAAACACACACACACACACACACACACACACACACACACACACACACACACACACACACACACACACACACACACAATAATCTATGGTTTATGTCCCGCCAAAGAACTTATTGATAAGAAGCGCTGGAGAGGCTCAATCGCACACAAGAAACCCGCCATTTTGGAGACACCCATGACGATGACACCACGCAAAAGGGGACGATTTTCGGGCCAAAATGGCGGCAGCGCTGAGCTAAACCTCACTTCTTTCTTTGCTTGTTTGTGTACTCTTCGAAAACATTTATATTATACAGTCTATGGCTAAAACACACATCTATCCATAACTATATGTTCGCACAGTCCTAAAACAGAAACAAAACGTAACGTTAGGGCTTTCCATGACTTTTCCATAAGTTCTTAACCTGTATTTTATGCACACCTGGGGTAGCTAACGTTACAGCAAGCTAACGTAGCTAGCTAGCTTCACGTTACCTTGCATGTAACGTTAGAGGTTGCTTTTGGAGACACAAACCCTGGACGTTTCATTTTGAGTAATGCATGAGGTTCTCTATGGTTTACGCAAGCTCTGGGAGTATGAAGTGCTTTAAATGCGGGGATTTTGGTCACAACAAGCTTGTGGACCGCTGCTGAACTACTAGCTAGGTAGGCCACAACCAGTTTTATTATATATTATTTATTATAATTATTATTATTATAACGTATTATAATTATTGGCACTTTGAGAACCACAAGCCGAGTGCCATCCAATTAAATTGAATAATCATGTCTGCCTCAGAAGGCAGACATGGTCGACTATGGAGACTATGGTCGATATCTCCAAAATTCGGCAACTCACCAAAATAATCTAAATGGATAAATACATTACATTATACAGGTAAGAGGAAAAATATGTATTTTTGATTTCGGAGTGAACTGTCTCTTTAAACAGATGCTACATGTCCAAACAAGATCTTGAAAAACGAATTCATGCTTTCATTTCTAGCAGGCTAGACTACTGCAACAGTCTTTTCAATGGTCTTCCCAAAAAAGCTATTAAACAACTACAGCTCATTCAGAATGCGGCTGCTAGAGTTCTAACAAGAACCAAGAAAGCTGAACACATTACACCAGTTCTCAAATCCCTGCATTGGCTGCCAGTAAATCTTAGAATAGACTTTAAAATTCTGCTAATAGTTTACAAATCTCTCAACGGGTCAGGCCCACACTACATGTCTGAAATGCTTCTACACTATGAACCATCCAGATCCCTGAGATCTTCAGGCACTGGTCTACTAATTGTCCCGAGGACCAAATCAAAACATGGTGAAGCCGCGTTCTCCCACTATGCCTCTCATAACTGGAACAAACTCCCTGAACACATTAGATCTGCCCCTACTCTGCCTATTTTTAAATCCAAGCTAAAGACCTTTATGTTTACTCTTGCTTTTAACTGCTACTAAACTACTGCCTCTCTCGGCCTGTAATTTAAAAAAAGATTCCTGTACATTTCCAACAAATGGACTGTACATGTAATAATAATACTGAAGAGTGCCTTGTAACTTATTTAAAACAGAAATAATGTTTCATGTTTGTTAATTTGAGTATATATTTTAACTAAAACTGTCGGCTGTGTTTTTTATGTGTTTTTTATATGTGCATTGCTTTGCTGCTTGTTTTTTCGATTATTTTTTTGTAAAGCACCTTGAATTGCCTTGTGTATGAAAGGTGCTATATAAATAAAATTTGACTTGACTTGACTAAATCCAGACAAAAGCTGAAGCTCTGTGATTCTGTTTCACCACAGATAATCTGTTGTCTCTGAAAGTACAACTAAGATTAAAATCCGTTCAGGCAGTAGTTTAAGCAATACCTGGAGAACCAGCAGCAGTGATTGGCCGTCTCCAGTCCAGCTCACACCGGTCCAGTCCTGAGCGTAGATCATATTAAAGTGAAGTGCTCAAACGCCGGCACGAGTATCCAGTTTCACCATCACATTTTGAGGGCTCAAAGAAAAAACATGTGCTGTTTCAATTGCAATCGTTCTTATTCAAAGCTATTTTATCATTATTTACATGTACACCAGCCTAAACCCTGATTTGCAATGGAAATTGTCATTTAGCCATAGAGACGCTGCATGAAATAGGCCACCCCCATCACGGGGGAAAGCGCTCCATTCACTCCCATAGACCAGCGTCATTTTCCTTGAATTAAACATAGCTAAAAGCTGTTGTGTGGTGGCTGCGCAGACAACAAATGTAAAAAAAATCGCCAATTAACGTTTTTTTGTACTCCGAGCAAAACAAGGAAGCCATTGAGAATTGGCGAGAAGAAAAATGTGGATCTAGCTGTCAAGGAAGTAAGTTGGAGTGTTCAACTTCCGTATATATGATCTTTGTGTGCAACACACGACCATGCACGCGACATAGGAGAACGCCAGGATTGGCCGGGGGGGGGGGTTGTTTTCCCCTGTTTTGGGCGTGGTTTCTGAATGATGACGTGCTCCGCAGTGTCTCTATCGCTCCATCTTACCATGGATGAAACTAGTTCTACTACATCTGTATAAACATGATAAAAAAAGCAATGCTAATATTTGAAAAACATTCAAATGTGTGAGCATGAAATCATCACTCTTGTGTACGTACGAGGAAACTCTAAAAGTGGTCTGACTAGCTGGATGAACCGATACAGAGGTGATGTTTTCACTCCTGTGGCTCAAATGTGGTCTGTTTCTTATGGCATACATGTACATGAAGACATTTGCATAAAATGCCATAAACAATGATTAGGTTTTATTTTCTCCTCACGCCCTCTATTTTTTTAACAGCTGGGTGACCATTTAACGTGACTCCATGAATTGGCAAATTGAAGCATCAGGGTAAAATACATCGGCAAAGGGTTGATTGCGTACCTTTGGTCTGATGTGTATTTGAAGAGATTTGTTCGAAATGACAGATTCATTTGAAAAGTGAAGAATATCCTCCATGCTGCCTTGGGAAACATAAATAACTAAGCAAACAAAGCTATATGCAAGACAACAAACAAAAACAACAATGAAGGAGCGCTTGTTGGGTAATTTTTAGGGGTCCCAGGCCCAGTTTGCTATCTGGGAACTATCTCTAAAGCAAACAGATTCTAGTTTACAGCCAGGAAAAAGCTGACATCTGGACCACAAAGTTAGAAATAATTTTGTGTAAACCCATTAGTTCTACCATCAACTAGAAACCGTGATAAGTTCTCAACACAGATACACAGGGAATGCACAATGTCAAGGCATCAAATTCCGACTCTAAAATCGGAAATTGATCGCAATAATTACACATAAGACAGAATTCCCTGACTATTTACAGCTTGCAAGTGTAGAGAGAGTTGATAAAGCAAACTATAATATTATATTATATAATAATATTATATAATATAATATTATAATGCAGAGGACTGTCTAGAGCTGTGCTTTTTAAGAAGCCATCCCAGTTGCCATGTTACATGTTGGGAAAGCCAGGGTCAATTGAATTAAAGGCAACAGGTGAGTTTAAGACAGGACCGATACAGTAAATTAAAACATTGGCATTTCAGTGCTCAAAATGGGCATTTGCCTTAACACCACTTGCTGTAGACGAGTCAAAGGACCAGCGCCTTCGTTGTGTCAATTTGTCATAATCGTGTCTCTTCTCGCACATGTGCTCCAATATGTTTTGCAGATATGTAACGAGAGCATTCGCTTTGCGCGCGCGGGCATCTGCCACGCGTGAATGGATGTGGGATCGATTTGTGATAGAGACACTGCATGAAATAGGCCACACCCATCACAGGGGAAAGCTCTCCATTCACCTCCACACACCAGCATCATATTCCTTGAATTAAACATAGCTAAAAGCTGTTGTGTGGTGGGCTGCGCAGACAACAAATGTAAAAAAATCGGCAGTTAAAGTTTTTTTGTACTCCCGAGGAAAACAAGGAAGCCATTGAGAATTGGCGAGAAGAAAAATGTGGATGTTGCTGTCAATGAAGTAAGTGTTCATCTTCCGTATATATGATCTTTGTGTGCAACACCCGACCATGCACGAGAACGCCAGGATTGGGGGGCGGTTTGTGTTTTCCCCCGTTTTGGGCGTGGTTTCTGAATGATGACGCGCTCCGCAGTGTCTCTATGGTCGATGAGTGTCCAGCGCTCGGCTCACTTGCTGTTCCCCCGGGACGTCCGCTGTTTGGTCATGGTCGTCAGCATCTGGCTGATGTAAGAGGTCAGGAGGTCGTCCATCTTGTAGCCCTGTAGGGGGCAGAGGTCAGACACTGTAAACTGCTATCTGTTCTTTGGAACGTAAGAAGACCCTACTGCCATGCAGTGATGTTGTGCATTTCTCTGGGAGATACTGTATGAGGTTGATATAATAATGTCATATAGTTATTATGGCAAAATGGAGCTTTCTGAAGCAATGAGGCTTTCCTTTCAATTCTATTGAAAAAGGGTTCACTACTTGATGCTTTCCAACATAGTAGTCTTTAGTGCCCCCTGGTGGTCAAAATGAGGAACAAAGTGTAGCACAGTGAACCAGACGAAAAGTAACAGCTTCATAGTCTATTTTAGAGCAACTGAGTAAGTTTTTGCCCTCCCACATGGGAGACTTATTTTACTTAGATGGGGATAGCTACTAACTAGAACTAGAAAATGTGATCACATTATCTCCCACTGGCTCTGACTGTAATAAACAACTTCTCCATTCTCAGTTTTCAAGCTCTTCCACTAAAACTGGCCAAACTGTAGACTTCCTCTCTGAATAGCCATTCCAACTTAACGTCATATCCTGACCATAAGAATTCAGGTTTCTTATTTCGCATCAACTGAAATAAAGGCAGTCTTGGTTCCTCGCGTACAATGAAACAAACAATGAAATTCATCCTCCACAACATCCAGTTCACATACTCTCCTCCTCAGCAATAGAATTGAACCTGCCCACCTTAATATTCAAAATCAGACAATAAAGCAAAAGACAATAAAATAAAAGACTGATAGAAACAATAAAAATAAATATAATAAATAATAAATAAATAAATTCTGCCTCTGATCTGCTTACCAACTAAACCAACCAATCGTCACTCCTCATGCCTAAACCCCACCGACGAAGCAACCCCCCCACCGCCCAATAAAAGAAAAATCTATTGGAAACTTCAGCACAGGATAAATTCAACTCGAGTTAGGTTAGTGGTTAACCCTAACCCTCAACTTAATCATCCTACCCCTAACCCTCAACTTAATCATCCTAAACCTAACCCCAACCCTCAACATAATCATCCTAACCCTAATACCACCCCTCAACTTAATCACCCTAACCCTAATACCACCCCTCAACTTAATCACCCTAACCCTCAACTTAATCATCCTAACCCTAACCATCAACTTAATCATCCTAACCCTAACCATCAACTGAATCATCCTAAACCTAACCCTCAACATAATCATCCTAACCCTAATACCACCCCTCAACTTAATCACCCTAACCCTAATACCACCCCTCAACTTAATCACCCTAACCCTAATACCACCCCTCAACTTAATCACCCTAACCCTCAACTTAATCATCCTAACCCTAACCATCAACTGAATCATCCTAAACCTTCAACATAATCATCCTAACCCTAATACCACCCCTCAACTTAATCACCCTAACCCTAATACCACCCCTCAACTTAATCACCCTAACCCTCAACTTAATCATCCTAACCATCAACTGAATCATCCTAAACCTAACCCTCAACATAATCATCCTAACCCTAATACCACCCCTCAACTTAATCGTCCTAACCCTAACCCTCAACTTAATCATCCTAACCCCAACCCTCAACTTAAACATTCTAACCCCAAACTAATGTTAACTCAACAACTAAAGGATCATTTGTACTCCATTTTCATATGAAAATAAATGCGTCCGCTTCAAACGGTGTAATCATCACTGCCCACATACGTCATGCGCCATGCCTCTTTCACGTTGGTATCATGTTAAGCAATACATTCACCAGTGGGCAGTAGAGAGTCAAATGTATGAGTGTCAGTGTGTGTGTGGTTTTGTTGCGTTTCATGTGTATCCGTAAGCTTTCAGAAGGCGGACAGAAAAAGCACAAAATGAACGCAGAGTACAGATAGAAGGCTCTGTCCGTCTCCGTCTTTAACGTAGAGTGTAATTGGGCCTTAAGGGGGTTGTTGTGACAGTGAGGGAAGACAAATTGTTGTTTGAATTGTTTACTGAGTTTTAAACATTAAAAACAGTTTAAATGAACATGGAGTCTTAATTTATAAAGATGAACAGGAAAAGGAAGATTTGCATGTCAAATTATATCAAAGTATGAATTAAATTGTGCAGTAAATGCTTACACTAGACTAAATCTATCATAAGGCATTCTGTCCCATAATACCAAACATTTTGTCCCATAATACCAAACGTTACAGAAAAAGGGGTTTTGGGGCAAGTCACACAAAAGGGGATGCCACGCCTCCTTGGAATATGATATAACCTTCATTCCACCTCAGAAGGTAGAAACATCTTGGAAGGAACATCTTGACTATTACAGAAATGTATCATGTGTTGGGCTATTTTTTTTTATTAATGGCAAGAAAGCTTCCACAAGGCAGAAAATCTAAAAGTGTCCCATAATACCTGAAGTCACCCTATATGTTCTGAGTTTTGGTTTGAGACAGATGTCATTAGCCCATTTTTCTTTATAGTCAAGAAATAACCTATTCACTATAATAGTGAACACTACAACGTAAACTGTTTCTGAAAGTAAATTGCTGCTCAGCTTCCCTGAAAACAGCATTCATATCATTACACCATGGATAGTTATGTGCTTTATCCCAGTTAAAAACTTGTTTTGTTACTCTACTCTCTGGCATATTAGACAGACGGTTCCACAATCTCAACATTTCACTTTTTTGTTTGATCAAACGAGGCTCCCAACACACGTCCCCTTGAAAAGCCAACACAGGTGCAAATTTATGCACACCTAGAAAGCAGTGGATTGCACGGTTTTGGATGGCATTCACCTTGGAAAATTCCTTACTTCCCCAAACTCCAGCTGCATAAAACAACATGGGTGACACACATGCATCATAAAGCTTTGACAATGTAGCATAACGGATGGTTACGATGTAATCCAGGTTTCCTGAGGGAGACTTCTCTCCCTCATGAATTCCATTCATGATGAGATTATCTGATCCAGCGCAGCTGTCGTGGATTACTCTTTAAGACACTAACTAACACCACCTGGGTGCAATTGTGCATGCACACTGATTGGCCGGACTCGGCTATATCATCTACTCTCAGGTGTGGCGCCCTTGCTTAATCTGATTGGAAGCCTGTTTCGGAGTGGCTTCTTGCAGGGAGAGAAGTCTCCCTCAGGAAACCTGGGTTACATCATAACCATCAGTTTCCTATCAGTCAACTTCTCTCCCTCATGAATTCCATTCATGATGAGATTCCTCTCTAAGACACCCCGTGAGGAAACCATGCAGATGTATCTGCACCTCCGGGAGCCTGAAGTGGCCATTGCGCTCAAATGAGATGCACCACCACCAGAGCTACCTCTGTGCACAAACAATGACAAAATATTCCATATGCACACACCCCTAGCCCAGGCACAAGGTGCCACCAGGGCTTAGCGGACCTCGCCAATGCTAAGGTCGTCTGTAATTGGGTGGAGAGCCAGGTAACAAGGCTTGCTTCACAGAAGACCTCCCAAAGGGAGCCTAGTAGGTTCTCGTAAGAGGCATGACCCCAGAGGCATTAGTGACTTAGTAATTCATCACTAAGGAAACTTTGAGGAGGGTGAAAGGCTGCAGCTCCATAGACTGACTGACACGGGACTCAGATCAGGCCTTAGGGTGGAATGCAGAGCATGGGCACAGCACCACCCCAGCATCACCCAGCAGTAAGCGGCAACAGTCCTATGCACCGAAGGGCAAGGAGCACACGACTCCTCTTTTTCCTTCTTTGGTCAATACAAAGTTGCCCTTGTCGATACAAAATGGCATTGGTCCCACCGAGACCTAGCGCAGCCCATATACCTGCAGATCCCTCTGCGGGGCAAATCCAAGCTTGGGAGTCAACACCACCCTGAGCGTGCCTCCAAAAAACGTGGGCACCAGTGCGCTGTGGATGCCATCGACCCCAAGAGGCAGAGGCACCATCCTCCAAATTAAACTGTGACAAGCAAAGCCTGATGGTGGCTTGTCTTCCCCTTTTTTCCCTCTTTGTCTCTTGAGTCAGGGAAAAATTCATGCTCCACCCCATGAGCTTGTCGGATTGTATGATAGAGCCCAGTCTTGGCGACGGGTTGCTCAAGACAGCTTGGTCTGTAACCAATGGAGGGAGTCTGTTGCCCTGTGGGCATATGTCCAATGGAGCACTGTCAAGGCTCTGACAGGCATCACAACCCACACAGCGCTGCCTCACCATCCTGGGGAGGGTGAAAGGGCGCACCTCAATAACCCTGGACCAGACTTTAGGGTGGAGCACAGGCAATAAGCACCAACGGTCCTCTGCTGAGGCGTGGAGCACTGAGTAGTGAGCACATGGTCATAAGAGCCAGGGGCACAATGTGCAGCTGTGGAACCCATCGGCCCCCAAGGGGCGGAGGCACCCTCTCCAGGTCACCCTGGCCATGAATGAACCAGGACAAGCAAGCCTGAAGGCGGCATGTCCTCCAAGAATTAAGGAAGTTCCCATTCTGACATCCCCGTATGTATGGATTGTATCCACAAACCAATAATAGAGCCCTGCCTTGGAGACTGGTTTCCCAAGGCAGCGGGCACGTGTCCAGTGGAACTGCACTGTCAGGGCCCAACGGCCACAAGTGACTGCCCACTTCAGCCCTGCTTCACCATCCTGGAGAGGGTGGAAGGGCCAGTCTGACAGACTGACTGGTTTGAGCCTCGGACCAGACCTAAAGCGGGGAGCAGGCAATACGCAGCAACAGTCCCCATGTTCTGAAGGGCCAGGAGCACTGTGCTGCACATTCATAAGAGCCAGGGGCACAATGCACCATGGAAGACCTCAGCCCTAAGGCAGGGGTACGATCTCCCGGTCACCCTGGTCCTCAACCAGACTGGAACAAGCAAGGCCCAAAGGCAGCTTGTCTTCCAGGCCTTACAGGAGAGGCACCTTTTGAAGAGGCGGACATACTGGACCAACCTCAAGCAAAACATTGGGCGGGAGAACCCGCTGACATGCCAATGGTTCTACCTCCATGTCCCTGAGGGGAGAAGGATATCCGGTATCTGGGCCTGGTGAACCGGACTGCCTCTGTGCAAAGCTTGTAAGCTGCAGGTACCTCAGACTCGTCCACAGAGACGCTGAACCCATATCACTCTGTCCAGGCTGCATTACAACTCCCTCTAGAGTGGTGCATAACAGGTACCAAGGCAAGGCCGGTGGCAGGCTAGGGCACGGTGAGCCCAGCTGTGTGTGTGCGGGCTCGTAAGCCGCTTATACACAGACCTGTCGCCATTGCTGCTGACACATCGCACTACCTGGAGTGGTGTGTGGCTGCCACTGAGGCACAATAGAGTGAGCACATCTGCTCGTTATCTGTGTCACTGGAACGCCCTCGAATGAGAAATGGGACAAGCAAGCCCGAGGGCGGCTTGTCTTCCCGCTCTGACCTCTGATCCTCTATGCCAAATAAAAGAGCCCAGCCTGGGAGACTGGTCACTCAAGGCAGCTTAGTCTGTGACGGACAGAGGCTGTCGCCCTGCGGGCACATGTCCGCTTAAGATACACTGTCCGGGCCCGATGTTACATCAGAGTGAACGCCCACTCAGCCCTGCTTTACCGTCCTGAGGAGGGTGGCAGGGCACAGTTAACGATTGACTGGTGTGGGCCTTGGACCAGACCTTAATATGGGGAGCAGTTAATAAGCAGCAACTGACTTGATGCATCGCAGGCATGGACCTGCTTCCCAACCTAACTGGGACAAGCAAAGCCTAAAGGCGGCTTATCCTCCAGAAGTAAGGGGAAACATTTTGACATAATCAGTCTCCATCTTCACTCAGAATGTGGAGGCACCATGATAAGCCCCTGCTGACAATCGCTCTGTTGCACCTCCCTGATGGCCTTCTTCGCCAGGAGAGTGCAATCTCTGCAGCCAAACCCTTACTCTACATTTACCCCTTCTCCCAGGACCGCGTCGTCATGGGAGGCAGCAGGGGGGCTGTGTTATGAGAGCATCATCATCTCTGGGAATGCATGTTTAGCCTCTTTACATACACACTGACTAGAGTGGTGTGTCATAGGTGCTGAGCCGCTGATGAACTGTGTCAACAGCGTCGCCAAATCCATCTCACTATCCGGAGTGGTGACAAGTGGCACTAGCTGAACCCTGGTCCCCACACTAGGGCCTTCTACTGGGACAAGCAACCCAGAGGGCGGCTTATCACCCAGGAGTCAGGGAAAGAATTCCCATCATCCTTAAGGTAGCATGGCAGGCAATAAGTAATCAATCCATTACTCATTTCACATTTATATAGCGCCAAATCATGACAAAGTTATCTAAAGGTACATTACAATAGAGTAGCTGGTCAAGACACGCTCTCTATATTAGGCCCAGCAACAATTCTCACATGCACTGACTCAGGGACGTGCAGAGAACATTAGAGGGGCAGGGGCTCAAATTCATAAAAGGGCACTTTGCAATTTGAGGCAATTTGAAGGCCAATTTAGGGGTATAACTCATTTTAAATATTCAGATTTTAACCAGATTTAGAGGAATATCTCATTTTAGGATGAGACTTGTCACGGAAAAATAACTCCATAACTGAATAATATTAGTATATAAAAGTTGCATGCTGTTGCAATACTGTTGTGAAATCATTTAAGCATCAATATTTATTTGCTCCTTTTCTCCCTTTAGGTTGTTGTACTACAACAGATAGCAACACAGGCAGAAACATTGAACGATACTGAGTGAGGCTTGTAATATACCATGCATTTTAACCATAATTCTAAAAAGCAAGACAGAAGATTTAGATAAGGTGTATTAGAATTTTTTTTATTTTTTGCTGATTCAACAACACAACATCCCTTTCCAATAGTGTAAAGTAAAAAATATTTTCAAGAGCAACAATTCTGCATTTGTTCCCTATATTTTGGTTATTTATTTATTGGGTGGTTTATTTATTTATGTATTTATTTATTCATTCATTTTTGGGTTCATTTTTGGGTTGGTGCCTTCAGGGGCGGTTTAGAAAAACACTGCTCCATGCAGAGGCCTATTACAAATGGTGCATTCAAGGCCAAGAGAGCTCGGAAAAGGCATTTCTCTTTGAATGCTGCCTTCAGTGACGGCATGGAAAGGGCAATTTCCATACAAAGCACCATTAGAAATGCATTCATGGTCAGGAAAGGGCACTTTTTATTTTATTTTTTCATGTGTCTGAGCTGTTTGTTTTGTTCATGTGTTGTTGGAATGAAAATGAAAAATGTATTATAATAAAAAAAAAAAGAAAAAAAAAAGGCACTTTTTACAGACTGAAAAAAAGGCAGGGGCTCAAGCCCCCTTTCATGTCTATGTGTGCACGTGCCTGCACTGACTATAACCTTCAATGGCATGGAGCACTGGGCGTATATTCAGAAGAGGCAGGGCACAGTCCTGCTGCTCCTCCTCTACTCTGCTCTGCCTGCACACACACATTTTTCCTTATTTTCCTCTATGCACCGGCTGTCCACATGCAAGCTCGTAGCTGCAAGTACGCCAGACTCTGAACACATCGCACACTTCAGTGGCGTGTGTTTAAGGCAAATCCAGTGACTGTTAGATGATGTCATCATTCCTACTATGATGTCATCGATCACTGATGATGTCGCAGACGGTGATGATGTCATGATTCATAAGTGTCTCAATCATGCCTTTCGGCTGGTGATGTCATGACACAGGTGATGTCATATTCGGGTTCTATAAAGGTTCGTTTCTGCAGGTCCTCTCTAGTGGTTCATAAACTAATATCACGTCAACCTCTGCAACCGTTCCCAACCTCGAACCTTGCAGACCCAGCTATCAAGTTCCACAACTTCCCTACTCATCGAGACTTCAGTTACCAAGAGTGTCTTGGCCATCAACTACCCGCAAATAGATCCACATGTCTAACACCAATCCTGACAGTATGAACCACTCTGAAATGGATTTAGCGGGCAAATTTCTCCCCCCGACCAAGGAGGAAGCCCCCGAGACCCCAGTTTCCCGGCCGGCCACGTCAGGTGGTCCACCAGACGAGTCTACCACACGTCGTCCTGCCACCGGGGAGCCCTTACAGACAGCGATGTCATCATGGCAGTCCCTACAAACACAGACCACAGACCTTGTTTCCGGCCTGGGTGTGCTCCTCACGGAGACACAACGGCAGCAAAGGCTCCTCACAGGCCATTTTCAGGACCTACTCGACAGACAGGAAGAAGCAAACAAGGCCCACCTGGCCCTGGCCTCCAAGACCACTGATCGGCACGCCCTCTTGATGAGCCGGTTAGATCATCTCAGCGGGCTAAGCCCCCAGGGCGTCACCCCGCAGCCTTCTGCCCCCCCTGCCCCAGCTTCTGAGCGAGCAGTCCCCCCAACCCAAACACCGGAGGTTTCCAGTGCAGCCACGCCTCTTGCTCCCACCGTGCCTGCTTCGCAGCAGCTGGTTGAGCCGCCGCACGTGCCCCTGCTGGGTGCTGCTGAGTATGGGGACGATTTCAAGGAGAGGCTCGCAGGTTTCCTGCGGGCGGAGGCTATGACAGTAGATGACCTAGACGACCTCCGTCTAGGTGAAGTCGTTCTGGGTTTCTGCCGAAAGGCCATTATACAGATCCCGAGCGCGGCCTGACAGCAGCAAAGACATAAACTTTAATTTCCATTGATCATCCCACCCATTAACATCTGCAGCTAGCTCGAAATGTCTAGACCAATCTGACGCGGGTGAAAGCTTGCACTCTTCGTAACTGAAGTCTCGATGAGTAGGGAAGTTGTGGAACTTGATAGCTGGGTCTGCAAGGTTCGAGGTTGGGAACGGTTGCAGAGGTTGACGTGATATTACTACTATCCCCGCTTCTCAGCCGCCGCCAGCTCCTAAGCGCATACTCTGGGGGGGAGTTTGCGTCATCCCAGAGCAGGGGCAGCCACATTTGAGTCCCAGCAGCCATCTGTACCATGATCTGACCGGCAGGGTTCGCATCAGCGCTTGGCCCATATTACTGAAAGAACCATGCCAGTTGACCTTCGCTTTTCTGGGAACCATCGGGAAACGATTCACTTCCACGTGACCGACTGTCCCAGTACTCCCGTGGTCCTCGGCCGCCCCTGGTTAGACCTGCACAAACCCTTCCTCCACTGGTCCCCTGGCAAGGGCAAGGTGGTTTCGTGGAGCCCCTATTGCCATGCAAATTGCCTGGTCGCCGCGCTCACTCCGGCTTCCCCTGCACCAGTGTCGGCTGCGGCTCCCCCGGATCTGTCGTCCGTTCCCATGGTTTACCATGATTTGGCCCCGGTGTTCGGGAAGGAGCATACGCTGTCCCTCCCACGCCACCGACCGTTTGATTGCGCTGTTGACCTTAGGACTGGGGCGACCTTTCCCCGGAGCCGGCTGTACAACCTCTCCCGTCCTGAGCAGGAGTCCATGAGAACCTACATCCATGACTCCTTGGCTGCGGGCATCATTAGGCCCTCGTCGTCTCCAGTGGCCGCTGGGTTTTTCTTTGTGGGGAAGAAGGATGGGACCCTCAGACCATGTATTGATTTCCGAGGGTTGAACGACATCACGGTGAAGAACACGTACCCCCTGCCACTCATTAGCTCTGCCTTCCCACCCCTTCATGGCTCCAAGATATTCTCCAAACTTGATCTAAGGAATGCCTACCACCTTGTCCGCATTAGGGAGGGGGACGAGTGGAAGACGGCCTTCAACACTTCCCTTGGCCATTTTGAGTACCTGGTTATGCCTTTCGGGCTTACTAACGCCCCCGCCGTCTTCCAGGCTCTCATAAATGACATTCTGAGGGAAATGATCGGCCTCTTCGTTTTTGTCTACTTGGATGACATCCTCATCTTCTCACAGGATTTTGACGACCATCAACAGCATGTCCGCCTAGTGCTCCAACGGCTGTTGGAGAACAGCCTCTTCGTCAAGAAGTGTGAATTTCATGCTTCCACTGTGTCCTTTCTCGGGTATGTGATTGCCGAAGGTGAGTTACGCATGGATCCCGCCAAGGTCGCGGCTGTGGCGGATTGGCCTGAACCCTCCACCTTGAAACAGCTTAACGGTTCCTGGGGTTTGCCAATTTCTATCGACGGTTTATCCGCAACTACGGCCGTCTGGCTTCCCCGCTTACCGCCCTCACCTCCACCTCTACTCCGTTTCGGTGGACCCCCCAGGCCAAGACTGCTTTTCGCGAGCTCAAGCGCCGTTTCTCTACAGCTCCCGTGCTCTCCCAACCTGACCCAGAACTGCAGTTCATCGTTGAGGTTGATGCCTCGGAGACTGGAATTGGGGCTGTTCTCGCTCAACGCTCTCCTGGGGATCATAAGGTCCATCCTTGCGCCTTTTTCTCGTGTAAGCTTTCACCCGCTGAAGCCAATTATAACGTCGGCGACCGTGAGCTGCTGGCAGTTAAGTCAGCTCTTGAGGAGTGGCGCCATTGGCTGGAGGGTTCCAAGCTCCCGTTCGTCGTGTGGACGGACCACAAGAACCTGGCCTACATCCAGGCTGCTAAGAGATTGAATTCTCGGCAATCCATGTGGACCTTGTTTTTCGGGAGGTTCAACTTCACCTTAACTTACCGACCCGGTTCTAAGAACGTCAAGCCAGACGCCCTGTCCCGCCAGTTCTCTGCTGACATACGGGCTGAGCCCGAACCGGTGTTGCCTGCGGCCTGTTTTGTGGCCACGGTAACGTGGGAGATTGAATCGCGTGTCCGTCTAGCCCAACAGGGCCAGCCTGACCCAAAGGGCGTTCCGCCGGGACGTCTATTCGTTCCTGACTCCGCCCGTTCTGAGGTTCTTCTGTGGGGCCACTCGACGCGGCTTACTTGTCACCCTGGGGTTAGACGGACCCTTGCCTTCATCCGCAGGCGCTTCTGGTGGCCCGCCATGGAGGGGGATACTAGGGAGTTCGTCGCCGCTTGCCCGGTCTGTGCCCGGAACAAGACTTCGACCAAGCCTTCGTCAGGCCTCCTTCGCCCCCTTCCTATACCTCGTCGCCCTTGGTCTCATATGGCCATGGACTTTATAACCGGACTCCCTCCATCCGATGGGAACACCGTCATCTTGACCGTCATTGACCGATTCTCTAAGTGGGCTCATTTTATCCCACTCCCTAAGCTCCCGTCCTCCAAGGAGACGGCGGACCTCTTGGTTTTACACGTGTACCGGGCACATGGCATTCCGTCTGACATTGTGTCCGATCGGGGACCCCAGTTCATTTCTCAGGTTTGGAAGGCCTTCTGTTTGGCTCTTGGCACGACTGTCAGCCTCTCGTCGGGTTATCACCCGCAGACTAATGGCCAAGCCGAGAGGGTCAACCAGGAGTTGGAGACCATGCTGCGTTGCACCACAGTTGCTGACCCCTCCCACTGGAGTTCCCAGTTGCCGTGGGTTGAGTACGCCCACAACACGCACCCCAACGCCTCTTCCGGCATGTCTCCCTTTGAGCGCTGCTTCGGTTTTCAGCCCCCCTTGTTCCCCTCCCAGGAGGAGGAGGTTGCGGTGCCTTCCATGCAGGCACATTTGCGCCGTTGCTGTCGCACGTGGAAAAGGGCTCGCGCATCTCTATTATGTTCCTCTGCCAAGACGCAAGTCCAGGCTAACCGCCGCCGCACACCGGCCCCAGCCTATGCGGCGGGTCAGAGGGTGTGGCTCTCGTCTCGGAACGTTCCCTTGAAGGTCGAGTCCAGGAAGCTTGCACCCCGTTTTATTTTTGCTATTGAGCGGGTTGTGAACCCTGCAGCTGTCCGCTTGGTTCTAACTGCTTCTCTCCGTCGCATCAACGATACCTTACACGTATCCCAGGTCAAGCCGGTGCACTCTAGTCCCTTGTGCCCTCCTGCGGCGGCCCCCCCGCCGCCTCGGTTAATCGACGACCACCCTGCCTACACGGTCCGGCGGCTGTTGGACAGGCGACGCAGGGGTCGTGGGTTTCAATATCTGGTGGATTGGGAGGGATGCGGCCCCGAGGAACGCAGTTGGGTTCCCCGCCGGTTCATCCTTGACGCTGCGCTCATTCGGGATTTCCTTGCGTCTGATCGGGCGCCGGGTGGCGCCCGTAGAGGGGGAGGTACTGTTAGATGATGTCATCATTCCTACTATGATGTCATCGATCACTGATGATGTCGCAGACGGTGATGATGTCATGATTCATAAGTGTCTCAATCATGCCTTTCGGCTGGTGATGTCATGACACAGGTGATGTCATATTCGGGTTCTATAAAGGTTCGTTTCTGCAGGTCCTCCCTAGTGGTTCATAAACTAATATCACGTCAACCTCTGCAACCGTTCCCAACCTCGAACCTTGCAGACCCAGCTATCAAGTTCCACAACTTCCCTACTCATCGAGACTTCAGTTACCAAGAGTGTCTTGGCCATCAACTACCCGCGAATAGATCTACATGTCTAACACCAATCCTGACAGTGACAGGCCGGATGCATGATGGCGCTGAGACACATGGCATCTGTAGTGGTGTGTGTCAGCACTGAGGTGCCCTGTCTTTTCTCTTCCCCAATGCCTCCCCTACAAGAGCAACACTCCATTAAGAGTCAGCTTAGCGAGTTAGCCCAGGAATGGGATGATGAGACCGCGCCTCCACTTGGTCATTCCAACACACTTCTCTTTTGGCTGCCTGCTGAGGTCGCCCAATGAACGTGGCAGAATGTTAATGAGGAATGCTAAAGCCCTATACTCCCTCACTCCAATTGGCAGGTTAAATTCATGCAGGAGCCGGGTCCAGCCCCGAGCAATATTAAGCCTTACATTGGCTTCATGACCCCGCTCTCTAGGCATCCTTATGCCACCTGTCAACTTTCAACAGCCTAAGTTGATGAGAGATGGGGAAGAAGTGTATTAGTAGGCCGTACTCTGCCAGAGACACAGGGAATGATCTCCCTACTCTGCAATGTCATTAGATAACTAATGCCTACAGGCTTTGCCCTCTCCTCTGCTTCCTTCAACCAGCATAGTATACATCAGCGATCCTCAAAGTCCGGACTCCGGTCCGCATCCGGACCCAGACGCCGTCCTATCCGGACCGAGCCCTATAAATAACCTATAAATCATTGAGAATTGTTACATTTCACTGAGCTTTTCTTTTTTAACCGGCACGTGCTTTTCTACCCTTTACGGTACTGGTTTATCTGCCAGGAAGCTCACAGACCAATGCATGCGGTGTAAATCATCACACGTGATGCTACTCAGCCAATCAAATATCCGATTCGATTCTGCCTGTTCCAGTCGGTTCCAGTGCTGCAGGCGAGAGAGTGTCAGTGACACATGGACGAAGTAGAGGCAAGAGATATGCGAGAGATATAAGTCATTTCACATGGCGTGCTCAAAAGAAACAAGTAGACCGCAAAAACAAAGATTTTGTTTTAATCCGGAGCAGGCAGACTCTTAGATGTCGTTCATTCATTGTTCTCACGGGCAGCTCAAAACCAGGCAGTATGTGTCTCATGTGAAGTGCGATGCGATCCTAACCTGTCTGTGAAAGCGCCACACGAGCAAACACACTCAAATCCAGACTGAGGGCACACTCACACATTCACTGCCCAACGGCATGTGACGTTTGCATTACGAACGATCGATAGACAGACAGACAGATACATAGAGACAGACAGACCGATAGATGCATAGAGACAGACATTGAGACAGACAGACAGATAGATAGATAGATAGATAGATAGATAGATAGATAGACAGACAGACAGACAGACAGATAGATAGATAGATAGATAGGGAGCTCACTTCTCTCAAGAGAAAAGGTGGAGTTGAGGGAAGAAAAGAAGATTTTCTTTCTAAAATTAAAGCACTTTTAAGATGCACATTTTCCCAAAGCACTCTGTTGTATGTTATTTTTAAATGCAGCCACTATTTGACTTGAAATGAGAAAAGAACATGTATTTATTATTAGTGTAGGCTAGTTATTTATAATTAATCCAGTTAAATATGAAAACTAAATAAACATTGTTGATGTTTATTTTGATTTAACAGTTAGTCGTTTACTACATACAGACCATTAGGCTACTGCAATCATTGAAGTAGCCTAAGTTCAATGGCACTGAATCATAACGCATCTACGTTACAATGTTCCGGACCTTTGCTTGAGGACATTTTCTCTAACTGGACCTCTATGAATTTTAATTGAGTGCCCCTGGTATACATAATATACATGAATGCTATTATGAACCATCGGGGACATCTGGGGCCGGTTGCACCAACTGGTCTTAACTATGCCTGGTCGTAACTCCTACGTCGGTCTTAGTTAAGACCATGGACTTACGCCTGTTGCACCAACACGGCTTATGTCTGGTCTTATCTATGCTGGTCGTAGCAATGCGCGTCCATGTGAATTGCCAGGGAATGCACCCTGATTGGATGATGTTGCAAAAAGATGTGCCTCGCGACCTGCTTGGAGCACTGTGCCACTACGCTCTCTCAGCCACTACTGTAAAACACCCTCCCTCCTCCCACCCTCCCTCGCTCCGGGGGAAAAATGGCGGCTATTGAGCCAGAAAGACAGTCTGAATGAAATTGAATGTAACGTTCCCAATTCTATGTATTAACTTCTAAAAAACTAACGGCAACATTTTGGAAGGCTAAGCCACACAACTAGTTAGTTATAATCTAACGTCGTGCTTTCAAAGACAGCGAACTGGCGGTGTTACGACGATGACGGTCAAAAAGGTCTCCGCGGAGATCTCTGTTACAGGCAGGCTCTACGCCTCCTCCTGACC
Organism: Poromitra crassiceps; assembly: GCF_964638095.1. Lineage (NCBI taxonomy): Eukaryota > Metazoa > Chordata > Actinopteri > Beryciformes > Melamphaidae > Poromitra > Poromitra crassiceps. The sequence goes on from NC_139623.1 coordinate 47,610,974, forward strand.
AGGCGTAGGAGTTACGCCTGGTCGTAGTGAAAATAAGGCTTAAGCCGTCTTGGTGCAACCGGCGTAGCTGTTAGGTCGTAAAGTTACGACCAACTTAGCTTAAGACCAGTGTAAGACCAGTTGGTGCAACCGGCCCCTGGAGACTGAATGCCTGTTTCTCCCTCAAAATGACTTGATTTAATTCATTGTGGGTTATGTTTTAAAGACTATAGAGCTCAACAGGCACGTGACTTTTCGTGATGTAATTTGCCCGGGAAGTAAGTTCTGCGTCCATTTTCTCCATAGACATTTCCATAAATCCAAATATAACGAGTTTTAAAGCTCGAACCAAGCCAAAAAGTCTTCCAGAGAATCTTGAGTGACCATAAAACATTCGGTTTAAGCGAGAACAAAAAATAACTTATATGGCTATGTCCATATTTTTATATAGTCTATGGTATTATGTATGTTATTTGGTCAATGGTAAATGGCCTGCATTTATATAGCGCTTTTATCCAAAGCACTTTACAATCAGTAGGTACATTCACACATTCATACACCGATGGCGGCAGGCTACCACACAGGGTGCTGGCACACCATCAGGAGCAATTTGGGGTTCAGTATCTTGCCCAATAAGGACACTTCGACATGCAGACTGGAAGAGGCGGGAATCGAACAACCGACCTCTTTTATCCAAAGCGATCAGTGGACGACCCGCTCCACCTCCTGAGCTGCAGCCGCCCCCATTTAATTATATACTAAATAATATCTAGCAACAAAACTATTTTCTAATTTAGCTTTGACTTGATTTAACAGCTCACCAGTGAAGTTTCACAGAGCAGCTTGCTGCCTCGGACCAGGTTCCCGATGGTGATGTGGAAGTAGGTGTTGCCGCTACTCCAGTTGGAGATCTTAGTGAAGTGATGGGTGATCAGGATGTCCTGCACAACATGCAGAGAGAGGGACGATGACGAGTTTGGTTTAAAAAAGAGATATTCAGCATTAGACAAAAGTGACGCCTACTCTTTCAAAGGGTAATAATATGTAACTTAAAGCAGCATTCGGCAAGCTTTTTTTTAAATGTAAATATACACCTAATCAGCAAAGGAACAGTAGTGCCTTACACTACTCGTTACCGACAAAAGTAATGTGATTACAGTAACCCAACACTGGTGTTCAGGCACCTTCTCCACCTCATCTGATCCCTGATAAAATCATATTTGAGTTTGGTACCAGTTTAAAAAGTAAGGGGGACAGAATCTAGGTTTTGAAAAGTTGGGGGACATGTCCCCCCTCTCCCCAGTGGAAAATACGCCCCTGGTGAAAAAAATAATAATAACAATTAGTGAAAGCCCAGGTCGTTATATCCGTCGCACAAGGGCAGCGTGTTGGGACGGTGGAGCAGTTGCCATGAGCGCCAAAGATGACTTCCATGGGTTTACATTGGAGTTTAGTTGGAAAGCCCAAGTCGTTTCATGGGTCGCTCAAGGGTACCGTGTTAGTAACAAGTAACGCACAAGGGACGTGACAAAGCGTCAATACGCTACGTTCACACAGGGCACCTACGCCTTGTCTTGTCTCAACCCACGCCTACGCCTACAGACCTTGAGCTGCGCGTGAACCTATCACACGCTTTTGCGATCACACTGCACGCCTATTCCACGCTGAACCTGAGCCGAGTTACAAGCGCCTCTCCTCTCTCCCGAGTGTTTTTTTTTGTCACGTGTGGTCCCGAATTATCATGGGTAGGTAAAATAAATCGGATATATTTAATGTGCTATTGATGCTGGATATGTATAACCAGGTCTCCTTCTTGGGTGACTGCTGTCATAGAGAACTGGATGCTGTTGTACTAAGTGGATTAACTTTTCATTGTCCATCTTGCTTCTTCGGTCGCTATTCTCTCTCCTGAAGATTTGTTTACCGACGGGGAGAAAGCCCCATGTGATAGCCACCCGTCAATCACTCTCTCTCTCTCTCTCTCTCTCTCTGCTCAACACTGTTGTAGTAACACCATTTTATTTTGAAATTCAGTTGAATTTGCCATTTCCCACGGATATTGTCGCGTTTTTCCTTCATGGCTTGACAGAAGAAGTCTGCCTTCACGCGCCTAGTCGGCTTGAAAATAGAACTCACGCCTAAACGATAAAATCGGCGCAGCTCAGGCGAGGCGTAGGTACACGCAAGGTTCACGTTGAGGCGCACTGTGTACACAGCCTCATTGACTAAAAAGGACGCCTATTTAAAAGCGTGGTTAAAGGCAAGGCGTAGGCAAGGCTTGGGTGCCCTGTGTGAACGTAGCCATATGCTGCACGATCGGAGTGAGAAAGGGTTGCGTAGAAATGAGCGATGAGGAGGAGGAGGGGAAGGAGGACGAGGATGAGGCACGGTAGGAAGGACGCTAGAAAGAAGCACACGCGCTCTCTTTCTAGTCATTAACTCATTGAGTGCCAAGGACGTCGATTGACGTCAAAGTAAATAGTGACGTAGAGTGCCAAGGACGTCGATCGACGTCAAATGCGTTTTTTGACGGTGGGACGTGAATCAAAGCCTCCTGCATCTCCTGTACAAATATTCTAGCTATTGAAGGTGTATAACCTATTTTACGGACTCATTAGGTGGCGACAGTGCTCTCCAGATTAGAGAAAGGTCGGGAAAACAGCAGGAAAAAGCCCCGTGATCAAAGAGAAACCGCTCATGCTGCAGCCAGAGCCATATAGATTGCTCTGGCTGCAGCTGACGTTGGCTGCGAACAGCAGTCAATCCGCTCCCACAACTGAGCCTCTCTGTCTCTGTCTGTCTGTCTGCATAGTTTCTCCACACGATTAGCCGCCAGAAAGGCAGCACCCGACGCCGAAGGGCCAAACCTTTCCCTGCAGTCCGGTTTGGCATTTGGGAGCCGGCGCACAAAAGCGGAGCGCTCCGAAAATAGACTGGGTGCGTGTTAGGCTGTGTGTTAGTGTGGGGAGGAGTTTGCAGCTGAGGGGGGGAGAGGGGGGTGGGGCACGCAGGGCACCACACAACTACACCACGTCACTACATCAGAAAATATTAGCTTCAGACTCAGTGAATGTGCTTGAAATGCTGCATTTCACAAAAGGCGGAATATCTCAGCTTCTAATTTGAAACGTGTCTTTTTGCTCAAAACAGCCTATCTTCTCCGGCTCATAACTAAAGAACGGAAAATGGTATCAATAAACTTTTTTTGCAGATGATAGAAGAGAGTCTCATCGTTCTTTGTGCGTGTTCGGTGTTTACCTAGTAATATCACACAATATTCTGTGGGCCTCGAGAAATCACTGAAAACGCTCTGAAACTCTGGCACTGGGAGCGTCCGTTCTCCAAAAGTGGCTGGCACTCAATGAGTTAATAATGCATTATCAGTCACATTATCAGTTTATTTTTCAAGTACTGACATTAATTCACTGAGCTCAAATTAAATGGTAATCGACAGCTCTGGAAGACATACTTTTGTAATAGACTAGAATAAAACGAGGCAATTTATGCTATTCATCTAGACGTGGATAAAGACAATAGATTTACTTGAATGAAACTTATTAAAAAAAATAAGCATGTAGAGCCACATTCTAATGACAGGTGTGAATATACAGTACAGTATGTACTGTACTGTACTTAGAGCTGCCCTCAAGGTCTGCACAGGGCCAGTGTGCACTAGATGAGATGGTGTAGATTCACACTGTTTGCCCAGTTAATGGACAGAGTGGTAATCTTCTCTATGCACAAGAAGTGACAAATTGAAAGTTAAATCCAATTGAAATCCAAAAGTGTCTACTAAACAGCAGTGAGCGCTCACAGACGACACCCAGACCTTTTCACCACCTCTACCTCCACCAGAAGAAGACAGAGGGCCCTATCTTCCCAAAAGCGCTAATTTAGCGTTTGCGCTCATTTAAAGCTGGGCGCAATGCAAATTGGGGGCGGACACAAGCGCATGCCTGTGATAATTGTACTTGCCGTTGGCTGCCACATGCCAAAGCAGGCGTTTCATCGCTAAAATGTGGGATAGATGGCATTACCCTATCGTCAGCAGCGCGCAATTACTTTGCGCTAAGAGCTTTGAAAAGGACCTCTTACGCGCAAATACCTTGCTGCGCTGAGAGCGCACCCGTAATCTCCGTGCAGCGCAGCGCAAAGTAGAATTCCTTTTGGAGATGTCATTATGCACAGCCTAGACATCAAATTATGCTGCTGAAATTGGGTATTAGCAGATAATTCAGTGAGGCAATCAACTATAACTCACTGAGAAACTTCTATCATGTCGCAAAGCGGGAAATGAATTGAGAAAACTTGTTGGACAATGGACATAGACTGTTTACCTTCATACCCCGGAGGGTCGTTGGCACCACAGACGATCTGTCAATAAGCTCTCTCTGTCCTCGCACGAGTGAGTACACTCTATTACGCATGAAGAGAATTACAGCATATTGCATGCCTCGCGCAAACAGCCATTGCGAGACGGGAATCTGATTGGTTTTGATTGACGTAATGCCCAGCATTGCCTGGCCACGCCTGTGAATAATTCTGGTAGTTAAGACCGCCCAAATCCCGTTTGCGCAGGCATTTGGGGGCGCAGATGATTTTGGCACGGCTCTAATTTGCGTCTGCGACAGGTGCCGTGAACGTTTCCGCATGCCCGCCGAGAATTGCATCCCCAACATATTTCGGGGCTGTTTTAACTTAGAAATCAGGGAGGTTACGTCTACCAGACAATTATATCACATTTAAACAGTTACATTTCTGTATAAATCATTACAATATGCTCCCGTGAGGTGGGGATGCTGCCGGCGCTGGGGTGCAAAACTCAGCATAACACCTGGCGGACGGCGCAAGGCGGACTGCTATCTTCCCTGCCTTAAGGCAGACGTAAACAGGTGCGCAAGCGCTATTAGGGGATAGCGCCTGTCGGAAGATAGGGCCCATAGGTAATGAAGTGCTTCAAATTTTCAAGAATTTACATACTCTTGCTGTCTCTTGGGGCCGCAAATGTGGGAAGTTGCCTTGTGCAGCTTTAAGTTTTTAGTTCACAAAAATACATTTTGGATCCTCTATCATATACCCCGCTGGTCCCCCTAGGGGGATCGAAGCGGTAATCGCGTAAGTTAAATTTGGAAAATCCTGGAGCGAAAGGTCTGAAATTCAGCACATGTTTTTTTTATGGTTTATTATGGTAATTCACGTTGCCAGAACTAGAAAAACATCGTCCTGGCACCCAGAAAATCAAGCACAACTCAATTTACCATTAAGCTCCCCCTACACGGTCATTGAATTCATTATAACCGCCTTTTTGAGACCTCCAGGAAATTCTTACAAAATTAACACATTGAGTGCCAGCCGTTTTTTCAATGCTGTAGTTAAGTTGTGCCAGGTTTTTTTTTGAGGATTCTGGCTCATTTTACAAGAGCCGAGGATTCTTTTCTGTTAAGACTTCGTGAACACCAATCATCTAAAAAGAACTAATAGAATGTGTGCTTTCTCTGTCTAAAAGAGTTAGTTTGCAGAGTTAGTAGTTATGTAGATATTAGCCGTTGAGTACAGCATGGTTTCAGAGATTTTCAGAGAGTTTAGAGATAAATGGATTTTTAGAACCACCTCACGTGCCTGTGATTATGGGTGCCCTTGGGCAAGTCTGTATACTGTATTGTGTGTGTGTGTGTGTGTGTGTGTGTGTGTGTGTGTGTGTGTGTGTGTGTGTGTGTGTGTGTGTCTCCAAACTCCTCCCTCCGTCTGTGCTGCGGAGGGAGGAGGCTCCGCGGCCGCTCTCGGGCAGTCTGGACTGTAAAACTGGCTCGTTCGTTTCTTGAGGTGTCGGCTGAGATCTTTGAAGAAGCTTTTGCGATTCTGGTCTTATTTATGCGCAAAGGTACTCGAGTGTGTGTGTGTGTGTGTGTGTGTGTGTGTGTGTGTGTGTGTGAAATCGAAAGAGTTTTCGCCCAGCTATTTCCTTGAAAATTAGACTGGCTCGTGGCTGTGGCTTTCTCTCTGTCTGGAGAGAACTGTCGCCACTTAGTGGTCGGTAAAATAGATTATACACATTCTCTTCCTCCAATATTGATATAGAAGACGTAAAAGGGGTTGATTGATGTCCCACCGTCAAAAAAAAAAAATGTTTATGTAAGACGAGATATCTCGTCTTTGGCACTCAACGGTTGGATTATGTAAGACGAGATATCTCGTCCATGGCACTCAACGTGTTAATGTATTTCATTTTTTTCAGCGGGCATCCTGGACCAAATACCTTGAAATTTGACCTTAATATCTAACCTTGGGGTTGATTGAACATTTGGTGGAGTTACAAGGCTTCAAAATCCATTGCATAGTTTTCCCATTGATTTCAATGTTAATTTTGCAAAAAAACAACATTTTTTTTCCGACTCCCAGCTACTTTCCCCAAAAATAATTATTTTTCTGATCTTACACCTCTCAGCTCGAGTGAAGACATCAAATTTGTAGTTTCTATTGTGTTTGCCCCCCCCCCCATTTGCCCAGTGTAGGCACAGCAACCAATTGCATGGAGATTTACATGAAATATACCCTACAGTGATCGTCATGGAAACATGGTCACATGACCTGGGAACGCGGATTTTCCGGTGCAAACTAATGATTTGAAGCCTTTAGACCGAGATTGATGGATGAATGAAGCTCGTTTGTGTTTTTTGTGAAAACTAGCTCAAAGTCGAAAATGGGCAGTTTCATGTTTTTTTTGTAAAACTTACCTTATTTGAAAGTACATCATATCTCCGCGCCCGTTCGTTGTAGAGAGTCGTGAATAGCATCGTTGGAATCGGCGTCGAAAATTGACTCTAGATCTCTAATCTTGTCGTGATCATGGCGTTCTAAGAGCTTTCCATGACTTCCGCTTTGAGACACGCAAAAGCAGCGAGGCACAGTAAATCCGATGCCCACGAAGGAGCCTCTTGGGCGGCGGAGGCGGTCAGAGCGTCATCCGTGGAGGCCAGCTCTGAGCTCTCTCGCTCATGGCCTAAATGGTGTCGTTCAAGCGTGTGTTTTCAGCCGGATGTTAAACTACGGAAACTACTATGAGGTAGGAGGAATGGAGTCAGGAATGGATATGGATCGATAAAAAATAAGAAAATAGTTAATTATAAATATAAAAAACAAGTACTAATATCAAGATCCATGACCATGGAAAAAATGCAAATTTGCAATTCTCAAAAGATGGAAGCTGGAAGAAAGTAATTCCTCCGCGAAAAATGTGACCAATCCAAAGCTATGATAATCCCACCACCCCGCCACCAGGTGGCATTCATGGGAAGGGGAAAAAATCATATTTTGTGTTTTCAACTGAAAATTGTATTGTACAGTAAGTACAGTAAACTGGCATTCGAGGGGTTAAAATTCTGAGTAAGCATGAAATGTTGATATGAGGTATGAGAGATGAAGTTACCAATGGATAAGAATCAATAAAAAATAAAAAAAATAATTAATTAAGACTATCAAAAATAAGAACTAATATCAAGGTCCCTGTCAAGGGACCAGTGGACGGTTAAGGGTTAACGGGTTAGCGGGGTACAAGGGTTGTGGTGTATTTAGTGTAATGTAGTTTTTTTTTTTATGAAATGCATTTTTGTGCACAGACATGGTGGGTACCTTAGACTTGGGATCAATCAGACTGACTCCATGTTTGTTGATTGCGATCAAGAGGGTCTCTGGGTAATTTGGATCAGTGGTTTGCTGCAAGAAAGAAAGCAAGAATACTGTAGATGAGCACAGGAAGGAGCTTCACTGCAGATTCAAAAGAAGAAAAAAGAAAAAACTATGTACCACAGCTTACTGTTGGATTTGTAAAAATTGGTGGTCTAAATTTGTTACCTTGACCTCGAAGAAGGCAGAGCCAAAGGTCGGCCATTTGTAAATGATTTTCAGGAAGGACAGCTTGGCCTCTTCTCGACCCCTGCCTGAATGTTTGTTGAATAGCGACATAATGGACTGGGAGAAAGACACATACCATCCAGTAAGATACAGTATGTGGACATCATTCATTATTTTCTTTTTTCCCCCACGAGCTTATTCCTATTCAGGATCACAGATGGACTGGAGCCTATGCCAGAATACACTGGGTGCAGATCTACAACATTGATATTATCAATATTATCATCACACTTGTGCGCTTTTCATTTTGCTTTGAAGTAAGATATTCAACACCAAAAGTCAAACTGAACAACAAATAGTGCTTTCCAGATCTTATTTCTCTATTTTTGGATGAGAGAATCTACTCAAATACTAAAACTACTACTACTACAAATAATAATAATAAAATGTAAATGTCATATTTAATTAAACAGAAATATAGGCGATACAACTTGGAAATCTAGATGCAAAGGAAGCTGGCATTCACAAACGAGACAATTTCCAAACCAAGATATAAAAAAAAATCATTGTTCTTCTACAGAAGAGGATTATGGATGTGAGAAATGTATTGGAGTTCTGAGATTCAGCTCAAAACTTCCTTGCATCTTGTCTTCATTGGATTGTTGGCCTACACACCTCTGTTGTTGACATGTTTTTGTTCTATTTGGATATGACACAGCAGTCTCCAGCTCAGCTCACCCTCTTCCAGTCGTCGGGGGAGAGGTGTCGGATCTGGTCCTGAGGGACGAGCTCCTTGAGGACCTTGGGGATGTTGTGGAAGTGGGATTTGTCCTCCTCAAACTTCACCCTATAGATGAGCGCTGCCAGCTGGTGCACCTCCTCTCTGGAGCACTTGTGGTAGCCACGCAGATACTTTGGCAGCTCCTGTACAGAGGACAGAGCTGTGTGTGTGTGTGTGGTAGCCGCGCAGATACTTTGGCAGCTCCTGTACAGAGGACAGAGCGGCGTGTGCATTTGCTTGTGTGCGTGTGTGTTATTAAAGCTGCATTCAGCGATGTTTTTGTGTTAAATGCCTCTATATTCTGACAGCAATCACTGAAATAGTGTGTTTGGTCAGTAACTTGAAACCCCCAACCCCCCTGTCCTCTATCTCTACCATAACAACTGTAATGCTCGGATGGCGAGGTACGGTAGAAATGAGCAATGAGGAGGAGGAGGGGTAGGGAGGCTGCTAGAAAGGAGCGCGCTCTGTAATGGTAATTAATGATGCATATTAAACATTAACATTATCAGTTTATTTTTCAATTGAGCATGGCTCCTGTAATAATAATGTTTATTTATGTTATATTAAATCATGCTTTCATAAACATATTTAAGGTTTGTTTATTAATTCGGTAAAAATGCATCACCAGAAAAATGTATCTTGCCATCGGAAACATCCCTTAGGCAGCTACTTTTCCCATCTGGCTGGCTACTCCAAAATTTGGGGAACATCCTGAGTGGGGTGAACAGGCACTGCACCAGTGATACAAAATGACATGACTTGAAATGGACAGTTTTTGCAGTGTGTACATGATTGAGAAGCGATAAATGACCTTGATATACTGGTACATAGGTATGTGCTGCTGTTATGCAAGCCACTCACTTGGTAGTAGTGGAAGATGGAATCGGCCATGGAGTCTTTTGCCGGCACCGTATTGGTCCACAGCTTCTTCATGAAGAACACCTGATAGGTCAGCGAAGGAACTACGCCTTCACACACGAGAAACTGAGGTGAGAAAATGAAGCGCACAGGAAGTATTGTGTAATTGACATGTTCCAGCCGCTAACTCTGAGCCCATCTTTTTACCCTCTTTTACATGCCGAGCCTTCTTGATCCAGTCGGTCAGGTGCCTCACAAAGTCGAAGAAGAAATCGCCGTCAGGCACGCTGATGACCTGGAAAAGCACAGATTGAAGTTCTTTGAAAAACACTGACATCAGTTGAAGATTTGATGACCTTCAATTGAAAGAGTTCAAAAACTGTAACTGTAGTTCATCATCAGTAGAGGACCCACTCGGTAAAAATTATTTCATTTAGTAAGCCAGAACTTACGCCAAGATTTTGGTTGATTGTTTGCTACAGTGCTCTATCTATGCTAACACTTTAACATTATACGCTATGTTGAGCGACAGTAGGCTCCATGCTAACACTTCAGCATACACTATCTTGCGTGATAGTAGGCTTCAACTGACGACCCTTTTAAATATAGAATAATTTATTTTCATATGGAACTACATGTAGGCTACCAATACATTTCTAAAAGTATCTGTCACTTCTTTCAAATGGCAGATATTTCATTTTGGAGCAAAGGTCTTCATTTAACAGTATAATCATTTTATAATGCTTAAGGGAAAGAAATAACTAGCAGAAGCTAGATATCCAGGCTAAAGAGAGTCCCTCTACCTTGTCAGTGATCTTGACGAAGAGACTGAAGCCTTCGGAGGATTTGAGCATCAGCCGTCCGGAGATGTTGTGGCAGAAGTCTTTGGCCTTGGTGCTCGACTCAACCTCAAACGCCTGGAATGAAAAACATGCCCAACTGAAACAGCTGCTCATATCCGGTACACAACAAGTATAATGAGAAAGAATATGAGAAGAAAACAAATGTGTGAATCTAAGCATATAGTTCAACCAATCAACATCTTCTCGATTAGATTCTTGTATGCATTTCGATTCTTTCAAAAATAATTTTTGCCAATTTCTCTGAAAGTAGAGACGTCATATTGGCTTTTGGCTGTTAAGGTTCAAACAATATAGGCGATGGAAGGCTAATACTGATATTTTTTTGAATGAAGTTGACCATTTTCATGTGGAAAAATGACAAATATTGAGAATTGTGTTGGTGGCAAGGTGGAAAAGCCTCTGAACCCGCATTTATACCACAGGACACTACTATTATGCTATATGGAAGCATTTGGGGTTTTAGTTGAACTCTGACCTCATCTGAGTCATCAGGGAAGTAAACCTTGTGGAAGATCTGAGTGGTCTTGTGCTGGATGGCCTCCACCTCCACCAGATGAGGAGGGTACTTCCTTGATCCATTTCTGCAGCAGAGCAGAGAGGAAAGATAAAGAGAGTTGGAAAGGAACGTTTGAAAGAGAGGTACTGTAAGGGGCCGTGTCCACAGCAGGGACGTAGGAAGGGAAGGGGGGGAACAGGGGACATGTCCCCCCCACTTTTTAAGAAGGCAGTATTGGACCCCTGCACTTTTTGAAGTCCAAAAACTAAAGTTATGCTAAAAACTCAGGAGCGGCAGGCACTATAGGAACATGCGGCTGCCCCATCTTCCAGCAAGGGCTGGCCCAATCACATCTCTTACAAGGCCCAGTTCTCCCCCTCTGTGTCTGGGCCGGCCCAATCACATTTCTTACTGTTATGACTGTGGTCGTATTTTGGGTTTATTTTACTGTTTGACATTTCATGAATTGGTTGTATTTTCCTCCCTGATTGCCTGAGTGTATGTGTGAGTGGCTGAGTGGGTTCCATGTGTGTATGTGTGAGTGTGAATGTGTTAGTTGCATCAGGAGCCAGTGATTGGTTGGTGTTGGGGAGGCCCAGCCTTCAAAAGAGAGCAGACCACAGACGCTGGTGCGCGCAGGGCCATATCCCATCCTCCTCTCCTCCCAACCAGCCACACGCCAGACCTTTGTTCCTTTCTTGGTTAGCTTATAGTTTGTTGGAGCTGTAGGAGTAGGCTGCCATTTCTGTTTAACCCCCTTTTTCTCCTGTTTTGTTAGATAGGGCAGTAAGGTGATGTCTTTTGTTTTCTTCTTATTTTGTTAGGTACCGTAAGCTTTAACCTCCTAGTTAGTACCTTTTGGCCTTGGCCTCCTCTAAAGCCAATCTCCAACTTTAGTTTATTTAGGATCATCTGTTTATTTGCAAACCCCTGTTCATTTTCTAATTGTTTATAACTAAATTCATTGTTCTTTCTTACACCCAATCCATTTGTTCATTGTGACTGATTTTGGGACTTGGGGAAGATGGGCTCAGTTCATGTTGTGTCTAGGTACCCCTAGACTGGGGCACACCACTTACTAAGTGGGAGCAGTGTAGAAGTGAGTCACTAAACTAATTAACCATAACAGCACAAATAATTGACAAAAAGATTTTAAATCTAAGTGTCGGGTTTTCCCTGCCGATTACACAGCCTGCTTGCGCTTGCTATGGCGATTAATTGGCTCCTTAATGGGTGCACTGCCAGAGTTTCTTCCTCTCTCTCAGTGCATGAGGTTGGCCTATAGATGCGTTCTTGAGTGAGATCAAATGACTGATTTGTACCGGTAATTGATATGTTATTCAGGCTAATTTGTATACAAGTAATATTCATACAGGTTTAAATAAACAATTTGATTATTTCCCGTGTTTGCTGAGCAAGAGTCTTGTGCGAAAGTAATGAAAGTTTTATCCCATAGACGCCTGTCCCAAATATAGGCCGGTTGAGTTCAGTGTTTGAAGCAAATAAAAGTCCGGACTATTAATCGAAGCTCACAGTAAGTAAAAATGAAATGGGAGAATAACAGTTTCTTGCAGTCATGCCAATGAAGCAGATCTGAAGTGTCGCTGTAGAGAAAGCGTTACAAAGAAAGTCAAGTCAAGTCAAGTCAAGTTTATTTGTATAGCACATTTCATACACAGAGGCAATTCAAAGTGCTTCACATAAAATGGTTGACAGGAAAATAAAATAAAAGAAGAGAGTAAAACGGACATTTAAAAGCATCACAACAAAACTTAAAAAAAAAGAGTATAAAAAGTGTATTACAGGAAAATAAACCAAAAGAAGAAATAAAATGGACATTTAAAAGCATCACAACAAAACTTAAAAAAAAAAAAGTATAAAAAAGTGCAATAGGCAGCAGGCGCAGCAGTTGCAGAAAGAGCTAAAACTTATAGAGGACTCATTGGGTTTGCATAGTAGCTGTCAGCAGTTAAAGGCGACGGTAAACATAAAAGTCTTTAGTCTATTTTTAAAAGTAAGTAAGGTTGGGGCAGATCTGAGGTCTTCAGGCAATTTGTTCCAGCTAGCAGAAGCATAGTGGGTAAATGCAGCCTTCCCGTGATTTGATTTGATCCTAGGGACAGTTAATAAGCTGGACCCTGTTGACCTAAGAGTTCTAGATGGTTCGTAGCGTGGGAGCAATTCAGCTATGTATTTTGGGCCTAGGCCATTGAGTGATTTATAGACTAATAACAGTATTTTAAAATCTATTCTCTGACACACTGGCAACCAATGTAAGGACTTAAGAACTGGAGTGATATGATCAGCTTTCTTAGTCTTCGTTAGTACTCTAGCAGCAGCATTCTGAATGAGTTGAAGTTGCCTAAGTTCTTTTTTGGAGAGACCAGAAAAAAGGCTATTGCAGTAGTCTAACCTACTATAAATGAAGGCGTGAATTAGTTTTTCTAGATCCTGTCTGGACATGTATCCCCTAATTCTTGCTATATTTTTAAGATGATAAAAAGCAGATTTTCTAATTGACTTAATGTGGGAGTTAAAGTTGAGATCGGAATCAATAATAACTCCAAGATTTTTGACTTGATCCTTAGGCTTCAGGGATCGAGACTCAAGGCATGCAGTGATTTTAAGCCTTTGTTCTTTGGGGCCAAACACGATGACCTCAGTTTTGTCTTTGTTTAGCTGTAGGAAATTCTGGCACATCCAGTTATTTATTTGATCAATGCACTGGCACAATGATTCTATGGGGGCATAGTCAGCTGAGGAAAGAGTTATATACAACTGAGTGTCGTCTGCATAGTTATGATAGGCTACTTTGTTTTTTTGCATAATAATCATAAGAAAGAAATGGGAAGATGTGTGTGTTACCGCAAGGCTTTCTGGAGTCGCTGCATGCAGTCCGGAGCTAACGGATGGTGTTTCTTGGCCTGGAGGAACTTCTGGACGTGAGGCAGCAGGATGTTACTGGGAGGGAACAGACCAGTGCAGAGCCACAGCAGCTCCCATCCCTTCTCCTCACTGTACCTACACACACATACGCACGCGCGCGCACACACACACACACACACAACCACACACACACACACACACATACGCACGCACACACACACACACGCACACACTGGTGTATGTCAATTAAAACATGCATGTGCCTAAGCTTCACACACTGGTGTATGTCAATTAAAACGTGCCTGTGCCTAAGCTTCACTTACTGGTGTATGTCAATTAAAACATGCATGTGCCTAAGCTTCACACACTGGTGTATGTCAATTAAAACATGCATGTGCCTAAGCTTCACACACTGGTGTATGTCAATTAAAACGTGCCTGTGCCTAAGCTTCACACACTGGTGTATGTCAATTAAAACATGCATGTGCCTAAGCCGCCTACCGACAGGAGGTGAGAGATCTGGTAGAGTGGTGCTGCAACAACAACCTTGATCCAAATGTGTCCAAGACTAAAGAGATCATTGTTGACTTCAGGTCAAACAGGGGAGCGCACACTCCCATCAACATAAATGATGCTGACGTTGAAATCGTGGACAGCTTCAAGTACTTAGGAGTGCACATATCTAAGGACCTTAAATGGTCTCTTAATTGTACCTCAATTATAAAGAAGGCACAACAACGTCTATACTTTCTGAGATGCCTAAAGAAAGCTGGTGTATCCATCAAGACACTGATCAATTTTTACAGATCCACCGTTGAGAGCCTCCTCACGGGGAACATAACGGCTTGGTATGGAAGCTGTTCCATAGATGACCGTACTCTTATTGACAGAGTAGTGAGAACAGCTCAGAGGATCATTGGTGCTGATCTGCCTTCAGTAAAAGGCATCTATATTAAAAGGAGCCGTGACAGGGCCCTGAAAATAATCAGGGACCCCAGCCACCCTGGCAACGATCTCATCACCCAGCTACCTTCAGGTAGACGCTACCGCTGGGAGCGCTGCCCTGACAGAACAACAAAGCACAAGGTTCGTACAAGTAGGCTGGTAAACAGCTTCTTCCCAGAGGCAGTACGATTCCTAAATGAGTAGCACCAGTGCACTTTATATTATTGTTTGAAGTATTTTGTTGTTTTTATTACTCTATTTTATTCTATCTTTTATATCTCTTATCCGGGTCTTAATGTGCGGACTTGCTACTCGGAATAGCACTTAGCACATTGCACTTTATTGTATTGATTTGATCTGATTTTATTCATTTCTCTTACTTTTATTTACTTTTATTCCTTTTACAACCGTTGCACTGAGCCGACATGCTGACTGTACCCATGTTTTACCCTGTTCTTTTTTTTGTACTGTCCAATGTGTGCTGCTCTTATATTTTGTGTGTGGCTTGTGAACAAGAAATTCCAATGCATTTTGATGCAAATTTTAATGCAAATGGTGAAATAAACTTGAACTTGAACTTGAAGCTTCACACACTGGTGTATGTCAATTAAAACATGCATGTGCCTAAGCTTCACACACTGGTGTATGTCAATTAAAACATGCATGTGCCTAAGCTTCACACACTGGTGTATGTCAATTAAAACATGCATGTGCCTAAGCTTCACTTACTGGTGTATGTCAATTAAAACATGCATGTGCCTAAGCTTCACACACTGGTGTATGTCAATTAAAACATGCATGTGCCTAAGCTTCACACACTGGTGTATGTCAATTAAAACATGCATGTGCCTAAGCTTCACACACTGGTGTATGTCAATTAAAACATACATGCTCCAAGCTTCACACACTGGTGTATGTCAGTTAAAACATGCATGTGCCTAAGCTTCAGACACTGGTGTAAGTCAATGAACAATGAAGAAAACCAGAAGGACTACAGTTCAACTTTTACCAAATAAACCAAAATGGATGTTCTGTGACAAGTTATATCATCCTGAAAACCCAAATATTTTAAACTAGTAAAATTATAAAATTATCTGTCAGTGCAATAAGGCAAATAAAATAAGTTGTTGGTCCCCCATAGTAAACATAAACATTATAATGACATCTTCCCATACCTCTCAACCTGTCACAAGTAGGTGGCTGACTCCTACTGGAACAATTTGGTGTACCCATTACACTTAAAGTCGAGCTGAACCCAAAAATTACTTTTCTTTTCTTTTAGTTCAAATACCTGGTTATGCAGTGCACCTATTTAATAATGTATGCAAAAAAAAAAAAAATCTTCTTTCACACTTTTTCACATAAAAAGTTCATTTTTCAAAATTTCATTCATAACAGTAATCTATAGTTTGCTGACGTCACCTAGTACTATCAAATTTCTACCCCATTTCAACCAATCATATCACCACATGGCAGCTGTCAATCAAATCTTCATTTCAGGATAATTTTCTCTTCCAAATGAAAGAGAAAATGGCGCCTATAGTGCCTGTCATCTGGCAGAATTCCTATCCCATAAACTAACTACTAACTTGGCCAATTGTATGTTGATATACACAATAAAGAAAACGGTAATGCTTAAGAATGCAAAGAAATGTAACTGGCTCGTTAAAACTCGCATTCCAGGAATATTGTATTTACCGCAATAGCGATAATGCCGCGCGCCTGAGAGCCTGGTTGTCAGGGGTCGCCCCTCGGAGATTCCAGGTGGGCGGGTGCATCGGATTGTCCGCTCGTTGCGCACAGAATCAGCTGGCTGCCTGGTACTCGGCGGATCCCACTCGCGTAGCACGACAACACGCTGAATCCCACTCGATTTGGGGGTGGAACACGCCAGGATTGGCCAATGCCAAAGCCAGTCCCCAGAATGGTCAAATCAAATCATCGACACCCTATTATGGTCCGCCTCTCAACCCTGTCATCTCAGACAAGATTTGTTTTCAGTCTCACTTCGACTTTAACTCTGGAAATGGATTCTACACTATGCCTGAAATCGTTCTTTATAAATTAGAATATAATGCAACTGTAATGCAGCCCATCTCCGAACCGACAACCTCTGGCAACCTACCGCCAAAGTTGCCCCCTACCAGCCCACCCTAATGTAGCAGGCTAAAATCGGGCTTGGTGTGTGTGTGTGTGTGTGTGTGTGTGTGTGTGTGTGTGTGTGTGTGTGTGCGTGCGTGCGTGCGTGTGTGTGTGTGTGTGTGTGTCTGTGTGTGCGTGTGCGTGCACGCGTGCTGCAGGTTTACTTGATGTGATTATCGGTGAGCTGTTTGAGGATCTGACAGAAAATCTCATCTTTGAGCGGTTCGGCCTTCAGCGCTCCTTCAAAGATCTGGTCGGTCAGCTCGTTGACAGACCGCGCACGTTTGGATGGGTAATCGCCCATATACTTCATCACATGTAGAGTCATGGTTAAGGACCAGCCAACATACTGTACAGTAAATCACATACCCCCATTATATAACTCCAGGCCAAACACACAGTGGCCTACAATGTCCAATATGGCATAACTGAGTCTTTAGTGACTTACAGTGACTTGCAGTATAATCACACACACACACACACACACACACACACACACACACACACACACACACACACACACACACACACACACACACACACACACACACACACACACACACACACACGTATAGGAAAGGATATCTATGAAGGCCAGGCAGGCCTCCTGGGAGAGCTCTTCATGGGCCAGGACCTTCTTCAGTAGTGGCTGTTTGAGAGGCTCCCTGGTGCAGCTCCACAGATTCTCCTTGCCCCGGGCTTTAGAAATCATCACCCTGCTCAGGGTGCTCTTAACAGGAGGCCTGGAAGGATTGAGGGTCAAACCAGGTAGAGGGACAGAGGCGTCATACTTGTCAGAACTCACAACCTGATCCTGTATGTTTGCACCCTGCAACATCCACCCTGCAACATTCACCCTGCAACATCCACCCTGCAACATCCACACTGCAACATCAACCCTGCAACATTCACCCTGCAACATCCACCCTGCAACATCCACACTGCAACATCCACACTGCAACATCCACACTGCAACATCCACCCTGCAACATCCACACTGCAACAGCCACCCTGCAACATCCATACTGCAACATCCACCCTGCAACATCCACACTGCAACATCCACACTGCAACATCCACCCTGCAACATCCACACTGCAACATCCACACTGCAACATCCACCCTGCAACATCCACACTGCAACATCCACCCTGCAACATCCACACTGCAACATCCACCCTGCAACATCCACCCTGCAACATCCACACTGCAACATCCACCCTGCAACATCCACCCTGCAACATCCACCCTGCAACATCCACCCTGCAACATCCACCCTGCAACATCCACACTGCAACATCCACACTGCAACATCCACCCTGCAACATCCACACTGCAACATCCACACTGCAACATCCACCCTGCAACAACATCCACCCTGCAACATCCACCCTGCAACAACATCCACCCTGCAACATCCACCCTGCAACATCCACCCTGCAACATCCACCGCATCAAACTTCTGCCTATTCCTCATACATTACACATATTTATCTCCATTTCCCAGCCTGGTTCTTATGAGAAAAATCCAAGCCCCCAAACCTCTGGTTCTAAAAGATGAAGCCAACATGGAAGTAACAAAAACGGCCACTTGAGGATGGTTGGGAGAAGGAAAAAAAAGGTTTTGGTCTCTAATTTCACCATTCATGACAACTGTACGGGGGTGGGGTGGGGGGTGAGTTTTTTTATATAACTCATGGCTGCACAAGACAAGTTTGATTACATACAAGTCAATGGGGAAATGACCCTACTTCACTTGATTTATTACCTCAGTAACACTTCCCTAATGAGTTTATGGTCTCAATTGCTAATTTCAAGTCTTCTTCTATGCAGCATGATGTTCATTTTGTACATTATGGTCCCATGTAGAGTAAAATATAAAAGCGGACTATGCTGTGGCGGCGCGATTGACGGGTGGCCTGTCCAATGATCGTGCAGCTCGCCGATCACGGACCAATAGCAGCTAGGCGTCGTCCAAGATAGCAACAGTCAAAATGCCCAAAACTCGAGGCTTCAAGTCCACAAATCAATGGGCGACGTCCATATTTTTATAGTCTATGGAAAAATCTTCAATACTATGAGCAGGGGAAGCACCTGAAGTAGTCATAGGAGAATTCTTCCAGTGTGTAGGGCTTGGCCATGTCTTTGTCAGACAGGCTAAGGTGGGACATAGTGATGGTCTCTCTCCTCTGATCCGGGGTCATGGTCACCAGAGCCTGGGACAGAGAGGGGCAGAGACGGGGAAGAGGAGGGCGTGGTGGGAACGAGGAAAGCACAAACAGGATAGAAGAAAATAACTAGACCGGAAATGAGAGTGTATTAGAGTGCACTCACTTTGCCCACAAGCAGAGAGAATTATTTCTGAATGACAGCACAGGGAACACTTAAGGGAGGACGTATCCAAATTCAAGCATATAAAAAAACACTGAAATCCCCTCTAGAAGGTCGTGTACTACAATGATGCATTTCTTGTCAAACCCATTTGAATCGGACTCAGTTGTAATCAAATCGATACAATTATACACATCATTGTCCTTGATTCACCACATAAGCTGTGTATAATGTTTTGTTGAATGAAAGTATATTTTGTGTTTAAAATCTATGTCATCTGGTTTTCTAAATAAAATCAACCCACACAATTTCAATAATGTATGTGGTAATGATTTTATTGTTGTTAAAATGCGACAGGCCTTGGAGCCCTACAGGCATACTCACCACTAGGTCATATTGTGGACTGGTGACAGTGGGCAGCACATAGACGCAGTCGGCTGGGAAGTCCCCCCTCTGCCTGGTCCTGTCGTTGATGCCATGGGCCCAGCCGGAGTTCAACACTTGCTCCCCGCTGTGTTCGTCCAGCATGATCAGATCCCCCTTGGCGAAACTCAGGAATGTGGAATCCACCCCCGCTAAGAGATAAGGATTACGCGAATAGACCATGAAAGAAATCTCCTCCTCAACTCAACCTGCTAAAAAGTTTGTTTATTGGTGATATGGGTGAGAAGAACCAGAGGGGTGTAAGTGATATTTCACCAACTTTCCATAACAAAAAATTACCATACTTTCTCCTGACTTTGTTTATTAAATTCAATCTTTAATATTAAAATGTATAAACATGTGGATGACAATAGCCTATACTTAATGAACAATATTTTGACATTCATTGAAAAAATATTTCTCTCTCTCTTTTTTTTTTATTAATATTTGGAAGAAAGTCATCAGGGCCAATTATGCCCTTTTGGACCCAAATAGTTCAGTGTGACATGTACAGTGTTAGGTCTTTTGTTTTTTTTATTGGTTTAGAATTCACATGGGCCATTTACTAGTTGTAGAAACGGTCCATAATGGCCCACCGTCAGGCCTGTTCTTGGGGCAGTCGATGCCTACCAGCCGACACGTCAGCGACGTAATGATGATGACATCATCAGCGATGACAATGATGTCATAGCATAGAGTTCACCTGTGAGGTAATCGGCGATGTCAGACATAACACCGATGATGTCATAGCTACCTCGAACGTTGTGACATCACCAATGACGTGATGTCATACAACGGAACGCGACCATATAAACAAAGTGTTCCGTGACGCTATAACACATCCGAGAGATTCCTGCTTGATTCAGGTATTCTTACTCCCCTAATAATGTCAACCATTAGCACAACTAATCCCGGACCCGAATTGAACCCCTGCTGTCTTACAACCAGCCAGGCCCTGCTGACCAACTGCCTTACACCCAGAGAGGTCAACAGTGGTAATTCAACCGCATCCCAGGACCGACATATCGGTCCCTATCTCCATCTCCGTGATTCTGATCGATCACAGCCCGTGAGCCTTCATCCACGATCCAGCACACTTCACGAGGCAAGCCCAGAAGCCTTGCCCCCAGCAAGCCAACAAGCTTCGCTACAATTTGGTCCTTCGAGCGGATCAGAGGACTTGCGACGCTCAGAGATGGAGCAGGAGTCAGGTGAGCTCGCTCTGGTCACGGCACCCCACCGACCAGAGGAGCAACCCTTCCCCCACCAGATCGAATCTGGATACCGCAGAGTATCCAGGGTTCGGAGTAGTACGAGCGAGGCAGGAGCCCCAGGGCCAGACCCCCTACACTCCGACCAGACGATCCAACCGGGGCAGGAGCTCATCCGCAGCCACCACCGACTCCCTGCTCAGGCATCCCAGGCAAGGGACTCGACGCTACGATTCGATGCTACGATCGTGCGCCAAAGGGAGACCAACCAGGACATCACTGAATACTTCAAGGAATCCCAACGCACTGGCAGGTCCCATCAAGCTGGCCACCAGTCAAGTCGGGACAGGTCAGGTCATGGAGGCTTGACCTATGACGACAGAGACGCCCATGTATCCCGCAGCCCTAGCGGGCGCAGGAGTCACCATCATCAGGGCGCAAGCCATCATGACGGAATATCTTCGGCCCAGGCCCTCGCCTATGACCCGGAGACCCCAGGCTGGTATGGGTCAGCCCGGTACCAAGGGGTCCGGCCCTCTTCCCGAGCAGAGCCTCGGTCGAGGAGCCCCAGTCACTCTCACTATCATAGCGCCAGCAGTTACTGCAGTCACCATAGTGCATCGCGACACTCTAGCGCCAGCTCACGGTCAACCGTACGCGCCTACGCGTATTCCTCAGCCCAAGCGGCAGCTTACGAGGAATACAAGGCACTATTGGCGACCGAGAGCCTTTGCCGCCAACACGCGGAGGAGGAGAAAGCCGATGAGGAATACGACCGGCTGACAAAGCAAGCCAGAGAGGCTCAGCAGGCCCAAGAGGAGGCCCTCCAAGCTAGAGAGCGGATCACCCGCCGCCTGGAGAGAAGCCGACACCTGCGGCAAGCTGAGCTGGCCCACCACGAGGCCCGGGTTCCTGCCCGGCTGCAAGTCGAGCAGAAGCACGTAGCGGCCCGGCCTCGCACCTGTCTGCTTGCCGGGGACCCGGCAGTTCCACATGTGCCTCTCACCTCACCCCAGGGTCAGGTCAGCACGGCGGCTCCAGAGCCAACGACCCAAACTACGGAACCCACTGCTCCAGTGCCAATACCACCAACACTCCCACCTAGGACATGTCCACCGACAAAGGTCGCCGACCCTGAGCATACCATAGAGTGCAACGGGGCGGCCAAGCCTGCCACCGGGATACACCAGACTCAGGGAGGCATGGCGAACGCTGGGACCAACAGCACAGGGCACAGCCAGCCGGACGGCGTCAATCATTCCCACAAGATAGCTGGACACGACAGCTGGGACCCCCCCAGAGGGCGGGACCAGACATCTCAACTACCTATTCCCAGAATTCACCTCCTGGCCCTGCCCGGGCTCATGGAGACAACTCCAGCCAAGGTCTCCAGGGAGGCCAACAAGTCCGAGCAAGTGGAGCAAGTGGACATGCCTTTGCGGACGGCGAGGCAGGAGCCCCAGATGCTCCACGGGGCGGCCGTCTCCCTCATCGTCTCGCCGGCAATTTGCCCAGAGCAGACCTATTGCACCGAGAGAGCCTTTACGGAACCGAACCTTGGTCTAGGCGAGCAACCTTACCCCATCACCGCCCTGCAGCAGGAATCCCGCCCGAGGAATTTGCCCCTCCATCAGTTCGGGAGGATCCATCTTATCCTGCTCATACAGCAGTATGAGCAGGATAAGTCCTACCTGAGACATTCCTGCAGGCCTGGGAAGAGTGGGGGGACGGAGCACCTCTTCTCAGCCCAGATCGCTGGCCAAAGACACCCCGACTCCCCACGACCGCGGATAAGAGCGAGGAGTTGAAGCCAAGTTACGGTGGCCTCAGGTCGGCTCCCCCCAAGCCGGAGGAGTGTACGACCTTCGGTGCCCTCAGTGAGGATGCCACACCGGCGCTCCACGGGGCGGCCAACGAGGCACTAGGGGCAGAGGCCTCCCTCCAACGAGGGCAGACAAATGGCTTCCGCACCGACCCTACGCCGCTGAGGTTCCTTGACTGGAAACTCAAGCCACCAGAACCAGAGGCTCCTCACTACCGCAGTAGCTGGGTAGACCCCCGGCTCCTGAGCGGCTCCCGCGCTGACCTCACGCCGCTGAGTTTCCTCAACTGGAAGCTCAAGCCCCCAGAGGCCATTACAGCTCGCTACTGCAGTAGGATCCCACACACATCCTGGCCAACGAGGACAGTCACCAAATCTTGGCTCTTGTGATGTACGGGACTGGACAACGGCGCGCGGACCCGTGCCTACACCCGGCTGGTGGCCAGGCGGACCACAGCCCCCCTCACTCCCAGAATAATCAACCAAGCCCTGCCTATACCAGGTGGGACTGGAGGGCCATTCCGGCCATTCCTGGAAGAATACAGATTCCCCACAGGAATCTGGGAGCGGCTGTAGAAACGGTCCATAATGGCCCACCGTCAGGCCTGTTCTTGGGGCAGTCGATGCCTACCAGCCGACACGTCAGCGACGTAATGATGATGACATCATCAGCGATGACAATGATGTCATAGCATAGAGTTCACCTGTGAGGTCATCGCCGATGTCAGACATAACACCGATGATGTCATAGCTACCTCGAACGTTGTGACATCACCAATGACGTGATGTCATACAACGGAACGCCACCATATAAACAAAGTGTTCCGTGACGCTACAACACATCCGAGAGATTCCTGCTTGATTCAGGTATTCTTACTCCCCTAATAATGTCAACCATTAGCACAACTAATCCCGGACCCGAATTGAACCCCTGCTGTCTTACAACCAGCCAGGCCCTGCTGACCAACTGCCTTACACCCAGAGAGGTCAACAGTGGTAATTCAACCGCATCCCAGGACCGACATATCGGTCCCTATCTCCATCTCCGTGATTCTGATCGATCACAGCCCGTGAGCCTTCATCCACGATCCAGCACACTTCACGAGGCAAGCCCAGAAGCCTTGCCCCCAGCAAGCCAACAAGCTTCGCTACACTAGTAGTAGAAAGAGAGCTTTCATTTGATATATAAAACTAATTTTCACCCAAAATGTCACTTATGCCCCTCTGGATCTCACCCCTCCATAGGAAAAAGTGAATATTACCAGGATTGGGGCAATCGAGCAGCGCCACCACATACTTGGACCTTTTCCTCAGACCCTCAAGGAAAGCGACCACCAGATCCCGGATATCCTCGGCATTGTTGGAGGTGAATGTGTACTCGTCTCCTTTGATGGTGGCCAGCGTAAAACTCTGGCCCTGGAGTTTTCCGCCTCTGCAAGGGCAACTTGTAATTATCATACGCCATATTTTCAACCCACAGCATACGAAAACACAACACATCAATTATGGAGAAAATAATAAACTGAGCATCATTGTGCAACAATTCTCAAACGGAGGATTCAGCCTGTAAGTGCTTTCATTTCAACATGTCAATTGAGGTCTTTATGGAAGTCACTGAATATTTGGGAGATTGCCCTGTTGAGTGATGACAACATAGACAACATGAGCCTACTATCATTCAAAATAGTGTATGCTAGTGTTAGCATGGAGCTGACTGAGCCAACGATCTACCGGATCATCAATGCTTGTGCTGTTTGCAGTATGTTCTCATCACTTCACAGGTAAGTTGACCAATGGGACAACTTACCAAAGACTTGACACATCCCTTTACATTAAAAATTATAAAAAGAAACATCATTTGTTTTTATTTTGTTCTGTGCATAATTTTGTCGTAGGTAGGAGTATTTTTGATTGATGATGGAGGTCTCTCTTGAAATGAAACTCATATAACCTTACAGAACAATATTATTTTGATATGTTTTCAAATATATATATATATATATATTGGTAACACTTTACAATAAGGGTACATTAATTAAGGGTTAATTAATGCTTAGTTAATGCTTAATAAGCATGAATTAACAGGGTTAGTAAAGCTTAGTAAGCCTTAATTAACCCTTAATTAACATTAACTAATGTGCATTAAGTAAGGGTTGGTTAATGCTTAATAAGCATTAATTAACACACCGTAATTAACATGACTAGTAGTGCTTAATAAGCATCCATTAACCCTTAATTAACGTTAATTTGAGGTTTGCTGGTTCCGTTTCTTCATGTGGCCCTAATTTATATGCATGTTCTATAAGCATTATTTAACTGTAATTAACCATATATTAATGCTGTTTGCGACCCTTATTGTAAAGTTGCAAACATATATCCCTTAAGTAACACTTAATAAAAGCTTGAGTGTGCCTAATAAGCATTACTTACCTGTAATAAACCATGTATTAATGCTCTTTGTGACCCTTATTGTAAAGTTGAAAACATGTATGCCTTAACTAACCCTTCATTAATGCATTAAAGTGCTGAATAAACATTACTTATCTGTAATTAACCATTTATTAATGCTATTTGTGACCCTTATTGTAAAGTTGAAAACATGTATGCCTTAACTAACACTTCATTAATGCATTAAAGTGCTGAATAAACATTACTTATCTGTAATTAACCATTTATTAATGCTCTTTGTGACCCTTATTGTAAAGTTGAAAACATGTATGCCTTAACTAAAACTTCATTAACACATTAAAGTGCTGAAAAAACATTACTTATCTGTAATTAACCATTTACTAATGCTCTTTATGACTCTTATTGTAAAGTTGAAAACATGTCTGCCTTAACTAACACTTCATTAACAGATTAAAGTGCTGAAAAAACATTACTTATCCGTAATTAAGCATTTATTAATGTTCTTTGTGACCCTTATTGTAAAGTTGAAAACATATATGCCTTAACTAACAGTTCATAAACTTATTAAAGTGCTGAAAAACATTACTTATCCGTAATTAACCATTTATTAATGCTCTGTGTGACCCTTATTGTAAAGTTGAAAACATCCCTTGAATAACAACAAGCGTAAGAGTGCTGAATAAGCATTACTTAACTGTAATAAACAATTTATTAATGTTCTTTGTGACACTTGTAAAGCTGAAAACTGTAATAAACAATTTATTAATGTTCTTTGTGACACTTGTAAAGCTGAAAACATGTATCACTTAAGGAACATTTCATAAAAGCACAAGAGTGCTGAATAAGCATTACTTAACCGTAAATAACCATCTATTAATGCTCTTTAACAATAACAGCGCCCTGGAAGCCGAATCAACAGCCCTCGGAGCAGAGCTTCCGCAATTCCGTTATCATGCGTTGTGATGTGAAAAGCGTCACAGCTGAATGTTTTGCCAGAGGATGAACTGGGAGCTCTCAGTCTGGAAAACATGTAGCAAAGGTAAACATTGCCCATCTGCTTATATCACACAGGGTTCACGCTGAGGCGCCCCGTGTACACAGCCTCGTTGACTAAAACGGACGCCTATTTAAAAGCGTGGGTAAAGGCAAGGCATAGGCAAGGCTTGGGTCGCTGGTGTGAACCCAGCCTAACCTATAAATCATTGAGAATTGTTACATTTCACGGAGCTTTTCTTTTTTAACCGGCACATGCTTTTCTACCCTTTACGGTACTGGTTTATCTGCCAGGAAGCTCACAGACCAATGCATGCGCTGTAAATCATCACACGTGATGCTACTCAGCCAATCAAATATCCGATTCGACATTGCCTGTTCCAGTCGGTTCCAGTGCTGCAGGTGAGAGAGTGTCAGTGACACATGGACGAAGTAGAGACGAGAGACTCGGAGATATGCGAGAGATATAAGTCATTTCAAATGGCGTGCTCGAGTAGACCGCAAAAACAAAGATTTTGTTTTAATCCGGAGCAGGCAGACTCTTAGATGTTCATTCATTGTTCTCACGGACAGCTCAAAACCAGGCAGTATGTCTCATTATGAAGTGCGATGCGATCCTAACCTGTCTATGAAAGCGTCACACGAGCAAACACACTCAAATCCAGACTGAGGGCACACTCACACATTCACTGCCCAACGGCATGTGACGTTTGCATTGCGAACGATCGATAGACAGACAGGCAGACAGAAAGATACATAGAGACAGACAGACCGATAGATACATAGAGACAGACATTGAGACAGACAGATAGATAGATAGATAGATAGATAGATAGATAGATAGATAGATAGATAGGGAGCTCACTTCTCTCAAGAGAAAAGGTGGAGTTGAGGGAAGAAAAGATTTTCTTTCTCAAATTAAAGCACTTTTAACACCTTGATTGCCAGCGACGAGTGTACTCGTCAAACACAATCCAGCTGTTAACTGCCAGCGACGAGTGTACTCGTCAAAAAAATCAATTTTTTTTTTTTGACGGTAGGTTGTGCATCTAAGCCTTTTACATCTCTTATATAGGTATTGGACGTGTACAACGTGTACAACCCATTCCACCGACCCACTAAGTGGCGACAAGGAAGGAGGAAGGCAAGCAAAAAGCAGTGTGACTGAAGCCATTCTCATGAAGGTGGATTGGCGAAGGCGCTTTCATTTTCGCGCTGATTGCTGGCGATACGGGATTGCAAATTTACATAATACATTACAGGTGGAACACACTTTGAAACACGCAGCATAAATATGACCAGAATCGCAAAAGCTTCTCTCAACCAAAACTCCAAGAAGCAAGGAGTCCATGCCGACTTCCTCAAACAGCAGCCGTGCAGATCGACAGGCACAGGACAGCAGCAAAAGCACTGAGACTGTGACGGCCGCTGCAGGCAAGAAGAGGGAGGAGTTGAAGCAACTCTGCCTCTCGCTCTCTCCCTCTCTCTCTCTCTCTCTCTCTCTCTCTCGCTCTCTCTCTCTCCCTCCCTCCCTCCCTCTCTCTCTCTCTCTCTCTCCCTCTCCCCCTCTCACTAGGATTAAACCTAGTGCGTCTCCCTCCCGAGAGGGAGGGAGAGAGAGAGAGAGGGAGGGAGAGCGAGAGGGAGGGAGAGAGAGAGAGAGAGAGAGAGGGAGGGAGAGCGAGGGGGAGAGAGAGAGAGAGAGAGAGAGAGCGAGAGGGGGAGGGAGAGAGAGAGAGAGAGAGAGCCAAAAATGAATGGTTAAAGTGACAGTTCTATCGAATTTCACAAAAAGCTGTTTATCTCTGAATATTCTTTCTGACGCTAAAACCATGCTGTATTCAACTGCTAATGCTTACATAACTACTAACTCTACAAACTAACTCTTTTAGACAGAGAAAGTACACATTCTATTAGTACTTTTGAGATATTGTATGTTCACAAACTCCAAGCAGAAAATAATTCTCGGCTCCTGTAAAATGAGCCACAATCCTCAAAAAACGGCTTGGCAGAAGCTACCTACAGCAAGAAAAAAACGGCTGGCAGTCAATGTGTTAAGATGCACATTTTCCCAAAGCACTCTGTTGTATGTTATTTTTAAATGCAGCCATTATTTTACTTGAAATGAGAAAATAACATGTATTTATTATTAGTGTAGGCTAGTTATTTATAATTAATCCAGTTAAATATGAAAACTAAATAAACATTGTTGATGTTTATTTTGATTTAACATAGTTGTTGACTACATACAGACATTGTACCATTAGGCTACTGCAATCAGGACATTTTCTCTAACTGGACCTCTATGAATTTTAATTGAGTGCCCCTGGGTTACATGATGTAAGGCAGGGGTGGCCAAACTACGGCCCGCGGGCCAACTGCGGCCCGCTGCCCGTTTTTAAGTGGCCCGCCATGAATTTAGAAAAAAAAAAAAACGTTTTTTATTTTATTTTTTGCTAAAAACGTTTTTCCGTTTTTCTGTTTCAAAGTTTAAAACGGAAAACGAAAACGAAAACGGGGGAAAAAACGGAAAAACAAAAACATTAAGAAAAAGAAACTGAAAAACAAAAACAAAAAAACTGATTCCCCCCATTTCGTTTTTTCAATTTAAAACCATTGAAAATGGGTTATACTTGGGCACCCTGACCTGGTCTATTTATTAAAAATATATATATATACTGAATTCATGTTTAATACTAATGTTATGTTAAATTATCTCTGTCTTAACACATTGACTGCCAGCCGTTTTTTTTTTGCTGTAGGTAGCTTCTGCCAAGCCGTTTTTTGAGGATTCTGGCTCATTTTACAAGAGCCGAGGATTCTTTTCTGCTTGGAGTTTGTGAACACAAAGTTCACAAAAGTACTAACAGAATGTGTGCTTTCTCTGTCTAAAAGAGTTAGTTTGTAGAGTTAGTAGTTATGTAGATATTAGCCGTTGAGTACAGCATGGTTTTAGCGTCTGAGAGTGAAAGCTGAGATAATCGCAGTTTTGTGAAATTCAATCAAACAGGCAGAACAGTCACTTTAACCATTTATTTTTGGCATCAGTGAGAGATCAGACATCCAAACAATATAGTTCCGAACGCCCTCTCCTTCAACTCCTCCCTCCGTGGGCGTGTCTAGTGGCTTTCAGCCTGCGTTTGTCACAAGCGAGTGCTCTGCTGCTGCTGCTGCTGCTGCGAGTTTGAGCAGCCTCCCTCCCTGGCAGCGAGTTTGAGCAGCCTCCCTCCCTGGCAGCGAGTGTGGGCTCACTCGTCTCTTGGGTTTGAGAGCCCCGATGAAGCCCCGTGCGACTCTAGGCTTTATGCTGCCCACCCAGTCCATTTCTGGAACCCCCCACCGCAGCAGCGCGAAAGCGTCCCCGCCTACAGTATGAGAATGAGGCTCGTTCGTTTCTGGCATTTCCTTGAGAATGGAGGAAGCAGCCGCGGGAGGCGGCTGCTTTTGGTTGACTTTCTCTCTGTCGGGAGAGCACCGTCGCCACCTAGCTGGTCGGTAAAATAGATTATACACATTCAATACTTCCAATATCTCCATAGGAGACGCGGGGGGCATTGATCCACGTAGCACGGTCAAAAAAATTTTTTTTTTTTTTTTGACGACTCAACTCGTCGTTGGCAGTGAACGGTTTGATTCTGTTTGACGACTCAACTCGTTGTTGGCAGTGAACGTGTTAACCTGTTGGCACAGGAAAATAAAATTTGATAACATACAGAAATACCCATTGTAATAGGTGAGCGCATCAATAAACTATGTGTCATATATTTATTTAGGTAGAAATAAAAATTTTGAAGGGTTTTCTGGTCCAATTTTTTGGCCGCGAAAACTGACGCGCTTAATAGTGTTTGGCCCGCGACTCCTTATATTTTTCTGTATGCGGCCCACAACCAAAAAAGTTTGGCCACCCCTGATGTAAGGCAATCGGCGTCTTCCAGCTTAGCTGACAGCACAAGAGTCAAATCAACAGGCCTGAGCTCGGCGCGTCCTTACGTCATGAGTGCGCCTGCGGTAACGTTGACAACCACAGTCACACAGCCTTACACTAGCTAGCTAGGCTACTGTACTCACATTTTGAAAGTAGAACTCAGGCAGCTCACCGGCTGCGGCTTCCAGGCTTATAAACTCGCGACAAAAACCTCATCTGTCCTGATGGTCGAGTTCCATCCAGCTGCTCTCAGAGTCCGACGCGTGGATATTATTATTTGCCGAGATGTGTGTGAATTGATTCAGGTGGGCGTTAGCAGCTAAAGGCTAGCTGAGTCCATGCTGACTGCTGCTACTTCATAGTTCATAACATTATAAACAAATAAAACGACTTGAATTCACTTAAACACGTGTACCGCTACTCACACTTTGTTGAAAATTAGGAGAGAAGTGTGCGAAGTGTCATAGTTATAACAGCCTCGCTGAGGTCCACAGACCACTGGGTGCGTTTGTTTGTGTCCGCGGCGCATGCCGTTGTGAATTCCCCATGTTTAAAACAGTTTTGTTTTAAACTAGAGGCTATATGAAGCTCCACCTCACGTTAGTCGGCTGTGCAATGGAGTGGGGCGAGGAGGAACGAATTCCACCCAAACCTAGTCCGCAAAAAACAAAAAACAAAACAAAAATCGATAAAAATTCCACGTGATCGAATTCATTCCTCAACTATCAATTATCGATTATTGATGAACATCCCTACACTGTAGCTTGTAGATTGAATTACTATTGGTTTACTGGGATATTACACACATTTTATAAATATTGTAGCCTGTACCAATTGATTTGATTACAGAATAGTAATTGAGAGAAATGGTGTGACCTTGTCAGATTTTTGTAGACGGGGACTTCCAGGATGAATCCCAGGATCCAGGGGAATACAGCGAGACTACAGATCTCCCAGTCGACTGGGACGGCGAGCCACCACTGAGCATCTAGAAGAGCAATCCACACATTCACTGCAGTAGCATCAAGGACTACCCTGCTGTATGACTGGAGCGGTCGTTACACACACAGTCCAGCGGATGAACTTTATCGGGACGCGTACAGACACCCATCGACTTTTGGCCCCAAACAATTTTTTATTTTTATTTTGGACTGAAGGGACAACATATTTTATTTGTGGGCGTACTTTATTATTTTTGGGGAATTATAAATTGTCAACTGTGAAAAGCTGAAGTACTGAATTCATGTTTACAAACAAAAGGCTTTAAATTCATCTAACTCTTACTAAGATAATCTTGCTAAAAGCCAAAACTCTGTGTTGTCTAATTTCATTGCTGTCATACATTTTTAAGGGCTCTGGTCATTCTGAAAATCTGGTACTTGTCCATGCTCATTTATATTAATATTCTATTATTATTATTATTATTATTATTATTATTATTATTCAGAATTACAGTACATATGCTACAGTCATCAAAGAGCATTCATTTACCGATTATCAACTCACTTTGTATCATTATAATGCTTGTTGATATAAGCAGATGGGCAATGTTTACCTTTGCTACATGTTTTCCAGACTGAGAGCTCCCAGTTCATCCTCTGGCAAAACATTCAGCTGTGACGCTTTTCACATCACAACGCATCATAACGGAATTGCGGAAGCTCTGCTCCGAGGGCTGTTGATTCGGCTTCCAGGGCGCTGTTAGTTTATGAACTGTTAGTTAAGGCATATATGTTTTCAACTTTACAATAAGGGTCACAAAGAACATTAATAAATGCTTAATTACGGATAAGTAATGTTTTTTCAGCACTTTAATCTGTTAATGAAGTGTTAGTTAAGGCAGACATGTTTTCAACTTTACAATAAGGGTCACAAAGAGCATTAGTAAATGGTTAATTACAGATAAGTAATGTTTTTTCAGCACTTTAATGTGTTAATGAAGTGTTAGTTAAGGCATACATGTTTTCAACTTTACAATAAGGGTCACAAAGAGCATTAATAAATGGTTAATTACAGATAAGTAATCTTTATTCAGCACTTTAATGCATTAATGAAGTGTTAGTTAAGGCATACATGTTTTCAACTTTACAATAAGGGTCACAAAGAGCATTAATAAATGGTTAATTACAGATAAGTAATGTTTATTCAGCACATTAATGCATTAATGAAGTGTTAGTTAAGGCATACATGTTTTCAACTTTACAATAAGGGTCACAAAGAGCATTAATACATGGTTTATTACAGGTAAGTAATGCTTATTAGGCACACTCAAGCTTTTATTAAGTGTTACTTAAGGGATATATGTTTGCAACTTTACAATAAGGGTCGCAAACAGCATTAATATATGGTTAATTACAGTTAAGTAATGCTTATAGAACATGCATATAAATTAGGGCCACATGAAGAAACGGAACCAGCAAACCTCAAATTAATGTTAATTAAGGGGTAATGGATGCTTATTAAGCACTACTAGTCATGTTAATTACGGTGTGTTAATTAATGCTTATTAAGCATTAACCAACCCGTGAGTGTGAGTGTGAGTGTGAGTGTGAGTGTGTGTGTGTGTGTGTGTGTGTGTGTGTGTGTGTGTGTGTGTGTGTGTGTGTGTGTGAGCGTGTGCGTGCGTGCATGTGTGTGTGTGCGTATGTGTTTGTGTGTTGTGGCACACCATACCTGCTACTAGACACGGTGGTTATTTCTGGGAAAGAGAGCTCCAGAAGCACCTGCTCCTGTTCATCCACAAAGTAAACGCCAGTCCAGTTCACCGCCACGATCACGTCATTCTTAGGCAGACTAGGCCCTGTCGGACAGACAGTTTGGCATCCATTTAAAGAAAAATCCCACAATGACACCTAATAGGAAAGGGATTCATGATGCATGAGATGATTTCTTTGTTTAGCCGATCAACAGCTTGAATGCTGTCGTTTTACAGACCTGAGAATTTGAAGGCTTCGTAGAAGCGTGAGAAGAGCAAAGGCCACTTGAAACGAGCAAAGTCCACCACATCCTCCCTCACCTTCTGCGTGCCCAACCTTTTCTTTGTTTGTAATCCCTGGTTAGTTAGTGAGTTGTAGTTAGTTAGAGGAAGGGTTCAACCCTCAGTTGCTTTCAACTTTGCGTTGAATATGAAAGAGCCACAAAGGTGAAAGAAATACATTGTTTACGGGAAGATACAAGAGGTGAAACTTCTACCATTTTATTTTTGCACAATAGCCAGTTGATCAAAACGTCAGTGTCAGATACCTTTGTGTGGGCGGAGACGATGAGCTGGGACCACTTGTCGGCGGTCTTGCCTGAGCTGATCTCTCTGTCGGGGATGTAGGAGGGGATGAGGCTGAGCAGGCGATCCTGGACAATCTCAGAGCCGTAATCCACATAGTACTGCTGAGAGGCCAGCTCCGCTAGGTCTTCCTCCTGACGGGCAGAGGAAACCAAAGTCAATATCTAGAGTAGGGTTCCACTGATGTGGGTTTTTGAAGGACGATGTCGATATTTGCCCACAAGTGCCAATTACTTTGAAATCCACACAGCACTCTGCTTTGAAGTAATTTATTCAAAGGGGAGATGTTTTTTTGCGCTCTCCACTGGATTAGATTCAGGCATTCTTGGTCTCTAGTGATTGGTTATGGAAAATGGAATCCCCCTGGGGAGTTTGCCCCACGGACATCGGTTACAGTGGGGGCAATGTCAGACTGAAGGACAATTCAGTCTGATATCAGGTTAATAAAGTCTACCATTGACCCAATATATTGTATATCGTCTAACCCAATTCTGGAGATCAACATTGGTGGTTTGTGGACTCTTATCATTCCTCACCCTCTCACAGCGGTACTCTCCAAACTTCACCCCCCGGACAATCTGCTGGTAAATGAGGTTGGTGGCCACGTAGTCGTCGGCGGGGCTGTGCCAGGGGGAGAAGATCTCCTTCCTGAAGAACAGCCTCCAGGGGGCGTTCCTCTCCTGGGCGCCCTGCTCCTTGGCGTACTGTTCACACTGGGACACGGCGTCCATCACGTGGTCACTGCCGCTGCCTAGCGACGACACCTGGCCAAAGCAGTCAATTTCTTTAATACCCTTGTCAAGTAGTATGAGAATGTATGCATGCACTCATGCAGTATACAGACCTGGGGTAATTTATCAAACTGCGTGTAGGATCCCTACTAAGGATGAACTAAAAGAACCACTAACTTAACCAGTGACTTCTCGCACACCTGCATGCAATTTCCATGTTCAATTAATAATCAGGCTAATTTATATGTGTCATGTGATAATTGCCATTGACCATTTCCTATGGTTGGATTGGGGCGAATCCACATGCGGAATGTTCCAGTTGGACTGTGATTGATAACGGGGTAATTGCCTGCAGCAGGTGTGGGCACTTGTCTCCCAAAATGTGCATAAGCAAGGGTCAGAATTTACTTAAATAATCATAATAATCTACACTATAATGACATGAGTGTCTGTCTGTCTCTCTCTCGTTCTCTCTGAGGCCATTTACACATGGCATTAACATGCGTTTTCTGTCATCAGATTGCAATCCGATGGCAATTTCATCACCCAAAATGGGTGTCCTCTCAATCCGCATAAAGTTGCTGTATGCAGATTGAGAGGACACATTGCATTTACACTTGTACACAATGCGTCCCTGACCACCTCCGGAGGTGGTTTGGCCGATCAGATTGCAATCCGTCTTCAATGTGTCTTGGGGGCGTTTACACCTGTACTTTCAAGTGGTCAAGCACAATCTGATTGCAATCTGATGAGAGAAAACACATGTTAATGCCAGGCGTAAATGGCCTCTAAGTCCTTCGCGTATCTCGAGAACCGTTGGTCGGATCGACTTCAAACTTTGGGAGTGTGCCAAGGCGGACCTGACACTTTTCTGTGTATTTTTGACCGGAAATGCGTTCAATATTAATACATCTCTGTTTGATTCTGCCCCGCCCGCCTCAACAACGACAACAACAAAACGAGCACAAAAAGCCACAGCTGAAGGTGGGCGGAGCGACCAGGACACAACAGACAGCAGCACACTCTCTGCGCAGTGTGTACAAGGAATGGCTGCCGCTGACGTTAAACCAAACAGAAGAAGAAGAAGGAATGGCTGTAAGCAGGGATATCTACAGACAGGCACAGACAGAGTAGCCTTGCGTCCTTTTGTCCAGTTTTTTCACCCCTCGTTAAGTCCATGGGCCAGACCAGATATCGGTATCACTCAAGGTGGCAAAATCTAGTCACATTTTTTGAAAAGGTACATGTCCATAGATGATATTTTGGTATGATAACCTTTGCTAAGTGGTAGCTTTGTCACAGTTATCAGCACATGAAGTTAACCACCCCCTACAATAAATTGGTATCTTAGGCGCTGGTGCATATCCTACTTTAGGCTCATTTTCAGGACCTTTACTCATGTTTTATGAAGGCATGTTTGGTCTAATTTTAAAGGGTAGACTCATAGGTTAATTTAAGCACAGGTGTGAGTTTGTCTAATAAACATAGAGGTCACATGGGCTCTTCAAAGTGTCAACAACATTCATTTTTGCACCATTTCCGCCTAAACTATAGTCTTTATTTGAGCATTGTGACATGTAGGAACATCACTGACACAAATAACAAAACCTGAAATACTCACAGGACTGTAACAATTGAGGAAATGTATAATCTTCCCATATTATCCCACCATGAAGGCTGATTGTGGGCCTTAAAGTAGAATATGAACCCGGGCCAGAATTTTCACTAATTGGTACCATCCAAGTTGACAAATTCTAGTTTTGTATTTTGAAAAGGTCTGTACCTTTAGATGATATTTCAACTTGATAAACCTTCCCAAGTGGTATCTTAGTCACAGTTAACCCTCAATGACACCAAACGTTGATCCAAAGAAAGAGACAATCGTGTCCCTTTATTTGAACAGAACATGTGATAGAAAAAAATCAAGAATTCTAACTTATCATTTATTTAACCAATGATCTTTATCATCGCCACTATCACAAATATAATATTAAACAGCATTCATATTCTGTTTTATTCATCATCATCATTATCATCATAGTCATCCAGGGTCACGGCCTCCTCATGGGAAGACTTTAGCTCTTCAACATTACAATCTTTTTTGTTGAGACAATAGCATGTCTCTCCACAGGTTGCAAATAGCTGCTTGTCCTGAAGCTTTGCCCAGTTCTGTGGTAGCTTTCACTGGTCCACGATGAATGTTATCAAGGCAGTTTTGCTGTCTGGATTACTTAAAAGCTTTCTCCACTGCATGACATTGTGTCCTGGGACAATGTTCTTCCATTGAGTGCTACTCTACTTGCTGAACCACAACTGCATCTCTCGGCATTCTTGATTGATGTTTTCCAGTACACATCAAACACCACATCTATTCAGTTACTGAGTAACCGAAAGAGAGAGAAAGAGTAACTCTTTCTCCTTCATGCAACGCTAGGTTCAACACAGAACCAGCAATCTCTCCAAAAGTCTTGCCATCATCTTTCAGCATGAGTGTCTCCAATATCCTCAACTGCTAATGTTGATTTCTCTAACTCGCTAGCGAGTGCAGCGGCTTTGTTGGTTTTCCGCAATGAGACATCTGGATTGAAAGTGACCAAGGCAGTGGACCATGAGCCAGGACATCTTCAATGTGCAGATCTTTACTTTGCGAAGCAATGATCATATGCCCAAAAATATTTCTATCTGCTTTCAAGACCAGCTCCTTGTTTTGTGTTTGGTTTCCTCTATCTCTTTTTGTAATGCCTGAGAATGTCTTCAGATTCTTTTTTTCCCACTTTGTCATGGAACTTGGTTGCTGGTTACTCTTTCTCTATCATATGATTGTTCAATGTGTTATTATTACTACTGTAATTGCTACTGTTGTGGTAGCTAGAATTAGCTAGACATATTTTATGTGAAGTCCTGAGACATGCTTGTGAATTAGGGCTATACAAATACTTGACTTGGTGACACAGCAATTCCTCTGGAAAGGCTGATGATATTAGACTGATCTGGACCTAGAGGGTTTACCCAGCTTTTCTCCATAAGCTCTACAAAGGCATTCACATCTGCCCTATCCTTCTCTATTCTGGGCTTCTGTAGATCGTGATGACTGAAACAGTCTGTGGACTTGTTGCCTCTCATGTTCCTGAGCTGCCTCAGATACTGACTTCTGTCTGAAGTGACTGCACCAGCTTTCAGGCTGAAACCCTTGGTTCCTCCAGCAGTCTGATTGTCCTTGTTTATGGTCTCCTCAATTGTCTGGTCTACCATAATCTTTCCAATATGGAATAATTTGTCTGCAGGATGTATGCACCATCATCCAGTGTATG